>NC_135744.1:345000-690000 GCF_041903045.1 Epinephelus lanceolatus
GCGTTCTGATAAATACTGTTTTAACTGACGAACAGTCATATTACTAAAGTGATCTTCTGTGTCCATTGCGGCCGTCTGTCAGAGACACGATCAGAGACTACACGGTGCGGAGATGGTGTTTGGACGCTTTCAATCCCAGATTGCTTCGGTGCATACCCACAATGCATTGCGCAATGTCCAAGATGGCGGTATTTGCGAAACGGGTTATGGGACTTATCATCTACTCACACCCATTGTGCTTCAGCATGCTCTCCATTGCTGAGGCTCCAATAGTCTGAGTCCACACCGCCTTCACATCCCCCAAAGCCAACAATTTGCCAATGGTAGCTTCCTCAAAACCTCTGATCCACCTTGAGGCCCCGTCATGAATATCAGGGAGTCTGGAGACCAGGCCGGTCAGATCGAGGGTCTGCCACGGGATATAATATCCCTGGATCCCCTTTATTAAAATTGGAGCCATATAGTGCTCATTATTATATCTGTCTGTTTTTTTAAGTAGTGCTCTATTTCTGAGATTTATTTTTATTCTTTGCAATGAAACGCTGTAAGATGTGCTGACGTATTGCGGTAAGCGAGTTGTGTCATTTCCGGTGTTTCTGTGACAGCGTCTCTGTACTGCTCTGGTGAATTCTGCTAGCCTGCTTTCTCACTTCAGTTGCTTTAACGTCTACTTCAAGTCTTAACCCACAGTGGTTCTGTTTAAGCACTTATAGCTCTCCTCCTTTCTACGACTTTCTCGCTAATCTCTTAGCTGTTGTTTGCACGTTACTAGCCTTGGTAGCTACATTAGCTTTACAGCTAGCGATGGCTTCTCCTTCTGCTCTTTCTTGCTCGGTGTGCCAAATGTTCAGTTATGCCTCTGCCTCCTTTAGCGACAGTGGTAATTGTAATAAGTGTAGCTTATTTGCTGCCTTGGAGGCGAGGCTTAGTGAATTAGAAGCGCGGCTCCACACCATGGAAAACCATTCAGTAGCTGCGGTAGTTAGCCAGCCCCCTGTAGCCGGTGCGGAGCCACATAGCATAGCTTTAGCCTCTGCTAGCGGTCCTCCGGCAACTCCCGTTCAGCCGGGAGGCTGGGTTACGGTTCGCCAGAAGCACAGCTCCAAGCCGAAGCCCACGGCTCACCACCAGCCTGTTCACGTTTCCAATCGCTTTTCCCCACTCAGCGACACACCCGCTGAGGATAAAATTCTGGTTATTGGCAGCTCTATTCTGAGGAACGTGAAGTTAGCAACACCAGCGGCCATAGTCAAATGTATCCCTGGGGCCAGAGCGGGCGACACTGAGTCAAATTTAAAACTGCTGGCTAAAGCTAAACGTAGATTCAGTAAGATTGTTATTCACGTCGGCGGCAATGACACCCGGTTACGCCAATCGGAGGTCACTAAAATTAATATTGCCTCAGTGTGTGAATATGCAAAAACGATGTCGGACTCCGTAGTTTTCTCTGGACCCCTCCCAAATCTGACCAGTGATGACATGTTTAGCCGCATGTCATCACTTAATCGCTGGCTGTCCAGGTGGTGTCCAGCAAACGATGTGGGTTTCGTTAATAATTGGCAAACTTTCTGGGGAAAACCTGGTCTTATTAGGAGAGACGGCATTCATCCCACTTTGGATGGAGCTGCTCTCATTTCTAGGAACCTGGCAAACTTTATTAGTAATTTAAATCCTTGACAACCCAGAGTTGAGACCAGGACTCGGAGACGCAGTCCTATACGCCTCTCTGAGCTTCTAGTTCAGTTACCCAGCCATAGTTTTCATAGTTTTATACAAACGGTGTCTGTCCCCCGACCACCTACATTATTTAAATCTTAAATTAAACAAAGAGGAGTTGTGCATAACAACCTCATAAAAATTAAAACCTCTTCTGTGACAGAAAGACAAAACAGGAGAATTAAATGCGGACTGTTAAATATCAGGTCTCTATCGTCTAAAGCAGTGTTAGTAAACAAATTAATATCAGATAATCATATTGATTTACTCAGTCTCACAGAAACCTGGCTGTGTCAAGATGAATATGTCAGTCTCAATGAATCCACTCCTCCCAGTCATAATAATACCCACATTCCTCGAGACAGCGGCCAAGGAGGGGGAGTTGCAGCCATTTTTAACTCTAGTCTGTTAATCAGCCCTAAACCTAAACTAGATTATAATTCATTTGAAAGCCTCGTTCTTAGTCTTTTACATCCGACCTGGAAAACCTCGCAGCCACTTTTATTTGTTATAGCGTACCGTGCTCCTGGCCCGTATTCTGAATTTGTATCTGAATTCTCAGAGTTTTTATCCAGTTTAGTTCTTAAATCAGATAAAGTTATTATTGTAGGCGATTTTAACATTCATGTCGACGTTGATAATGACTCCCTGGCTACCGCGTTTATCTCATTATTAGACTCCATTGGCTTCAGTCAGGGTGTACATGAACCCACTCATTGTTTTAACCATACCCTCGATCTAGTTCTGACGTATGGAATTGAAATTGATAACCTAAAAGTCTTTCCACAGAATCCCTCGCTATCGGATCATTATCCGATTACTTTTGATTTCTTTTTACCCGATTACACGCCACTCAGCAACAGTTACTATACTAGATGTTTATCAGATAGTGCTGTTGCAAAATTCAAGGAAAAGATTACTCCGTCATTAAATTCAATACCAAGTCCCTCAGTAACAGAGATTTCCTGTACCGACTTTGATCATTTTGTCGATAGTGCCGTAGGCTCGCTGCGAACAACAACACTCTGTAGCTCCTCTTAAAAAGAAGTTAAAAAAGCAAAGAAAGTTCGCTCCTTGGTATAACTCTCAAACCCGTAAGTTAAAACAAATATCGCGAAAATTTGAAAGGAATTGGCAATTAACCAAACTGGAAGAATCTCGTTTAATCTGGACAGACAGTCTCAAAACTTATAAGAGGGGCCTCCGCAATGCCAGAGCAAACTATTACTCAGCATTAATAGAAGAAAACAAGAACAACCCCAGGTTTCTTTTCAGCACTGTAGCCAGGCTGACTGAGAGTCAAAGCTCTATTGAGCCTTGTATTCCTTTAGCCCTTAGCAGTAATGATTTTATGAGCTTTTTTAATGACAAAATTCTAACTATTAGAGGCAAAATTCATGACCTCTTGTCCTCAGATAGTACCTATCTAACCTCAAACACAGCTGTAAGACCTAATATATATTTAGATTGCTTCTCCCCAATTTCTCTTCAAGAATTGACAGCAGTGATTTCTTCATCTAAATCATCGTGTCTCTTAGACCCCATCCCAACTAGGCTACTTAAGGAGGTCTTACCTTTAGTTAACACTCATATATTAGATATGATCAATATATCCTTATTAACAGGCTATGTACCACAGTCTTTTAAGGTAGCTGTAATTAAACCTCTACTAAAAAAGCCCACCCTGGATCCAGAGGTGTTAGCCAACTATAGACCGATATCTAATCTTCCCTTTATGTCAAAGATCCTTGAGAAAGTAGTCGCAGACCAGCTGTGTGATTTTCTCCATGATAATAATTTATTTGAGGAATTTCAGTCAGGATTTAGAGTGCATCATAGCACTGAGACAGCACTAGTTAAAATTACAAATGACCTTCTGATTGCTTCAGACAAAGGACTTGTCTCTGTACTTGTTTTATTAGATCTTAGTGCGGCGTTTGACACAATTGACCATCAAATTCTACTGCAGAGACTAGATCACTTAATTGGCCTAAAAGGTTCTGCACTAAGCTGGTTTAAATCTTATTTATCTGATCGTTTTCAGTTTGTTGACGTTCATAATGAATCATCCTTACGTACCAAAGTTTGTTTTGGAGTTCCGCAAGGTTCTGTGCTCGGACCAATCCTATTTACTCTATATATGCTTCCTTTAGGTAACATCATTAGAAATCACTCTATAAATTTCCATTGTTATGCGGATGATACTCAGTTGTATTTATCGATGAAACCAGAAGAAAGTAATCAATTAATTAAACTCCATAACTGCCTTAAAGACATAAAAACTTGAATGAGCACCAATTTCCTGATGTTAAATTCAGACAAAACTGAAGTTATTGTTCTTGGCCCCAAACAACTCAGAGACTCTTTATCTGATAACATAGTTTCTCTAGATGGCATTGCTCTGGCCTCTAGCACTACCATAAGAAACCTCGGAGTAATATTTGATCAAGATTTGTCTTTTAATTCTCATTTAAAACAAACCTCACGGACTGCATTTTTTCATCTGCGTAATATTGCGAAAATTAGGCCTATCCTGACCCGAAAAGATGCAGAAAAATTGGTCCACGCTTTTGTTACCTCTAGGCTGGATTACTGTAACTCTCTATTATCAGGTAGCTCTAGTAAGTCCTTAAAAACTCTCCAGCTAATTCAGAATGCAGCAGCACGTGTACTAACAGGAACTAAGAAACAAGATCATATTTCTCCTGTTTTAGCTTCTCTGCACTGGCTCCCTGTAAAATCCAGAATTGAATTTAAAATCCTACTGTTAACTTATAAAGCTCTAAATGGTCAAGCTCCATCATATCTTAGTGAGCTCATAGTGCCATATTATCCCACCAGAACACTGCGCTCTGAGAACGCAGGGTTACTCGTGGTCCCTAAAGTCTCCAAAAGTAGATCAGGAGCTAGAGCCTTCAGCTATCAGGCTCCTCTCCTGTGGAATCATCTTCCTGTTACGGTCCGGGAGGCAGACACCGTCTCCACATTTAAGACTAGACTTAAGACTTTCCTCTTTGATAAAGCTTATAGTTAGGGCTGGCTCAGGCTTGCCTTGTACCAGCCCCTAGTTAGGCTGACTTAGGCCTAGTCTGCCGGAGGACCCCCCTATAATACACCGGGCACCTTCTCTCCTTCTCTCTCGTATTCTATTACTGCATCTTGCTAACTCGGCCATTCTGGATGTCACTAACTCGGCTTCTTCTCCGGAGCCTTTGTGCTCCACTGTCTCTCAGATTAACTCATATCGCAGCGGTGCCTGGACAGCGTGACGTGTGTGGTTGTGCTGCTGCCGTGGTCCTGCCAGATGCCTCCTGCTGCTACTGACATCATTAGTCATTAGTCATACTTCTACTGTTATTATACACATATGACTATTGTCACACATGTATACTGCCAGATATTAATACATACTTTCAACATATTGTACCACAGTAGCCAGAACTATAACTATAATATTATTACTTTCAGTAATGTTGTTGTAACCTACTGTCATTACCTGCATCTCTCTCTCTGTCTCTCTGTCTCTCTCTCTGTCTCATTGTGTCATGCGGATTACTGTTAATTTATTATGCTGATCTGTTCGGTACGACATCTATTGCACGTCTGTCCGTCCTGGAAGAGGGATCCCTCCTCAGTTGCTCTTCCTGAGGTTTCTACCGTTTTTTTTTTCCCTGGTAAAGGGGTTTTTTTGGGGAGTTTTTCCTTATCCGCTGCGAGGGTCATAAGGACAGAGGGATGTTGTATGCTGTAAAGCCCTGTGAGGCAAATTGTGATTTGTGATATTGGGCTTTATAAATAAAATTGATTGATTGATCTCTTACTCTTCTTCCTCCTCATCTTCGCAGCCCCCCAACTCAGCTGCTTGTTTGTCTATCTCCTCCTCAAATTTCATAATGGCAGACTGATTAAGCTCACGTCTTAAGTCTATTCCTGCATTTGGCAGATCAAGCCAGTAACTGTATGATTGCTCCCCTGCTGCACTCTTTCTTCCCTTGTAACAATCCAGCACAGCTGGCATACTACATCTCACTTTCCTGGCAGTGCTACAATATTTTGGACTCAGTAGGGGAGACTGGGGTAAGTTGAGCCACCCCTTGTTGCTAGGAAACCGTAAATAAAATTGAGCATGTGACCAAATATTTAGGAAGGCATCATTTTATGGAGTCTGTGAAGGTAAGAACCACATGAGTTAAGTGGTTAGAGATTTATGTCCAAAAAAGCATTTTTCACTCATGAAAGTGAATTTAGTCTATCATAAGTTTCATGGGGATTGTGTTTAGACCAAAATAGATAATTTTTAATTTTGTTTATTGTTGTTTATACATCAATTGTGGTATCTATTAATTACAAAATGAGGTAGTACAGCTAGCATGAAAGTGCACCATTTTAGCTGTGGGGGCTAATAAAGTCAATATGGTAGCTATGGGGTAAGTTGAGCAATTTGAACAGGGGTAAGTTGAGCCGTAAGTTTCTGAGAAGAGGCAAAGCTGGATATGGTAAACCAAGCTTTACTTTCAAGGAGAAAGATGAGGGATTCTTCCCAAGAAGCGATGTAATCGCAAAACTCCCCAAACCTCAGTCCCAGCAGTTTGTATTCCCCTGCAACCTGGACAGGTGGGATATTGAGTAAAGGGGCAGGTGGGATATGGATGGAAGGAGGGAGGGGGGTGGATGGAACGAGAGTAAGATGGAGGGAGGAGTTTAGAGAGGATAAAGGAGGACATATAGAGGAAGGATGATGAGAGAATGAGAGTTTCGGTTCAGAATGCTCAAATGTGGTAATAAACAAGTTCAAATTATCATAATACCTTCATTTCCACAACTGGCCCTCCTGTTAGCAAGGATACCAACCTAGGATTGGAAGGAGGGAGATGGCTCAACTTACCCCAGACACAGGGTAAGTTGTGCCACGAGACCACTTTTTTTGGACATGCTATATTATCAAACAGTTATGTTTACACTCATTCTGTTTGTTTGTAGGGATGCACAACATCCTGAAATATATGCACATATATTAGTTAGCAACAAAACTATAATATCCTTGATGTAGTGATCCTGAATATGAAAAGTGGGTCATCTTACCCCTGTCTCCCCTACTTTTACACTAGCTGAAGTTTTTGTATTTGTACTCTGAGTTGCGTTTCCACCTACTTGTTCCTCCAAATTGTGTTCATGCTTCTCCGTTTCTCCACTATCACTGCCTTTACTGACTTTTGTGAGTCGCTCATGCCCAAAGGACTATCTTTTGAACTTTTAGGGGTTGGACTTTTATCTTCCCTAGGTGTGGTGGTCTTGTCCTCATCCTTAGCCTCGTCACTTGAAATGATCTGGGATATTTCTTCTGCTGTTGGTTCTTTAACATTGCCGTTAAATTTTTTTTTTTTTTAAATTTTATATACTTTATTAATCCCCGAGGGGAAATTCAATTTTTCACTCTGTTGTCAATTACACACAGGTCCGAACACACACATGCACAAACTGGACCTATACATGCACTAAGTGGAGAGATGTCAGAGTGGGCTGCCCATGACAGGCGCTCTGAGCGGTTGGGGGGTTCGGTGCCTTGCTCAGGGGCACCTCGGCAGTGCCCAGGAGATGAACTGGCACCTCTCCAGCTACCAGTCCACGCGCCATATTTTTGGTCCGGATGGGGACTTGAACAGGCGACCCTCTGGTTCCCAACCCAAGTCCCTATGGACTGAGCTACTGCCCCCCCCCCAAAAAATGTAGCCAACCCTCCAAATTTGGAGAGATCAACTGCTTCCTAAACCTTATGTTACTGAACTTATTTTCACCTTTGGTATAAAATGATACATTATCTGCCTCTACAGAAGCAAACAGGATAGTGTGTAAACTTAAGTCCAAGAAAGTAGCTTTGAACTTCCAATACTTGGGCGGAGACAGTGCCTTAAAGATGACTGTGTTCAGTGATGCCTCATTTGGGAATCTTTCTGATGGAGGTACCCAAGGAGGACACTTCATTGCTCTAATGGGAGAAAATGGAAAGATCTCACCCCATTCTTGGCAATCTAAAAGAGTCAAGAGGATTGTGCGCAGCGCACTTGCAGGTGAAACATTGGCAATGTCAGACGGCATCGATAATGCCATCTTTCTCACCACACTCTTCTCTGAACTGACTTCTGGTGATGGTAAACATGTCACGGCTATAACCTGTGTCACAGACAATCATTCACTCGCTGATGCACTGAAGTCCACGAAGTTGGTCTCTGAGAAAAGACTTTGCCTGGAGATAAGTAGCATCAAAGAACTCATTCAAACCCAAAAGGTTGAGCGCATTCTTTGGTACAACACAAAAGAGCAACTTGCAGACTGCCTTACAAAAAAGGGTGCTTCAGCTCTCCAGTTACTCAAGGCACTTGGTGAAGGACAATGGAAACTTGATTAAGAACAAAGTCTTTTTAAAGGGCCAGTGTGTAAAATGGGTTGAAAACCATTGAAAACAGTGACATCAGTGGTCAAATTCTAGATTGCAGGGCTCACTCGCTCACCCCTCCCGTCGGGTAAATGACGGTGGCCTCGTAAGGACAAAAAGCCTTGCGCAGCGGCAGACACGAGTTTTTCAGGAGTAGGTCTATCTAGCGACGAGGTGGATATTTATTTAGAAATCTAAACCATGTTACGATATTGTAATGAATCACTCACGAGCAGGAGACCAGAGTAGCGTTCGGGAAAAAGGCCCATTTATCTGAGCACTCCAAAAACTCCAGTAACAGTCCAGGGGGTAGCACGTAAAATACTTCATCCCAAACTCACACACTTCATACACACATACTCACTTACAGTACCCAGCGGGGCAGCCCTCCCCTCTCTGCTCCACCAATCTCCAGCCTGCACACTGACTGACAGCGTAGCCTGTAAACAAAACTCAGCTGTTTATTTAGCCTAGCAATATCTCCGGACTATAGTAGTTGCAATGGACGACTCTGAACGCGATTTTGAAGAGTTTCTTGTAGCGGACACAGATCCAGAGCCATACCTGTTTGAGCCGGAGCATACAGATGAGGAACTCCATGTGTTGGATGCTGCACAGAATGGGATTCGGTGCTACCATCGTTGGGGAGATATATCATCAGTATGCCGCAGAGAGTGCATCACAAGGAGTGAAGTTGCGTCTTCTTTTCCTTGCAGATGACGGTTCGGGTTCATTCCCTCCTGTTGCGTGGTAAGTGTGGTCCATTCGCAAACTTTATAACTAAAAAAACTTTTCACTACTCTCTATCGACAAACTCTCTGCTGTTTCCTCCTCCTTCTTCCTTCCTTCCGCTGTCTTCGTTGGTTTATTTATACACGCTAGACGCGTTCTCTGGCTGGCTGGATTGTCTGCTTGGGCTGCCATACATACATGGCGGCACAAGATGGCAACCTCTCTAAAGCAAGGCCCTTGCTATATATATATATATATATATATATATATATCCGCTGCGAGGGTCCTAAGGACAGAGGGATGTTGTATGCTGTAAAGCCCTCTGAGGCAAATTGCGATTGTAAAATTGACTGATTGATTGATTGAGGACCAAGGCCACTAGATTTGTCACCTACCTGAGGCCTGTGCTACGAAGCCATTTAAACTTACCCAGGATATAATTTCGTTATGTGGTTTGACTATCCTGTCACATTGGCCATCTGGATAACTGGTACTACAAAGCTGATTATCAACTAGTTCAGTCAACTCTGGGTTTTCCTTTCCAACCACAAGCATGTTTATGTCAAAGAGGTGGGGTTGTTAATTGCAAGCGACATCATCACAACCTTGAATGAAATAGGCTATATCATATGAGATGAAACGGTAACAAGAGTGTCTGCGACTATGAGTCAGTAAAATGTCAATGCCGTGGGATCTACGCAATAATCTGTAATCTTAACACGGAAAATCTGGGAACATTGAAAACTGTCATCCGAAACTTAAATTATATGCAGGTATGACTGAGCTACAGGCCAATGTGACTTTACTATAGAGTTTTTTTTTTTTTTTTGCTGTGTAGTTGGATGATGATGAAACTACTCTGAATACGTATGTCACATAAAACACTTTAAAGTAGCACCAGACTGTTTCTGCTGCTGATGTAAAGGGTGGAAAAGTAATTAATGACTAATGAGGTCTATCTGTTGCACTCCACCCCCATTTTGTAGCAAAAATGCCTAAAATGACATACCAAAATTAAAATGACTGTAGCTTCTGAACCGCTCTGACTACATGCATGCATGAGGTCTTGCCAGAAAGGAAATTCCCTGAAGTTTCTTGTGAAAGTGAGAAAGTCAGAAACACTCTAGGTGATACAGATACTTGAAATTGAAGATTTTGCCTAAAATAAAATAAAAAATGTTTTTCAGGATGAATAACTGTCTGTGGCTTCATCTGAGCAGGTAAATGACACTATGGGGCTGTAAGCACAATGTCAATGAACACTCGTTTCAAATTTAAAGAAGATTGCACAAAGTATGACCATTCTACAGTGTTTTTTCTTCAAAACAGTACGGTCAGTGATCAAACAACACTCAGCCAGCTTCAAACATTGTACTTTATCGAAATCAGGTGTGATTATGATAGCTGATGTTGTTTTCAACACAGAAACACCATAAAACATCACCAGAATAAGGCCATATGAAATGTGAAAGTTATGATCCCACTTTCTAGACAGTATATCTCAGCCAAAAATAGTGCTAGGAATGAGAGTCTTACCTTTTATAAACCAGCTAAGTCCCGCTAATAGCTACACATACGATCGCGAGTAATCCTGTAACTTTTCCCGTCAAAAAACGGCATGACATGACTTGTCACCATTCATCGCGATTTTGGACTGTGTGCTTAGGCTGCTCTGGTGCGAAATCCATAAGAAATAAAAGAAAAACAGTGTTATTTTCGAAAAATCGAGAGCTTCCTGAATCCGGCAATACCAAACACCACATGGTTTGATGACGTAGTGCGTCTGGGAGATACCATTTAACAGAGGAGGAGGGGAGCGAGGACGTTGGCGTCCTGGCAGAGTTAGAGAGGTTAAAACCAGTGGAAATAGAGCCCTGGAACAAGTAAGTGAATCTACTGACCGATAACAGCATATAGGCTCTTTTTTTTACCTGAGACTCCAGACTTTTGGTCATTGATACTTTTTTCTTCAGTGATCTGATTCGTCAGAGGTCACAGGCTGTGATCTGATACCTTGAAGTTAACCTGCTCCAGAGAAAGTTAGCTTGGTGATTTATCCCGGTAAAACAGAACTAGCTTTGTAGTACTGAAAACCCAGAGTTAACCCTGAAGTTACCACCAATCAGAAGATCGGAGGTTTGATCCCCAACTCTTCCAGTCCGCATGTCAAAGTATCCTTGGGCAAGATACTCCAAGTTGCCCCCGATGGCCGTGGCCGTGTGTGAGAGTGTGTGAATGGTTACTGAGTAGCAGGTGGCACCCTGTATGGCAGCCTCGGCCACCAGTGTGTGAATGTGTGTGAATGTGTGTGTGAATGGGTGAATTTGACTCAGTAATGTAAAAGCACTTTGAGTGGTCAAGAAGAGTGGAAAGGCACTATGCAAGTGCAGTCCATTTACAATTTACCATTTAGGTAGCTGCAGGACATAAGACAAATTATTAGCCAGCTAGGTCTGAGCTCTTCATGTCTTGGCAACACAGAAGACTTAAAAAAATCTCTATCGAGGAATGGGTCCAGTTGGTGCTGACTGGTTCCTCAAGGTAGGCCCATGTGCTGAAACACACTGACCAATGTCAGGTTTTCATTCCAGTCCACATAGAGGGGATGTTTGCATTGACCAGTTACAGTTTTAGTGAGGGTCTTTTAAACGATAAAAATCAGTTAGTGTACAGACAGAATGGCCAAGTATCAGCTTAATAAAACGCATTAAGAAAACCACAGTCATCTTAGAGGAGAAGGATGACAAACATCAAGAATTCTTCTCAGCATCTTTCTGGGCAGGTTTTTACAGGTTCACACAGGTCCACAGAGAAAGAGGGAATGTTGTCTGACTGACATCTGTACATGAAAGAAATCATTCTTAAAAGGCAAAGAATTTATATATATATATATTTTTATCCTTAAAGAATATTTATCATTCTTAAAACAGTAACTTTACCTACTAGTTATTAGTAATTAGTACTGGAGGAGAAGTAATTGAAACTGAAAGAATATCTTTTCAGTGTTATTATAGTGTTAGTATAGAACAGAGTAAATAGGGATAAAGACATTTATGATGATGTACAGTAATCTAAATAGCATTTTAAAAGTAACACTGCATGCAGGGGCATCTTGCAAAAAGCCAAATTTCTTGGAAGTGTGATGGGGATGGGGACATGATAAGGATAAGAATAATAATAATAAGAAGAAGAAGAAGAAGAAGAAGAAGAAAAAACAGTGAAGTAATTTTATGCAATTCAGCATGCTCTATATATGCAATAGTATAGGAGAATCATATTTAAAATTTCATTAAATTATAATAATTAATTAGTCACCTATTGCTTGAACAGTGCCCTGATACTACTTGACAATACTTGAAATAAGGGGTGTCCCTCAGTGTAATTTCAAATTAAAATAAAGCTTGAATTACACCTCTAAGCAATATGGAGTTCAAAACATGTATAAAACTACAGCCTAGAGGCTTTTTAAATACAAAGTCGTCATAGACAGAAATTTCACAGACACCTTTTGAAAGTTACTTTTACTGTAATTAAAGGTTCACTTAATTACAGGTACAGTTCAGGCCATCAAAATAATTGAGAAATTTTGCATAGAAACAATAACAATTGTACAATAAAGCAAAATGTGTAAAGTGAACAGTAAAATTCCTTCTGTTAATGTATAACAAAGAATGCAAAAATAAACATTTAAAATAAAAATAAAACTCTTATGTCCCAGTACAGTACCCCCTTTAGTTCCCTGCGTTTTCTAGTAGTTCAAGTAGTTTTCTATAACGGTATTACTTTTCAGTTCATTGTGCTCCTTATAGTTTTCTTGTGTTATTTTTCAGTACATTGTGCTCTTCTTTGCTATTGTTACTATTCAGTTCACTGTGCTCCTTGTATCTTTCTATTATTACTTTTCAGTTCACTGTGCTCCTTGTATCTTTCTCATCATGCCCTCTAAAGGGAAACAGGCTTCAGTTTGAGCGACCGTTTACTGTGTGGTCCTAGTGCTTGTTGTGTCTCAGTTTATTAGTGTGTAACATTGTTTTTGGATGGAAAAAATAGCAGGGGACCAAAAATGCCTCCTGAAATAGTGCAGGGGGCATGCAAAGCAGTAATCAGAGCAAAGGGTGGCTATTTTGAAGAAACTAGAATATAAAACATGTTTTCAGTTATTTCACCTTTTTTTGTTAAGTATATATATATATATACACACATGTATATATATGTATATATATATATATATATATATATACAGTACACATGTATATATATGTATATATATATATATATATATACAGTACAGGCCAAAAGTTTGGACACACCTTCTCATTCAATGCGTTTTCTTTATTTTCATGACTATTTACATTGTAGATTCTCACTGAAGGCATCAAAACTATGAATGAACACATGTGGAGTTATGTACTTGACCGAGTAGCTGTCACTAGCCGACACTAGCTGTCACTAGCCGACAGATAAGCTAACGTAAGCTAACGTTAGCTTTTCTGTCGTAAACTGACAAACAAGTTACCGATCACGCAGCATAGGATAACGTTACATACAGTGACGTTACTGTAAGTTTTTTCATGAACATAATGCAACTTCCACAATAACATAAAAGCTTTTGCAGTGGCAGGCTTTCTTTCCTGTCCTTTCTTGGTTGTTTGGGCAAGCAGAGGTGGCGGAGGTGTTTTTTTTCTTTTCATGGCTGCACTGGCTGAAGTTTTCTCTGTGTTGCGCAGATGGGGAAGCCACGCCACTTGCTTGAGTGTTGAGGGGCGTAGCAGGAGGTTGGAAGGGAGGACACTGAGGGAGAATGGGGAAGAGATGGAGGCAAAGGGGGATGGGCAAACTTGACTGAGGCAATACGCCCTTCCGGCCCGCGATGCTTGGATTGGTTAGATTCTTAGCAAGCCTGTGGCTGCTAGGGAGGGCGGATTTTTTTGGTTCCTTTTGCTGTTTGTAACACATAGGCAGTACTTTTCAGTCATAAACACCATCATATTGAAGATAATTATTATGACATATGTTAGAAATCGTAGACTCCAGCTTTATTTTTTTTATATAATTGTAAATAAATGTAGGCCTCAAGGGGATAAATTGACTGTTAATTTACACACATGCGCCCGTATTTTTTTACTATGATAGCCGCATAGAATATAGGCTACACATGTATGTATGTATATATATATATATATATATATATATATACATATACAGTACAGGCCAAAAGTTTGGACACACCTTCTCATTCAATGCGTTTTCTTTATTTTCATGACTATTTACATTGTAGATTCTCACTGAAGGCATCAAAACTATGAATGAACACATGTGGAGTTATGTACTTAACAAAAAAAGGTGAAATAACTGAAAACATGTTTTATATTCTAGTTTCTTCAAAATAGCCACCCTTTGCTCTGATTACTGCTTTGCACACTCTTGGCATTCTCTCGATGAGCTTCAAGAGGTAGTCACCTGAAATGGTTTTCCAACAGTCTTGAAGGAGTTCCCAGAGGTGTTTAGCACTTGTTGGCCCCTTTGCCTTCACTCTGCGGTCCAGCTCACCCCAAACCATCTCGATTGGGTTCAGGTCCGGTGAATGTGGAGGCCAGGTCATCTGCCGCAGCACTCCATCACTCTCCTTCTTGGTCAAATAGCCCTTACACAGCCTGGAGGTGTGTTTGGGGTCATTGTCCTGTTGAAAAATAAATGATCGTCCAACTAAACGCAAACCGGATGGGATGGCATGTCGCTGCAGGATGCTGTGGTAGCCATGCTGGTTCAGTGTGCCTTCAATTTTGAATAAATCCCCAACAGTGTCACCAGCAAAACACCCCCACACCATCACACCTCCTCCTCCATGCTTCACAGTGGGAACCAGGCATGTGGAATCCATCCGTTCACCTTTTCTGCGTCTCACAAAGACACGGCGGTTGGAACCAAAGATCTCAAATTTGGACTCATCAGACCAAAGCACAGATTTCCACTGGTCTAATGTCCATTCCTTGTGTTTCTTGGCCCAAACAAATCTCTTCTGCTTGTTGCCTCTCCTTAGCAGTGGTTTCCTAGCAGCTATTTGACCATGAAGGCCTGATTGGCGCAGTCTCCTCTTAACAGTTGTTCTAGAGATGGGTCTGCTGCTAGAACTCTGTGTGGCATTCATCTGGTCTCTGATCTGAGCTGCTGTTAACTTGCGATTTCTGAGGCTGGTGACTCGGATGAACTTATCCTCAGAAGCAGAGGTGACTCTTGGTCTTCCTTTCCTGGGTCGGTCCTCATGTGTGCCAGTTTCGTTGTAGCGCTTGATGGTTTTTGCGACTCCACTTGGGGACACATTTAAAGTTTTTGCAATTTTCCGGACTGACTGACCTTCATTTCTTAAAGTAATGATGGCCACTCGTTTTTCTTTAGTTAGCTGATTGGTTCTTGCCATAATATGAATTTTAACAGTTGTCCAATAGGGCTGTCGGCTGTGTATTAACCTGACTTCTGCACAACACAACTGATGGTCCCAACCCCATTGATAAAGCAAGAAATTCCACTAATTAACCCTGATAAGGCACACCTGTGAAGTGGAAACCATTTCAGGTGACTACCTCTTGAAGCTCATCGAGAGAATGCCAAGAGTGTGCAAAGCAGTAATCAGAGCAAAGGGTGGCTATTTTGAAGAAACTAGAATATAAAACATGTTTTCAGTTATTTCACCTTTTTTTGTTAAGTACATAACTCCACATGTGTTCATTCATAGTTTTGATGCCTTCAGTGAGAATCTACAATGTAAATAGTTATGAAAATAAAGAAAACGCATTGAATGAGAAGGTGTGTCCAAACTTTTGGCCTGTACTGTATATATATACATATATGGACCAATGCACATGTTGGTAATGTACAACATCAACAGGACACTGAAAGCCTTCATTAAGAGCTCAATGGAGCTATGAAAAACAATTCTGGAGGCCATCTCAAAGCCAGTTGCACAAGTTACCATCAAGTGTGACATATACCAAGGTGATGCACTGTCCCTGCTACTGTTCTGCATAGGCCTGAACCCCCTCAGCCAATTCATCACAAAGAGTGGCTACGGACACAGGTTACGAAGTAGAGTAACCATCAGTCACCTCCTCTACATGGATGTAACAGAGGTGGTGATTGATGGTTACTCTACTGTAACCACAGGCCTTTCGCTCAATGTAACAGGTTAGGTTAGAAACAGGTTGTAACAACGTTAGCTGACAAACGCGTATGGGTATGATTTCAGTTGTCAGGTAACGTTGTTACAACCTGTTACTAACTTAACCTGTTACATTGAGCAATAGGCCTACACTAGAAGGATGCAGTTGAAAACATAGCTAGATTATCATACCCTGTGTGTAACTAATTACGTGTCTTACCCTTATTGATCCCGTAGTTGAAATTGTCTAGGAGCAGGAGCACAGATGCAAAATACATCCATAAGCAGGAGTCACCATGGATGCAGGGGTCACTTGCAGGTGCCAGGTGGGAGCTTCTCGTGAGATTTTGAAGTATCTCGTCTCCTGGTTCAGGAAAAAAAAATACCATGAAAAACAGGGAAAAATTACTCAGAAAAACAGAAAAAATTACACCAAAAAACAGAAAAATAAATAAATTACTCTGAAAAACAGAAAAAATGACTCAGAAAAACTGGGCTTTTTTTTATTTGTCAAGTGAATACAATACGCTTCCATAAAGATGGCCCCCAAAGATGACTTCCTAATTAAATACCTCAGGCAGCAGAAACATGAGAATGCATTCAAGCCTTCCAACAGGCCTTCCCTGTGCATTATCAAAATTTTATTTGAATTCACTGGAAATATTATCTTGGCATCTTTGATATAGCAGTCCTTGGCTCCAGTTTTTCTAAATCTAATGTATCTGAGCATTACTTCAAACAGAAAAGCTACAATGCTTACATTAACAGATTCATTTCACATTATTCCCATGTTCACATGTTTAGTTTTTCACATTGTGATTCAAATGAGGGTGAGACAGAAAAGTGGGCACAGTGAGTACAGGTGTCCCCTGGTGGCTGAAATACTGTCTGCTGAGCAGTAGAGACTTTCTATGGCCACGAGAGGTCAACAAAGAGTTAATAAGAAAAACAGGATGCAAAATAGCATTCTCTATCAACATCAATCATAAAATCATACTTGATTTACATCAGGCAATGAAATTATTTTAGTGACACTGTGATGACTTGAATTACAAGTACACATTTAAACATGGAAAGCAGATTTTGAATGACTTATTATTAGGTTGTATTAAAATGCCCCTCCTGACATGTTTTCATATTTTCCACTCCAGACATTTGTCTTTTTCACAAAGACAGTTTCACAAGACCAGCATGCATTTAAGAGAACTTCCAGTTGAGAGACCTTCACTGTCACTGCGAAATCGTTTGGGATTAAAGGGATCTGACGTTATTACCCCAGGCCAAGGGTTAATCTCTGACTGCTTGGCCAGGAATAGATCTCTTACAAGACGTTAGTCATGTGCTCTACCTTAACGAGGTGATCGTAATGCAAGGCCAGGTACAACTGTGTGTTAATCATCACAACAATCAATTCAAATACCTAAAACACTTAGTGGCATTGCAATGAGCACTGTCATGTTCAAACCCCAGCAGGATTTAAAATTGTAAGACTTCATGGATCTCTATATGTTGAGAGCTTTTCTTACCATGCCCGTCATGTCCAGAGTCTGGCTTGGGGGCCACTTGTGGCCCTCAGACCGATTTTAAATGGCCTGGAGCTTGTCTTTCAAAACACACCATATGATTAAAACAACATTGATTAATCAAACAAGATCCCTTTGCATTTTTTTCATTCACCTCACTATTGCAGTACAGTCATACAGTTTGTAGACATGCACCAGAGGAGCTCCGCAGACGAAACTGTTTTCATAGACGGTAAACAAGCTAAAGGACACTTACCTAACACTAGATATTTCCTGCTAGGTAATGGACATAGCCACACCAAAGAAACATTAAGTAAAGAAGTAGTAAAATAAAGTTTGTAAAGTTAAATTCTTTTTTACAGTGTCAGAAATTATCTTTTTGACTCACTGGCCAAGAGGACTGGTAGCTGAAAAAATCTACTAGCCAAGCATCTTTTTTTTTTTTTTTTTTTTTAACCACCCAAAATACTAAATTGCCTTCTTGTATCACATATCCATTTGTTTCAGTCCATTTCATTAAGACAATAAGGTATTATGTTGAATACAGCCTTAAAGCCACAGTGTGTAGGAATTTCTCCCATCTAACATTGAAATTATATTGCATTCAAATGGATAGCGCACTCGAGCGCCCCACTTTTTCAAACGCGTATTGCAACTACGGCAGCCGCTGTGTACCAAAAAGCTATGGTTGACACACCCCCTCCTCACCATGCTGGCTGTGTTTACAACATAGGACTGTTGGGGCGGGTGTAAATCGAAACAAACCAATGACGTCTTGTCTTTTGACAACTGACAAGTGGCTCAACCTCCCACACCTCATCCCTCTCCTCGCATCACTGCGCCACTGACAGCAGCGCTGGCCTGTGATTGCATTGGCCTGGCCTGCCTGTTGGGAAAAAAAATTACAGGCAGGCCAGCAGGCCAGTCACAGGATAGCTCTTCAGGAATAGTCCCGGTTCTCCCTATGCGCAGTCCAGGCCTGACTCTTAGCATGAATTAGGCCAAATGAAATGTCCCTTGAGACAAAAATTGTAGGCTACATTACAGTAAGCAGACGTGAGACCGCCACTTACCACCATTCTCTGCGCTATAGGCTTACAAATAAAACTACTGATGGAGGTAGTGGGTATACAACCTTTATTCAGTCAATCCTGCACCAACGAAGCTAGTGTGTTTTTCTACTGATATGCTGTCTATGGTAACGTATCACATAGGCTAACCAAGCCAATGAAAAAAGCTAGCTGTAGGCTAATTTAGGCAGTAATGTTTACTTACCTGTTGAGAAGAAAGCAGGCAACTTCAGCGTCCCTTTTAAAACCTTTCTCCTTCAGCAGCTCTTTCCACCTGGGAAAGGCTATTCCAATGTTGACCCTTGTCTTTTGAATTTGCCGGTCGTGTTGCCTTTATGATTCCCTTTTGCGCTTTCTTGGCAACGAGGATTCCATCTCCCGTGATGCTGCATATGCATGATCCTGCATTATGCTCAAAAAATGGGACATTGTTATGCTGCAGTAGTGCAGGCTTTCAAATATGCCGGGGTAGTAGCGAAGCGCCTCTTGCTCCTCTCCTTTGGCTTCTTAGTCACACAGTGCTGGCCTGGCTCTCAACGAAAATGCAGAAGGCGGGGCTATTCCCTGGTAGTGCTTTGTCCCTTGCTCACAGATGTATTTTCAAGATGGTGGAACATTATGGAACACCCCAAACAACTTACCCAGCCAATGTTCAAACAAATCCGAAATTCTCCTTTTACGAGAATAAGTCAGATTATTGGTGGAGGTAATAATACACCAATAATGACATATTTATGAATGCAGACATCGATTTTTGCCAATAAACAACTGAAACACTACACAATGTCCCTTTAAAGTACAGGCCAGAGCAAAACTTCAAGCAAAATGATATAAGATATATATAATGATATATTTACCAACTCATCAGCCCAGCCTCAGTATGTGGATAAGTTCCCTCTGGTAAACTGTGACACAGTGTGTATCTTTAGGCCTTTTATTGTGAAAAGTAAGAGCAGAAGGAGTAAAGATGTAATGCGCTGCTGTTTAAAATGTGAGAGGCAATAAGGAGTTTGCCATCTTGGATTAGACTGCAGAGACACCGTGTTATTTTTTTTTGTAACCGTCCTAAGTATGGGGCCTATCTAGGCAGATCAGCTGATGTCCTGTAGCATCAACAGCACTCGAGACAGTCAGCTCGCGGCACCGTTTAGACATGCACAAAACACATCTATAGTTTGTGTGTGAAACTCTGACACTGACAGGAGAGAAACAGCAGAGCAGCAGCAGAGTCGTATCCCCCAAAACAAGGTAGAGACTCAGCATAGTGTTTTTATTACACAACTATTTTGGTACAAACATTTCATGCCAGTGTGACTGTTAGTCCTCAGAGATTTACTCACAAACAGAAACACTACCCCACATTGGGCACTCGGCAGGTGTTAATTTCAGGCCCTACTTTTTCACTTACAGATGAAACAGTTGCCTTTGTGTCATCTGTGTAGGGTTTTTTTTTTTTTTATAATGCATAACATTTGAGAGGCAGCATGCCCTCAGGTATTTTATTTCTATCTTATCTGGCAGCCATTTAAAAAAATTTGAACACCCCTGACTCAGGCACATGAAAACCTTTCAAAGCTCATGTCTCATCTATGGAAACTGTTTGTCACAGTGTGGGACTCCATAAACCCCACCCACACCTTCTCACCTCCTCCTGGGTAGTCCTGCTTGCAAAACATGGATCTCTGCCTCCTAACACCTCCACCCACAATTCAAACCAGTAACTAGCCACATATTTAATTTGACCCTCTCAACTCTCGCAGCACATGAAACACTATCTTTTTTTTTTTTTTTTTTTTTTTGTCTTTATACTTGTCTGCATTGGTCTTCATAGCTTAGTGCCACTAAAGGGTGTAAGCTTCTTGTGAAGATTGATGCACTGTTAATCTTGCAGTCAAGTATTTTATACCCATAATGCGTGGTTGTGACCGTCACCCACCCTTCCTGGAGACTAGCCTATCAGCCTTTATTGGAAAAACTTCCTAATATGAGTCAGAGAGGGCCGTGATACACCAAAGTGTGTCAGGGGGAAAGTAAGGAAACAAGCAAGGGGGAGGGGGCAGGTGCTTAAGTCCTGAGTTATATAGTGACAGTGCATGCGGAGAAGAAGGAGGAAAAACAAACAAACGAAAAAAAAAAAAAGGGGAGAAACAGGCAGTGTAGCTGATGTATTGTGGCCTTGAGGTGGTTGTGCTCCATGCAGATTATCGAAAATAAACATATACATGTCTACTATACTGTACTGAAAAACAAAAACAAAAGAGAAGTCTATACTGAACACCAAAAATGTGAGAGTCTTGGTGGAGGGGGAAAGCCCAATTGCAGAGAAGAGTTGCCAGCGCGGTGTGGTAGGTTTGAGAAGCAAGTGGGCCCCTTTGGAGTGATCCCATCGGTTCTTTGCGATGCGTCACGGAGCTGAAGTATCGAACATGCATGTGTGTATTTGAACCCTCCCAATGTGTTTATGAAAACCATCACCAGGGTCCAGGGCCAGCCCTGCGGGGGAAGGGGGGCGGTATGGCACCCCAAGACCGCAGGAGCGCCCAGACCCCAAGACCAGGGAGCCGCAGAGGCTGCAGGACACCACGCAGGCCCAAGGACCCAGGGCGGCGAAGGCCGGCACCCCCAGAGAGCCAGAGACACACCCCAGACAGGCGGGGCAGGAGGGCCCCCCCCCCCCCCCCAACCACCACCCGCCCCCGACCACCCGCCCGCCCCCACCCCCATCCCCCACCCGCGGACGCACCCAGGGACCGCCCCCGACCCAAGGAGCCAGGCGCGGGGGCCCAGCACCGCACCGGATGGGCCCGCACCAGGCGCCGGCCACCAGCAGACGCCGGACCGGACAGTAATGAGAGCCCACCCAGGCCCGGGCGGACGAGGGAGGCAAGGAGGCGGTGATACTGCAAGGCATATGTCCCCGGCGCATCGGGAACCAGGGGACTGCGAAGGGCCACCCGCCCGAACCCCCCAGGATGGGCCCCCACCAACACACAGGAGAGAGCGGACCGCCACGAGCAGTCAATCCCCCATCGGGACCCCATAGCAGAGGGCCCATAAACCACAGCCGGTCAGGAAGCAGAACCCCGGCAGGAACCCACAGAGCCCCCAGGGCGCCACCCGGCCCACCCGCCACAGGGCCACGGGACCCCCCAGACACCGGGAACCCAGCCAAACCACCATGATGTAAATGGGCTCCCTGGCTCCAACCCTCAGCCCAGGAGGGCCGGGCCCCACTAGCCACGCCATGCGTATCTACAGTGTGTGTAAACCCACCACCCCCCCTCTTACTATGATTCTCCGATCCCTGACGGAGAAACATTAACCCTACACCGTGAATGTGAATGTGAGTGCCCATAAGTGTGATGTGGTGCATTAAAATTGAGGGACATAGGAGACAGGTGGGGGCAAGGCTGATGGCTACAGCACACTGCTGTCCTGGAGCCCGTGCAGCCATAAGGCACCTGGAACCTGTTCCCATCTGTCCCCCAAGATGTAGGTGTATGTGGTGCTTTAAAATTGGAGAACAGATAAGGATGGGCTGGGGGGCAGCATGGAGGGCTACCGGACACCACTGTCCCACATGAAACACTATCATGTTGGCCAGTTTTATGGAACAAACACGGCTGGAGAAAAGTACAATACCAGATAACTCCAGCTAACATCTCATATGTGATGTTTCTTAAATCCTCCTCCTCTCTACATGTAATATCTCTGTTTCATCTTTAAGAGGGAGTGAAACTGACTTTTGATGCTCCATTGTTTGCAGTGATGTTTCCTCACACTGTAAATAAAAACCACATATTTTATCAAGTTGTAATTCTTAAAATCCTCTAAAAATACTGAACAAAATATGGTAGGGGATTAGATACTTAAATGTGTCCATACTGTTTGATACATTGGATTAAGTATCTTGTCTTTAGACAGTAAGTCCTATCTTGTTTCTAGAAGCAAATTAAACTCTGCTGAAAATAAATTTAGTTTTCCTAACCTGAACTGTCCTTTTTCAGAATATTGTTGATTGAGAAGTAAGTGGAATGTTTTTTGTTTTGTTTTTTGCTGTACAATTATTTGAAATGACACAAACTTGAATTCTGTAACTTCAACAGCAAAATAAAATGAAAAACAAACAAACATAAAAATATGGTAGCTTTCATAAAAGATTCCTGAATTGTAAGATGTCAGTAAATATTAATAAAGCATTCAGTGATGCTTTATAGATCAGTTATATGTCATAAATAAGAGCATGTTTTGTGTTGGCAGGTTGTGCCTTTGACTTGTTTCTGCCCTTTTGATTTGGTAGCAGTGCAGTTAATGTAGGTGGTCGAGAGACATCCTAGAGGGGTGAAAAGTGGGACTTATTTCCAAGGGCCTCAATGGGAGGGGGGGCCTCGTAAACCTGGAAAGTTTGATATTGTTTGTAATTTTTTATTGCTAAAAAATTAGTGCAATAATTAAATTAAAATTGGCTGAATAAATCAGTTGAAAGACTGACCTTTATAAAAAAGAAACTTCCCGAGTCCCCTCTGCCTTACATATATATATATATGTATATATATATATATATATATATATATATATATGTGTGTGTGTGTGTGCGTGTGTGTGTGTGTGCACACATTCACTGCACACAAGCCATTATTTTTTTCAAATTTTGGGTTCGCCTGGTCTCCTTGTGTATTAATGCTTGTATAACCTCAACCCTGCACTGCTCAATCAAGTTCTATCTTTCTTTCCAGAGATATTCTAAAAATAATAACGAGAGTCGTCTCATGTGGTATACGACATGAGCGACCCCTGAGGGTTAACCAGGTCAGATAAATAACATATACATAGCCCCGGGTGTCTGCAAAAAATACATTTGTATTGTGTTTTAGTAATGCAGAGCACTAATACACATACATATGTGGATACATAAATAACTGTAGTGCCTCCTCCACCATGAGTCCTTTAGATCGGTGAAATATGGTTGATGTTCAGTATGTTTTCGAGCTATCAATGTTGATTGACTTCTCCTTTTTTCAGATGCACCCCTCTATTTTGAATGACAAAGCCAGTCTGGGGCACACAACCCTTTCACCATCCGAATTTGGGTGTCCTATCTGCCCCAAATATAAAACCAAAAATGAGAGCGCTATCCAGAGGCACCTGAAAAACCATACGGAAAATGCAGTTCATTTCCATGGTATGTTGATGAGAAGTATCTGTTTGAAATCATATACTTCTACATGTAACAGTAATGTTTAATGATATTTGTTTGGGACAAAACAAGACATTTTAGGTTGCATCTTGGGTTCTTGTGATTTGTGGAATAGTGGTCGACATTTTATACCATTTTCTTACATTTTATAGACCAAACAATTAAATTATTTTACTGTTTTTTCCATTTCTTTTTTTTGACTTTTGAGATTGATATGGATATCCGGAATAAAAACTTGTTCACCAAAAAGAGAACTCCAAGTCTACTTCTTCATGTTGCCCATACAATAGTGTAGGCTAATAGTGTGTTTACATGTGTTCCTGAAATATAATAGAATACATCTGACAATATGACAATCTAATTATAACGTTCATTTAATAGTTAAATAGTTAAATAGTTATAATTAACCATACTGATGTAAGAGTAAGTATGACATTTGTTGTGTCCATAGTTTTCAGTTGTTTTGAATGACATGATAGTAATCTGCATGTTGCAACTGTAGCCCAATAAATGAAAGTGCTCACCTTATTTAATCTTTGCTAAAAATTAAATCAACTAAAATTTGTGTGTTTGCTGATTGTCTGCAATTTTTGTAGGTTTAACTTGTTGGGGTCAATGTTATTCCAAACAAAACATGATTGTATTTAAAATAATTGCTGAAATAATTGTATTATTATTATTATTATTGTTATTATTTATTGTATAATATAAATATTTATAGCTACTTCTTGACTGCTTCAAAGTTTGTAAATGTATTGCTAAAATAAATAATATAAAAAAGACAGACTTAAAAACCGACTTCTGGTGGGGGGTGGGGGGTGGGGGGGCTGACTTCCGGTATGGATACAATTTCCGGTACGGCCTTCCGGTATGTATACACGATGAATTTGGTTATTTTCTGTTCTTTTTGATCCATTTTATGTTCTTTTTAGTTATGTCACTTTACATGTTATTAATGTCTTTTTGAAGGATGCTACAGAGTAGCAACATGTTAATCAACAATACGTATAAATACACATCCAATGTTCTGTAATACGTTGCTATAAACACACATACACATCCAGTGCTCTTAATGTAATGTAATGTCAAGTCTGTTAATAAAGGATTTAAAAAAAATAAAAATAAAAAATACACGAAGAATATTAACTTCCGGTATGGACTTCCGGTATGGATTGGATATATGGCGGCGCCCTTGTCCGCCATCTTGTCTGCAGCTGGGTACTCTTGGAAATAAAAGGCAACTTATTTCAAGTGATGCTAAAAAAAACTCTAATTCATTACAGAAAACCTACAAACACATTTATCACATCCCATGTCCACCAGAATTACACTGCAGTATTGCTGCACAGGTCGATTTACCTGTGTCAAAGATGTCATACATTGCACACTATAAAAAGTACCGACCCTAACGAGTCTGTGCTTTGTGTAAAAACTGCTTAGATGGAGTATTATTTGCAGTGTGCCCCACAGCTCCACCCACACCGCGTCTGACGGATTACATGTAGTTTTAACTCATCTATGGACATTGAAGTGCGTCTTTATCCAAGGAGAAACTACCCTATGAGTTACTAAAAAGTCAAATTCATTGTTTAAAACGTTACATCATCTGTTGCGTTCAGAGATGAATGTGTGCCGTTGCTGTGTCTCACACGGCCGCTGAATGTGACTTAAAAGATTTGTATGAATCCGTGAAGTCTGTGAAGGGAAGACATTTTTCCATGGGAATAACTGATTAACCGAGAGCGTCCGCCGGTCTCAACACTGTCTGCCGAGAAGGTTAAGGTAGGCTACGTGTTGGTGCGCACTTTATCGGATTGTCCTCTTTTAATCTGAGGAACTGTCACTTGGCACTGTGTTCTGTTTGAGACCACTTTGTGGAATTGAGGTGTTAGCTGTCCTTACCGGGTGTTTTTATATGTGGATGCATTATATCATTATTTCAGTCAAGTCTTGTGAAGACCGTCTTTCCTATACATGCCTATATAGGCGAATATTAGCACAGGCTTCGATGTGAAAGATTCAAGGACAAAACAGATTATTGGTGCCAATTGTGTTTTCCTGCATGATGGATGATAGCAATTGTGAAATAAGTGATAGTGCTTGCTGAGTAGCTTTACTGCCACCTGCTGTACAACGGAGTGGTAAAGACACAGGAAAGCAATGTTTAGAAGTACACACACACACACACGTTACATTAACACACGATAGATTATCTTATTTTGGTCTGACTCCATTTCCCATCGTGCATCTAACTTCTGGGTAATCAGCTTATTTTTCTGGTGTAGTAAACACTGAACTGCTGAGGTCAATTAAGCTATTACTGAAAGTATAAACTAATCCTTTTATCCTTTAAAGGTCAGTATGTCAATGTGAAAGTGAAATATTGCAAGTATCACAATGTGAATTTTTAAAACAATAAAATGGGAAAACGATTTGTTATTTCATTATTTGTTTTTCACTGTCCAACAAAAAAATGATTTTGACTTCTTTTTCAAATATTTCATTTAGTGCGCAGGTCAAAAATAGAACATTTAAAAAACAGTCTCGATCCCTTTTTTATTTTGATATTTAATCTCTCTCATTTCTGTGCCCCGGAAGTTATTCAGTCTAGCATGTAATTTACTGTCTGATACTGATAGTAGGCTGTTGTTTATTATGGCTGCCTTGGAGTCCCAAGGATTATGTGCTTGTTGCCGCGACGTAAAACATAACTTTGACTCTGTAACATCGACATTGCTCTTGAAGGCTCTGGTAGATCTACAGTGATCCGATTCACAGCTTCTGATTGGAATTTCTTTGTCCACCTTAAATGACGCATAATGCCTGTAGATGGCGGTATTCAGTCATGTTCAAGCTAATTCATGAACTGAAAAATTGAACAAATACGGGAAAGATGGAATGAGAATGATCAGTAGAGTGCAATTGTCCTAAATTTTGAGCATTTTAACTGTAGCATATTTTTCTTATCGTCCTTACTCATGGTAAACTGCTTTTCAGTTTTGCTATTTCTGCCTATTTGCCTTGGTCTTGTTTGCTCTGTATTAAAAGGTCTAAAAACTAATACTCCAGTATGACAGGAGATGTCAAAGGGTATCATAATCCTGAGTTTTATTCATTTTACTGTAATATTTTTTCTTAATGAGCTCCATGTTACATAATTGAAATTCAAATGAACGAATGGTACATGGACCATACTCCTCTCTGTGTGCGGGAAATGAGTGCATAGCACTTATGGAAACTCTGTTTTTGGAAAGACTGAGGATACTATTTATGCATGCATATATAAATTTCATGAAAGAGTGAAACATGGAGTTCTGGAAAGAGACAACAGTGACAAAAGGCTAATAATAGACATATATGCTCTGAGCAGTTGGTTGACACTTAGTGGATTATGGTATTATCATTCAAAATGCCAATAAATCTAACTCCACTAACAACTTTGACACATCGAGGTGCCTGCAGCCTTGAAGGAGTGCTGACAGAAACTAGTAACAGTTACTTCTGGAAGCTGGCAAGGAGGTGAGAAGGGAAGTAGAGTCATCGCAGGTAAATGGCAGGGTCATGAGAGGGTGGTCTAAGCCAGCTAAATGACGGGCAAGCTGAGCTTTGTAGGAGGCTGAGTAAAGGTGAACCTGGGGAGAGCTTTCCTCTTTACACAGTTGTAAGGTGCTGGCTGTAAAAGTAACAATAACTGATTTAAAGGGGACTATGCTGTACACAATTCGTAACAGAAGCTAAAAGAAGCAACAGAAAAAATTCATTGAGGTCAAAAGCTTTTGTGTCTAATGATTTCTATTGTGGTTGCACAGAGTGGTTTTACTGAAAATAGAAGACATTCCTGCAAAGGCACTGTAGTTTATGCTGCACATATTTTTTTAGCAGATTTATCATTTCTGTCATGTGTTATTGGAAGTCCTGGATCCAGGAATACTTAGTAGGGATGGGCAGCACAAGCAAAAACACTATTCAAAAATCGTGGCAACTATTCGACAATTTTTCGAATAATCAATAATAATCATTTTTTCAAAAATAAAACGACTATTCGAAATTCGAAAATCGTGACCCATCCCTAATAATTAGTATGTTATTTTACAATAGCAGATTTCCTTGGATCTTTTTTATGATATTTTGTGTTGCAGTGAGCAGTGCCTTTGTTCTCTGCACAGCTTCACTCCATCCAAAACAGCTATTATTGTGGAATTAATCCTGATGTCTTACAGAAACCTGTACTGTACCTGTATCTACATCAGGGATCAAATCGCCTTCATTCTTTTCAGTTCAGTTTATACCTGCTGAAAAGGATAGGTAATATGGTAGGACAAACAAATAAACTTCATAAATGCATTCTTTCATTGAATACGCACTGTACCAGACATCATTTATGTGGAGTCATTTTCGGTTGACTCTGTAAAGAAGCTTGAAAACATGTGGCAATAGAGAGGTGAAGTGTCTCATACCTGACTGGGCGTAATGATGACAATAGCTCTGTGTCAACAGCACCATGGTAAAAATCCTCAGTGAGACAATAGGCCAACCTGGCTGATAGAAGGCCTCTGATTTGTATGGAGCTTTTTTCCTGTCTTTATTCAAGAGAGTGGTATATTAGTTCGAGGGCATTATTTATTGATTTCATGTTCAGATTTTGTTATATTGTCCCTCAAAACCCTGCGCGGGTTCATTGACTCCCACCCTCCAGGGCTTGATGTTCGTCCCTTGCTTTCTTTACGACTTTTGGAATGACCACGATTGTCGCAAATTCGCATCATACTGCTTCCATTCAGACTGCAGCCCAGATAGCGCATGTATTCCCCTAATGCCAGTTTGTGCATATTCAATAGGTACCTAGGAGCCTTTTGCAAACACTGGTTTCATGTAGGACCGGCCTGAGTGAGAACTTCACCCGGGTCATGGAAGCTAACGCTTTGGCTAACAATCGCTGCGTGTGGAGGCTGCAAATTTGCAGAAATTGTCCAATATGAGCTAAGTTGTGCTAAGATAAAAATACGTACCAGCTTATTGTTTGCTTCTACAGCTGACATATTGGAATAGACTTCATGTGACTAATAATTTTTACATTATTTGAAGATTTCTATTTGTCGCAAATTTGCTACATTCATCCATAACGGCTACATTCGGCCATAATGGCAGCATATAGGGTAAAAAATAATATATTTAGATGGATTTCAGCACTGACATGCATTTTCTTGGGGAAATGCCATTCTAGTTAATTTCTTTATAAAATAGCATGCTGGAATATAAATGCAATTTCTGTGCTTTTTCATAACACGCAACAAAATGAATTAGGTGGTGGACCGAAGCCGCGTATCTGCATTAGTTTTACAAAGTAATGATCCCCGTGCAGGGACAACCTGGATTTGTAAAATTGTTAAGATTATTTTATTCTTCATCAGATCCGGGTTGTTGCCACTCGATATTCTAGCACATTTTTCCACAATTATAATTTAAAGTTTGTTTAATATTCAGACAAACGCTGCAGTCTACTATAACAGTCTGACCAATAGAACGCTAAGATTTCGAGGGAGGGCCATCGGATTTAGCTACACTGAGCACAGCTGTTCAACGGAGGAATCGGCAGATGGACACGACGGAGACAAGTAAGTAACGTTATTATATTATTAAAAACATGTTTGCAACTTGATTGTCTTGTACAGTATTGAGTTCAAACGCATGACTTGCAACTTGTGTTTTGTACAGTATTGAGTTCAAACGTATGGTGACGTTTTGCAAGTGTAAAAGTAACGTTAGCGTTAGCTTTAGCAAAAAGCGCTCGCTAGCAGCTTCATGCACTTTACGGGTAAAGTGAAGTTGAAGTGGCTTGCATATTATTTCTCATTGGGTTATGTTAGGTCTCTTAAGTCCTTGTGATAGAAATTACCCGGGATTGTTACACGTTTATTAGAGTATCTGCTGACCAACATCACTGAGTCTCATAAACCAAGCAAACACGCTATGATGATGTGTAAACAATGTTGTAATTTAATCATTGTTTCCTCACATAACGTCCATGGAAACAGCAGAAGAGAGCTAACAGCTAAACGAAAAAAAGTAAGGTTTTTGGAAAGTGATTGAATTGATTGTAAATCACATGTGTAGCATTAGAGAGTTTGTAACAAAGAAACAAAACATAACATATACATTATATAGAAAACTACATCATTTTTTCCCCTCCTGCAGGAGTCATCACACACACTTTCTGTGTTCTCACTTTTCTTTTTTGACAGGTACCGTATAGCATATTCAGCAGGTTCCTGGCTGTGAAAGTTAAATCTCACTGCACTACCTCTTCAGCTATAAGACGCTCTTCAGTCCCTAAATCTTTCCACTCAAACACTGATTTAATACATTTTTGCCATCCTGTGTCTGTAAAAGGAGTGACTGGTCCATCTTTCTGAATTATATGCATACAGCACTCCATTTCTTATGCTAATGTAATGCTAGCAAACAAATAAAAAAATAACAACAAAGATTAATCTAGTGGCGGGAGGAGGGTCGTTTTTATGACGTTTCATCATTTTGACAGATAAATGACAGGTGAAGTTCCCAAGCAAGATAACAGACCTCAAATTTGTGAAATCAGATATGTTTATTTTGTATAAAGCTCACAGAGAAAATATACATGGTACCTACACAGACTGTTTAAAAAAAGTCCGTAACGTGTAAAGACCACGTTATGTATTGAAGACATAAAAGAGACTTATTAAGCTATGTATGTGTGGCTCTCGGTGGCTCTACATGCAGCGCCATTTTTCCAAGGGTTTTTTTTCTTTTTTCCAAGCATCCCATTGGAAGATAACTACAATCACGTCATGCCTGTCGGACCCTGGATGTAGCTGTCTGCTCTGTTTGCCGGAAAAAAGGTAACGTGATAAAGTTACCGATTTACAAAAATGTGCAAGAAGTACCGGTGGCAACAATTTTCTGTTGATTTATTGAAAACTTAAGAAGTTGTCAACAAAAATCTGGGTCCTCCCCCGATAGGGATCGTTTAAATAAGGAATCGCGGCTTCGGCCCACCGCCTAAATGCATCAATGTTCTATTTGAAGCGACCAGGTGGACTTCAAACCAGGGTTCCACCAGTCGAAACTGATGACAGCTGTCTCAGTGACAGTGTGGATAGCGATGAAGACTACACTCCTACACCAGGTGATGAAAACGGCAGTAATAGGGGCGTCGGCAGTATCCACTAAACTACTTACGCCCGTATTACTGCCGTTTTCATCACCTGGTGTAGGAATCTGTACGTAGCATGCACAGGCCCCATGCACAGAGGCCACCTCAATGCAGCGGTCGTGGGCGCGACCCCAGCCTGTGGGTCATGTCATTCCCCCATTCTCTATTTCCCCACTTCATGCTGTCCTAAAGCAAAAGGCCAAATAAATAATCTTATAAAAAAATCAGCAGTAATAATGCTATAATTTCGTGTAGAGTTTCAGCTTTTTGTCGTTTACATCTGGTCATGTTTGTGAATGCAACCATGTGTACAAGATGTGTATATAATGTAGATAAAAATGACTGCATTTTTCTATAGTGATTTCTTTTTTCTACACCAGGTGATGAAAGCAGCAGTAGTGAGAGTATTGACAACAGTAGCAGCAGTGATGAAGACTCCAATGGAAATTGTGATGCACTTCCTAGCACCAGTGTTCAAAGTGAAAATCTTGAGCTCTGTTTCACATTGGATTGTAAAAGTTGGTGTTATAATCAGGACATTGAAAATAATTGTGTGGTATCAATAAAACCTTCATACCTGAGATGGGAAAATGTGTTCAGTTTCTTATTTTTGTACTATTTTCTTCCATTTATGCCCGTTGTCGCTAATTTGCATCATACCTAAATTTATATCTATTCTATGTGCTAAAGACAAATTAACGATCTCCACTTAATTTAGCATCAGTTTGAAAGCAAAAGCACATATAATTGAAGCTGGAGTCTACAATGTTGGAGAGATTTGAAAGCTGCATCTCCTCCACACTCTTCCCCCTCCCTCCTGTGCTCTGTCTGACGTTATGCCCCCTCCCCTCTGAGCTGTTTCACCCTCCCCTTTCCACCGCCTACCAACACACCTCCTCAGGTGGGAGAAGGAGCCAGCACAAGATGAGTTTTGAGAGGAGAGAGAGGACTGACCAAGAGCAACTTTATCATTTAGCTACAAATTTCAACAATGTCGGACTCACAGGTAACTATGACAAAGTTATTACAGTGCATGTTGAAACAAATGTGGCTCTTATCATTCACTTCAATGTCCCCAACTAACATTGCCAAGCTAGCATTTTAGCACGTTATATAGGTAAAGTTACAAGTGTCATATCATAACAATGTAATGCTATGAGTAAACAACTAACGTTAGCTCTGGTACCGCCGGGATAACAAGGAAAAGCTAACAATAACAATGATGTCTATCACTTGTTAGATAAATGTTGTTTTTGTGAATGACTCGATATATATGAACCGTTTTTTTTTTTTAATTTTTAGAGTTCACATGACAGCACGTCTGGGTCCCCGGCTCCGAGCACGTCCACGGGCTGAGGTCGTGCTCGAGGCCACGGACGATGGGGCTAAGGTGGGAGAGGAGGAAGAGATGGAGGACGGGGATCCGGCCGCGGTTTACTGTCGGAACTATAGCTGGAACTGGAGGAACTGCAGCGGATACAGGCTCTCCAGGCAGAGCAGATTGCTTATGAGGATGTATGTATATTATTACTTTTATTTTTTTGTTCTGATATAAACTTCAAACTCAGACACACACACATTTATATAGAAGTGTGTGTTTCTGTTACAAAAGATGTTTTTTGAGTGCGTTTAATATGTGCTCCAACTATTGTGCCTTACCTCAGCAGCAAAACACAGGATGTGTATTGTGACTAAGAGGCAGATGACTGATAGAAAGCAGCACAGTACAAATGCAATGTAAAAGTACTACATAGAAATAAAAAAAGTCTAGCATATAAGCAAGACACCTTTGTGCTGTATATGCTTTTGTAATTTTCAAAACATATAATTTCTGCAGAAATGGAGTAAAGAAATCTTTTTTTTTTTAACATTGAGCCTCTGACTACGATCCTCTTTTTCTGTGTTTTGACTTGATATCATTGGGACACTGCATCAGAAGACAAGAGTGCAGTGGTGATAGTGTAGTTTGAACTGTTTTGTAATTTTTAAATTTACTTTTCAAATATTATAAAGGATAAAACAATATATTTTATAATAATGGTCAAGTTTAGTCATAAACTTTCTAAATAAATCTTTGGGACAATAGTCAAATTTGACTTTGTCCCAAAGATTCACAACACCCACAAAATTACATGATAACTCTGTAACAATGACAATCTGCACTGCATTGCAGGCCTTGATTGGGAGCATGGACCTCAGCGCATCTCATCAGATGATCAAGGCTGTGTTGCAGAATGACCCGTCCTACATTTTTGACCTGAGATCAGTCACATCAGGTGCTCCACCCGTCCCAGGATCCACTGCTGGACCCTCATGGTGTGTGTGTGGGAGGTGCTGCGAAATGCCGACAGACCTGGAGAGAAAGTGCTATGGCCACCAACCTGATGAATGCCTGTCCATCATACCACACACGGACATTTATGTACTGATGGGGGGGTCACTTGCACATAGCCAGGAGAATCTGGAATGATCTCAGGGCTGTAGAGGATCAGAATAACCTGGGGGAGAGTAACAGACAATTCAGATATGCAGCATACAGACAATGAGTGGTCCTACAGTATGGGTCACTTGGAGGTGGGCGGCGAATTGTTATCCCCAGCTGCTGTGTGTGGAGGATCAGAGACACATTTCCTGATCCCAATGGCAACTATGTGGGTTTCATCCCATCTAGATTCTAAGGACAAAAACCTGTGTTCAGTGACCACATCAGTGTTGTTAAAGTATTTGAGCAGCTTTTTTTTTTTTCTTGCATATTTTATTTTATTTTATTTTTGTTAGTGTTATTTGTTTGTGCTTGGTTTATCTCACTGTTTTGTATTTAAATTTATTTAATAAACACATTAAAACACATAAAACAATTATCTATAACATTACGTTAGAAACGACCTGCGGACCTCTTGCTCGCCCCCCCTCTCTGATCTGTCAGGCCACACCGCTCGCGGAACCGCTGCGAAGAGCCGAGAAGCGAAGCCAGTTTCCTTTCGGCGCCCCTGTTAACCGATTGTGTCATCCACACCGGCTGCGCCGCGCCGCGCAGCTCCGTGGCCGGCTCTGGTCTATTTTCTGTGCGAGCCGTGAGTGAATGTGTCAAGTCGGGTGAAGCAGACAACAGCTGGGAGCAGAACCACTTGTCGACCAGCATGAAGAAATGCACGTCTGATGTGAACGGAAGTGCTCCGGCTCGTGCGAGAATTTCGGTGCGCTGCGAATCGCAGCACCTCCGCAGGTGGTGTGGCCTTATGCAGTGTATTCAGTGCAGCGGCCCAGGCCAACGCCCACTCGCAAAGAGGACAGCTGCGGTGGTGTTTTTTTTTTCCTCCACAATCGAATATCAATTTTCACATTCGAAGGCCCATTTTTTTTTAAAAAATTCGAATTTAAATTCGAATTTAGAATATTTGTTGACAGCCCTAATACTGACGAGGATCGTCGGGCCTCTTCATAGCAGTTCATGGCACAGCACTGGTTCCTGTGAACCGTTTTTCAATGATGGCAGTTTGCAGGTCTTTTATGTATCGGTAGTCTTTTTCCACCTTCATAGTGTAGAGGCTCCACTTCCAATATTTCTTATTAAAGACTTTTCCATACCTGCCAAAAGATAAAATTGTAAGCTTTCTTTTGATATTGAATTCATAAGGCACAGGTACTTTGTATATCTACTATTAAAATTTCTAAATAAATTTCGAAATTGTATTCAATTATGTTTACTGTACTTGATGTAATATCTTTTTTTTTTTTTTTTTTTTTTTTACTCAGGACCTAAGATTTTAAAGACATAATCAGATCAATCAGATTGTTGTAGACACATACTGAATAGAGCCATTTGGACGTCTCTTCACTGCTCTGTTGACATGGCAGTTATAATCAAGGCCAGCCAGCATGGTTCTAGCAGAATAGACCGGTGGGGTGAAGCTGGAGCGCTTGCTTACATACATGAGAATGTGATTGTGAAATGACTCCAGCTCTGCTGTTGACCTGAAAGCATAGTGGAAAAAAATATACCAATTGATTATATATCAACAAACAATGTTTGCCTATCAGACATTACTGTATTGAGAATATATATATATATATTCAGTATGAAAACATTTTTACAAAATCAGTCACTGTATCTGAAATGCAGATATTTGTGAACATTTTTAAGCCAGCATGCATCCAGAACTACTCCCATCAGTCGCTGGTGTGCCTCGGAACCTTTTTTTAATCCACGTTTTTATCACGTTCCTCTGGCAACGAGCCGTGTTGACAGGCTCCAAGAGCCCATTCATGCTCTCCGTTAACATGGTGTAGGACACCTGACCACAAATCCTGCGTAAAATTGAAAAAAAAAAAAACATCATGACTGACAAGATGATTCAGAGATCATAACTTGCATACATAAAAAATTCATTTAACAAGTCTAAATATTTAGTAAAAAAAAATCACTTACAAAGAATTCATTGTAGTTCTCTGCAGTCTTGCAACAGTTGCCAGAAGTGGTTGCAAATGTCTTTGGTCCAGTCCAGGAGTTCAGAGCATCCCCTTTGCTGCCCTGCCTTACATTTACAGGAAGACATGTGATGTCAAGTAGGTGTTTGAGATGAGTTTCTCTTCTCAAACCATGCAACTATAAGTAAATGGAATGATTTGAACTTACTGTGTGAAGTTTTTTGGCCAGGGATTTTGAACCGTGCCACATATCTCAAGTGTGTCTGACGCCACTGTCTTTGTATTTCCCTGTGTCTGTAAGGTCCAAAAAATACCAATGATAACTACTGGTTTTGTCAATGCACATCACAATATAACGACACTTGGATTTTTTTGGGGAGTATGAACACATAAACATGTAAATGTAAACACATAACATTTCTAGGACAATTTTATAACATAAACAAGAAAAATAAAATGCCTGCAACTTTTGGAAGTACATTACAGTAGAATGTGGACTCAAATTTATATACTGATAAAGACAGTGATGAAACAAAACCACAAACTTATTTTCAATGACTCTATTTACTGAAGAGTGCTGATATCTGACTATGGGCATCAGTGCAGAACTCTTCAATGTTGACTTCCTGGCGAAGGGTTTCAGATGTTTGTATGAAGGCTTCCTTCTCCATGGCCACAGAATTCCGCATGGTCTGTCGCTTGTCAATGTTGTTCATGCAGAGAATCTGTTTGGTCTCATTGTCCATTGTTGTGTATGTGCAGTACTGTGCACTGAATCCTGGACTGTCCATTCTTGCATCTCCTAGAAGGAAAGCATGTGAAGAATGGAAGAAAAGACATAAACAAAGACATGTACATAGACAGAGATGCATTTTTGCAAAATACATAATTTTTAATGGATACCGATTGCAATTAAAATTCTGGGACTACTCTAATATATAACATTCCAATGTAAGTTTGTATGACACTGAATAACCAAAACCTGGTCATCTAGCTGACAGAATTGTTTCGTGACTTTGACAGACAATGTGACTTGCCAGGGCCTGTTCTGACACCTTTATCAAAACCAAACTCAGAGTCCCCTTACTCAGCATGTTGTCCCAGTGCTCCACCAACAAGGGGGGAGGGGTTAAATGTTAATGTGTGCACTTGTGTAAATGTATGTGTTTGAGAAACTCACCCAAGGCAAAAACTGGTCCCTTTGATTGACACCCTGCAATGATGGCAGCCCTCTTCTCCTCCCAGAACTCCTTGACTGTGTCAACACAATATGCATCCTGGATTCGAAAGAAGGTTGACTTGTTTACCATCCCCATCTTCATGAAGTTAAACAAAAGTGAGATCTTCCTATAGTTATTTCCAGAGAGAAGGATGTTCATTGAAAGCGTAAAGTCTCCTGCCAGCATCCTGTCTTACAAACAATTATATTGATTTTTAAAGTAGTTATTAACATGTGCAGTTTATTTTATAATCACATAATATGTAAGTAAAATTTAAAATACAAACTAACTGACCCATTCCATCACAGCTGCCGTTCCTCTGGAAGTGATTCTTACTTCAAATGGTTCAGGTGCCTTGCATTCAACCTTTGTGAGTATTTCCCTGAAAGGACACTCCTTGACAGGCAGATGCAGATTTTCTGCAAGCTGTTTCAGACTGTCATGGTAGATTATGATTGCAGGTTTCCCAACCACATCATCAACTACCAAAACTTTAATCGCCTCGGGAAAGTTTGGCAAATTCTCTGGTTTCATCTTCCTCTGATGATGACAAGTCTGACTCAGTGTCCTCTGGAGTCCAGGTTTCATCATCACTGTCCCATTCAATTCTGAAAAAGCAAGAATACATTTGAAATATAAGAAACTGACTGTACAATGTTATGCAGCCACTACAAACAATCCCAAAAATCTCTGCAGATTACATAGCAACTTACATGGAGTTTCAGATGTAATTGAATTCGTTTTCATCATTGTCCACTGATGGATCATGGGTTGGCAGACTAAATTAACGATTTCAATAAAGTGTATACAAGGTCATGTCATTGAAGTGACATGACAAGTGAAGATGCATGTTATAAAATTTTAGCACAGTTATTTCTAAAACAATTTAGCTTTCAATATTGACATACCTTGGATCTAACTGTTGTTCTGCTGTCTCCATGGGACTGGAGACAGCCAAGTCAAGGACACCAAGCTCAGGAAAGTCATCATCACTGAAAAATGAAATGAATTACTAGTTACATTGACATCATCTGCAATTTATATATCACATTTTCTATCATCTATACCTCACAAATGTCTATTGCAGTGTGTAACACCATCATATCAAATTGTCATTTGATATGAGTAAAAGAGGGAAAGCTAAAAAACAAATGTTGTGCCATATAATAAGCTGTGAGGACCACCCATTTACCTAAAACGTGTAGGAAATTGTATAAACAAGATTGAGGAGCCCACAACCCCACAACTTGGAATTTGACCCTCCTTTACAAACTAGTTTACCAACTCCCAGGAACAAGTTGTTGACATCTTACAACCCCCTGCCTAAGGTGCAAGTACACAAGGTAGAAGGTACAAAGGTAGACACCTCTGTACCCACAACTTATCATATACACAAAGAAGATAATTTACATTTCTTCACCCCCCTACAAAGAGGCATACATGTGAAAATGCAAATGCAGACACCTCTCAACCTCACAAAAACACACAAAAACATTTATATTTTTTCCCCCTTACTTGGGGCATTTGTGTGTACTTCCTGTTTACTTCGTCAAAATGACCAAAAAAAGAGAGAAAATTTCAGAACCTTGACAGCTGATAAGTAATGTATTTGAAATATCCCTTTCCCCCTCTCTATAAATGATCATTTCAGCTAATGTGTCTTTGACAGGATTTAATTTCATTACATGCAAATGTAAACCAAGACAGTAAAATCTGTGGGATATTACCGAGAAGGGTCCATATATTTTATGACCATGAAGTTGTACTCACAGGTCTGACATAGTGATGGGAATTATGGCTCTTTTTAGAGAGCCGGTTCTTTTGGCTCGGCTCACTAAAAACGCAGACGCGTTTCCTAGGACCAGCGGTGCTAGGAACCCTATTGTATTTGTAAAGATTTTTATAGTTTTCTATTTTTATTCTTCCGTTGATAAAAGTGGTGCTGCAGGCTAAACCGTGCAAGGGAGGGTGGTGCAATTTGGAGGGTTGGTCCAGACCCCTGCATGTACCTCGGACACAAAAAACTACATATGTCCGCCTGCAGGGGGCGCTATAACCAAGGCCAACACGTTTTGGCCTATAACTCCCACACCGTATGTCGTACATTCAAAAACGTTATATCCCCAGATTCCCTGAATAGAGCTGAATCACTTTGCAATGGCCACGCCCACTTCCGCCTATAATTTTTTCCCCCGCAAAATCGCGAAAACTGGAAAACCTACTTTTTTGAACTCCTCCTTGGGATTTTGTCCGATCTGCATGAAACTTGGCACGTACACTCTTCACCTGGACCTGATCTAAAGTTATCAAAATAATTTTGTTCTGTCAAAAATTCCGCAAATTATTAATTAACAAATTTGTGTAGCTAGTAGGGATGTAACGATACCAGAAACTCGCGATACGATATTATCACGATAAAGAGTCCACGATACGATATATATCACGATATATATACACAAGGGGAAAAAAAGAGAAAATTTATTGTTAAAAATAGCTATTTTATTCAAAAATAGTGCATGTACACTGTACAGCATGTTATTTTTAACTTGGAAGCGTATCATAAACAAATCAACACACAGTTGAACATGTGCTTTCATTTCCCCCCATTACTGCTAGGCAGGCAGACATTAGTGTCATAACAAAGTCATGTCAATTAAAACTATAGTGACAGAATATGAAAATGGAAACATTCAGTATTTTTTAACCTACTCTGAACAAAAGTAGTATAGTACTATTACTAGAAAGTCATCTGAATGACATCAAATTATGAGGATAGAGCAGTCTTAATATTCATCAAATATACAGAACTTAGAACAATCAGACCCTGCAACAACAACAAAATTAACAAATTAGAAATAATGTATACTCACGCAATCCCTCACTCACAGATACACAGAGAGACACAGAGAGAGAGAGAGAGGTGGGTAGAGATGTGTGGTAAAGAAAACCAAAATAAATAAAGCCCAGCCATTTCCCTGGAAGTCATAGAACAACTCAAAAACACACATTCACTCAGTTTGTTCACGCCAGGTTGACAATCTTGACATCAAGGAGACCCTAACACTTTCTCAGAACAGGAGATGAGGAGAGGAAAGCTCTGGTCCTGCGCTTTCATGTGATATGCGTGGCATTTCTGTGCAACCCTGCATTCGCGAGTAATCCATCCAAAAGTAATGTGTGTGCAAAGCTGTATGAAAGCTCTGTTATACATTATTTTAGTGTAAGCCACGATTCCGCTGTTTAATGTGATATGTGTGGCTTCTTGCTATGACTAACAGTCATGGAGAAAATCCACAGAGAAGAACAATTAATCTCCTTTTATTCGCTGTTTCCTCCGGTCACGCACGGGTCAGAGTCGGAGGCTGAGAGGCTGAGCTGCACGAGTCTGCTCTCACCTGCGCGCACAATTGCATGCAAAGGATTATAGGGAATGTAGTCACAGTCATATTACCGGCTCTGTAGGAGAACGCAGCTATATAACTATCGTGGCATTTCCACGAAGGTATTGAGAATTTATTTTATTGCGATACCGCGAAATTCGACATATCGTTACATGCCTAGTAGCTAGCTATAAAAATGTAAACTGTTGCATATCTCAGTCAAACGTAATGCTATCAACACCAAATCTCAGATCCTTAGTTGGCATGACTCTGTGAAGGTATGAGCCAAATTTGGCGAACGTTGGCCACTAGGAGGCGCTACAAATATGGGAAGTTTATATCACTTAAACAGCTACACCCATTTCTATGAAATTCGGTCAGTATGATGTAGGGCCATTCCTGAGGCCATATATTGAAGGTGGTCATGACTGGTCAATGTGGGCGTGGCTTATTATAGGATAAACAACAAACATTTACTACAGCTGAACTATTATGCTGAGGGCTGTGAAATTTATAGGGTACATATAGAATAGGACACAGATCTTCCATACCAGAAATTGTGCATATGCTCCACTAGGTGGTGCTATAACGGTTGCAAACGCGTTTTTGCGTGTAACTTCCACATTTTAAATGACACATTCATAAACATTATATCCATGTGTTCCCTGAATAGAGCTGGGTTTTCTGACACAGGCCCCGCCCACTTCTGGTACACATTCTCTTTGCTAATTCGTCACATGTCCAAAACCTACTTTTTCGAACTCCTCCCACAGTTTAAGCACCACCTGCATGAAACTTTGCACATAGAATCTCCAGATGTGTCTGATCAAAAGTTATCAAAAGAATGTTGGCTCTCCAAAAAATGTGCTAGTTATAATCAAACTATTTTTTTGCAAGCTGAAAAACACATATTGTTTCATATTTTGGTCAAAATAAATGCTTTTAACATCAAACTTAAGTCACTTGTTCCTGAGTTCATCAAGAGCCTCTATGCCAAATTTGGTGCAAATCGGCCTATAGGTGTCGCTATAACAGATGCAAATGCGATTTTGCCTGTAACGTCCACATTTTAAACAACACATTCATGGACATCAATGCAATGTATTTCCTTAATAGAGGTGGGTTTTCTGACATAGGCCCCGCCCACTTCTGCTGCAATTTGCCCTTGCTAAGTCACCACATATCCAAAACCTACTTTTTCGAACTACTCCTACAGTTTAAGCGCCATCTGTGTGAAACTTTGCACATAGAATCTCCAGATGTGTCTGATCAAAAGTTATCAAAAAAATTTTGGCACTCAATATGCACTAGTTATAACCAAACAATCTTTTTTGCTAGCTAAAAAACACATATTGTTTCATATTTTGTAAGTAAATGCTTTTAACATCAAACTTAATTTACTTGTTCTGGAGGTCATCCAGAGGCTCTGTGCCACATTTGGTGCAAATCGGCTAATAGGGGGCGTTAAAAACCCACAAACATCAAGTCTCAAGTACAAGATTTGAACAAAATTTGGTGGGTGTGATGTGGGGTCACTCCTGAGACCGGACATAAAGTTAACTAATGATTGGTCAAAGTGGGCGTGATTTATTACAACAAATCCAAATCACCACAATTTCAGCCTTTCACACTTCCAGTGCACTTCCCATTACAGCAAATACTGTGGCTCGGACATCGGCCTGCGTCCCTGCACTTGCCCTGAGCCCGTCGTGCTTCGGGGCCGACTTCTGTGGGCTCCATGGGGCATGGGGGCCGAGTTGCGCGGGGAGGCTTGGCCCCCGTTCATAACTGCTTGCAGTTCTAGTTATTTATATGGCTTTATATACTCTACAGAGTGCTACAAAAAAATTATAAAGTACAAAAACTTTTAACTATTTTAAACTTTTAGCTTTTTACTATTAAACACTTAATTATCTTAAACTTGTAACTATTTACAGCGAAACAACATAGAGAAGCTTACAGAATCACACAACAGAATATGACAAACTGCAGCAGCAGTTGCAGTAGACACACTGACACCTTCATTAATGGCAGGTTCGCTTACTTGTCTTTTTTCTTCCAATTGCACTGATGGATGAACAGTTCTCATGTGCCTGTGCAGGTTGTTTGGATATGAGATTTTAATCTTGCAGACTCTACACTCTGCCCTTGTATAGTCAGTGTAATTGAAATGATTCCAAATTTTACTGCTTTTCCTGCTGTATTCATTTTCCCAACTTTTTTACCTTTCCAGCATGTTGTCGCTCTCTGTAGCACCTGCTCTCTTTCTCTCTCTGTCTCCCTCCCTCCTGTTCATGTGCTCACTGTGCTGTGTGTGTCTGTAAACCCCGCCCCTCCCCCTTTCCAGTTTTGGAAAACGGTCAAAGCTTTGCAGAACAAGAGGGTTGCTGGCCCTCCTCTAAAACTGAGGGTCAGTGATTCCGTTGTTTCTGACAAAAAGGACATGTCTAATGCTTTTAATGTACATTTCAAAAAAGCTAGCCATATTTTTGATGAACGGTACCCCAATTGTAACTTGAGTCACGGTGCTGTGTTCCCTAATCCAGCTAATATCTTACCTACTTTTGACTTAAGGCCGCTTTTGGTATCCGAAGTATTGCAGGCCTTATTGTCTCTTGACTCGAAAAAGGCTGCAGGGCCGGATGGTCTTGACCCTTATTTTTTAAAACTTGCAGCCCCGGTTTTAGTTAGTTTTAGTTAGTTTATTTGTTTGTTCTTCACATGAAAGTGGACAACAGAATTTGCACATGCACTCTACATTTTCAAATCAACACATCCATGATTGGAAAGGAGCAGCGAGAAGAAAAAAGATTCTTCTATGTGCCTGCCCCCTACTTGAACAATTAATAATAAAAGAAAAGATGGTCTGACATCACATACAGTTGATTTTCAATAGCCAACACCAACAACACTTTGATAATAACAACAAAACAATTAATCAAAACAAATACAAAGGAATAAATTAAATAAATAAATATCCCATACAAGTAAACTTTTACCAGCTCAAATCAATTGATCATTAACATCCACTTTAAATTTCAAGTGCATATTGACAATTTTTTTTGCATTTGTACATTTTTTTAAATTGATGAATATCTGTACAACCTTTCAAATCCTGTAGTTGGGAATTCCATATTTTTACACCAACAACCGAAATACACATTTGTTTTAAAGTAGTCCGAGCAACTTTGTGCTTAAAATCAAATCTTCTTCTATGACTTTCATCTTCTGAAGTGAACACAAAGAGCTTTTGTAGGTTTTCTGGTAAAACTCTGTTTTTGGCTTTGAACATAATTAGTAATGTCTGGAGTTCTATTATCTCTGTAAGCTTCAATAACCCTGATTTAATAAATATACTATTGGTATGTTCTCTAAATTTAACTTTGTGGATAATTCTGATTGCTCTTTTCTGCAATATGAACAAAGGTTTTATATTACTCATATATGTATTACCCCACACTTCTGCACAATAACTCAGATAAGGCAGTATAAGTGAACAGTACAATTCTCATTGTTTTGCAGTCTAAAACATCTTTGACTTTGTTCAAAATAAAAATATTCTTTGACAGTTTTTTTTTTAACATATGATACATGGGATTTCCATGCCATATTTTCATCCACTGTGATTCCCAAAAACTTAAACTCTGATACCTTCCCAATATTAAGTCCATCAATGGACAATGAAATTTCGTCTTTACTTCTTTTAGCAAATACCATGAACTTAGTTTTTATCACATTTAATGATAACTTATTTACATCAAACCAAATTTTAAGTTTCACCATTTCACTTTCAATGCTTTCAGATAATGTTTTTAAATTATCTCCTGAACAAAAGAAATTAGTGTCATCTGCAAACAAAATGAACCGTAACAACTTAGAAACTTCACAAATGTCATTGATATACAAAATAAAAAGTTTCAGCCCCAAAACTGAACCTTGTGGGACCCCACATTCAATTTTCAAACATTCAGATGCATTACCAGCAAAATATGCAAATTGTTTTCTATTATATAAATAGCTAGTTAACCAATTAAGAACGATTCCTCTCACACCATAAGTATTCAACTTAGCAATTAAAATGAAATGATCTATTGTATCAAATGCCTTCTTTAGGTCAATGAATACCCCTATTGTATAATTCCTTCTGTCAATTGCTGTTGTGATTTCTTTTATTATTTCCATTATTGCCAGAGCAGTAGAGCGATTTGTCTGAAAACCATATTGACTCTCACTTAATATTTTATTTTTTTCAATGAAATTATCTAGTTTTTGAACAAACAACTTTTCAAGCACTTTTGAAAATTGGGGAAGTAATGATACCGGTCTATAATTATTAAAGCTTTGTTTATCTCCTGCCTTGAAAAGTGGAATGACCTTTGCTGTTTTCATCCTATCTGGAAAAACACCTGTTTTAAATGAAAGATTATAAACATAACGGTTTTAAAATACAGTCAATGGTCATTTTTACTACTTCCATATCTATTCCATCACTATCAGTTGATGTCTTATTTTTTGTTTTAGCTACCACAGAAATAATTTGACTTTCACTAACCTCACCAAGAAACATTGACTGCATCACTTTATTTTCCCTTTTCCAGCCACTTTCTGTTTGACCATGATTTTTTGTAATGTCATTTGCCAATTTAGGCCCAACATTTACAAAAAAAGAATTAAATTCATTAGCAACTTCATTCATGTTTTTAATCACCTTATTATCCTTAATGAAATGATTGGGTAGATCTGTAGTTCTAAATTTATTACTTATTACTTATTACTTATTGCAAGATCAACTGTCTCACTCCTGGGGGAACTCGGAGTGCGGGGACAGAATTTGAGGAAGACAGTGAGGGAAATGTCAGATGAAGCAATTAAATGCAGCCAGTTTATCTATTACAGAAGAAATAATGTCAGCTGGGGGCCAGCAGGGGGAACTACTAAGCAGGGCACATAACTCCTTGAGATCAGGTGGAGAGATCCACTTCCTGTCAGGAGAAATCCAGGAAGAGGAAGTATTTAAGTGTGGGAGTGGCCTATTGGAATCCATTTTGTTTGAGGCCATGCGGCAAGGTGAGTGTGTTTGCTGATCCTGTAAGTCCAGTTAACTCCTTTAACTTTAGCTTATATTGTAGTTATGCTATGTAGTGTGTGAAATAGAGTATGGTGAATGTGACAGGAAAGCTAGTATCAGCATTGCTTCTGCCTGGAGCTCGCATGTATGGAGCCTGGGTTTGGTTGAAGATGGCAGTGCTGTTTGGGCTGAGAAAGCCATGTGTAAGTAAGAAGGAAATCCAGGAAGAGGAAGGTTATTTAAGTGTGGGAGTGGCCTATTTGAATCCATTTTGTTTGAGACCATGCTGCAAAGTGAGTGTGTTTGCTGATCCTGTGAGTTCATTTATCTCCTTTAACTTTAGCTTACATTGTAGTTATGCTATGTAGCGTGTGAAATAGAGTATGGTGAATGTGCTAGTAAAGGTAGCATCAGCATTGCTTCTGCCTGGAGCTCGCATAAACGGAGCCTGGGCTTGGTTGAAGTTGGCAGTGCTGTGTGGGCTGAGATCACTGGCCAGCCTCCTGGAGGTGTCATTGTTGTGAGGGCTCGTCCTGGGGAGGTAGACTGTACAGCCTAACCCGGCGGGGGAGTGTGATAGCCTAACAAGGCTTCCTTCCCTGGGTCTACCTCCTCTGTGGTAGTATAGGTAAGGTAAAGGAGGTTGTTCGGTTAGTGTGGAGAGCAGTGAGACCTGGCATTAGGGGAGTGTCTCTGGAACGCCAGAGATCACTGTCTAGCCTCCTGGAGGTGTCGTGGGACTAACTAGACGAAACACCGGTGAAAGGAGGTTCCCACCCAATGACCCCAAAGACATGTTAGTTATCACTGCTCACGGGTCTGTATAGTTAAGCCTTGCCATAATAGCTTATCGTAGGGCTTAGGAGGATTATTCACTGAGTGCTGATCCCTTTTTTTTTTTTTTTTTTTATTAGAGCACAAACTTCTTGTGTTTATTTGAATACACTGTTCAGAATATTCCATGTACCCTTAATGTTGTTTTTATTTTCTTGTAGAATTGTATTGTAATGTTTCTTCTTTGCTTGTCTCAATATATTGGTTAATTTATTTTTGTACACCTTGTATTTTTTTCAGCAGTCTCTGTTCTAGCTTTTATGAAGTCTCTATAGAGTTTGTTTTTCTTTTTACGTGCATTTTGTAGGCTCTTTGTTATCCAAGGTTTTTTGTCATAATACATTTTATGCTTACATAAAATTATTGGACAGTGTTTATCATAAAGAGCTAAATAACAGTTTAAAAAGGAATCATATGCAGCATTTACTTCATCTGTGTAAACCCCATTCCACTCCTGTTTTAAGAGATCATCTCTAAAGGCATTTATCCGGTCATTTGTTTTTAACCTTTTATATCTGCGGCACTTCTCTGTATTTTTTCACTGTAGTTCATAATTAAATGTTGCAAACACAGGTAGATGGTTACTTATGTCATTTATCACAAGGCCACAATTAATGTTACTCTCAAGAACATTTGTAAAAATATTATCAATTAATGTTGCACTGAACAAGGTTACTCTGCTGGGCATTGTGATCAGTGGGTATAGCCCTCTACTGTATAATGTGTCCAGAAAGTCTGAAGTTTGTTTATATGTAGATGCCTTTAAAAGATCAATGTTAAAATCACCACAGAGTATCAGTGATTTATTAACATTTAAATCTTTCATTAATTCATCTATCATTAAAGGTTTCTATATTTGATCCTGGTTTCCTGTAAACACATGCAACAACCATGTTTGTCCTTTCTAATTCTATTTCCACAGGTTTAGCTCAACCAGTCACTAATATTTTAAATCTTTCGATTTGTTCACAGGCAGTACCTGATATTTGGAAACAAGCCTTTGTCTCTCCTTTATTGAAAGCCGGTGACCCAGCGGACTTAAACAATTATCGTACCATTTCAAATCTGTGTACTCTAGCTAAAATCCTAGAATCGCTAGTTGCTGATCAATTGAAGTCATTTATTGAACAGCATAGTATTCTTAACCCCATGCAATCTGGTTTTAGATTGAAGCACAGCACCGTGATTGCCTGTTTGAAAGTTGTTGATGATATTAAGTCTGCACTTGAGAAGAAATTGTTATGTGTTGTCAGAGAGGAGGATGCTGTCTAAGCTACGAACTATCTTGGACAATGTCTCACACCCACTCCACCATGTGCTGGTCAGGCACAAGAGTACTTTCAGTGGGAGACTCATACCACCAAGATGTACCACTGAGCGCCACAGGAAATCATTCCTGCCTGTGGCCATCAAACTGTACACCTTCTCCCTCTGAGTGGCCCTGAGACTTTTTCACACACTGTAATAATTTAATTTAACTTGTGCAATAACCCCATTCACCCTGACTGTATATATTCTGTTTGTGTAAATAATCTTGTTCAGTTTACAATATATATGTATATATATATATATATATTTATTTACATTTATGTTTGTTAATAATTCCTGTTTATTTAACTATATATTTGTTAATACTTTTGTTTAAATTTCTTATATTTTCACGTATCTTTCCTCTCTTGCAAGGAGCACCTATAACATAAATAATTTTCCCTCGGGGGTCAATAAAGTATTTCTGATTCTGATTCTGATTATTCATTGACCTGTCGAAGGCGTTCGACACAGTAGACCATTATATCTTGCTGAAGTCCTTGTCGAATGTTAGTTTTGGCCCCAGTGTGATTAACTGGTTTCTGAGCTACCTTTCTGATCGATCTCAACTTGTCAGGCTAGGTGACACTGTTTCTGACCCAGTCACCTTGGATAAAGGGGTACCGCAAGGTTCCAATTTGGGACCGCTACTTTTTTTGTTATATGTGAATAATTTATTTGCCCAGTCAGTAGGGTTGGGTCGGTTCTCAGTAATACCAATTCGGTCCGGTACTCTGTCTTGGACCGGGTTTTATTTTTTGAGACCGATCGGACCGCATACTCGGGCAGAACATACGCAGTGCGGATGCCGCGGAGGTCCGCCTGGTAAAAGTGGACGTCCGCAAGCCCTGTGCGCACAAAGCATGACCGCGCGGACTTCGCTCTGCACACCAGTGTCACACAAAAGACTGTTCGGCATGTATTTTTCACATCGCGGGGATTTTTCACAGACATTTTTACACGTAGTCTGCTCCGCTTATAGTAAGCCCGAGTCTGTGAGCACCTGTGTCTGCCTCTTCACCAAGCGCACAGCAAGCAGGAGAGAGAGGGGGGTGGAGCGGGGACTGAGCTAGGAGGTGCGAGTGTGCATGCGCCTCTACTGTAGCCTGGAGTTTGTTTAATAGTGACGGGGAGTCGATAATAGCGGACAATTTAGTCTCGACAAAATCAAGGAATGCGCTACTATGGCAACACTTTGGCTTTGAGCCAGACAAAGGAGGCAACCCTTGTTTGCACTGATTGAGTAAGCTGCAAAATTTATTTGTAAGGAATAAAAGAAACAACTTGTTACTGTCACTCTGTTGTCCTAAGGTAGTTTTTTATTTTAAGTGAGTCAATTGCACCCTCAAGTGGCGAAAATCCGGTATTACCGACTTGATGCGTTTTTTCACAAAAACCGGACCTTATTTTTTTTTTCTCATACCGACCCAATCCTACCAATCAGTGCACTCATCTTTTCACATGTATGCGGACGATACGATCCTGTATTCTTGTGCTCCTACCCTTGGTGCTGCAATCTCTAATCTACAGTCTGATTTTGTTGTACTGCAGCATGTGCTTATCGATTTTAAATTGCTTTTGAATGGGAGCAAGACAAAGGCTATGCTGTTCGTACCAAATAAGACTGTACTCTCCAAGCCTCCTAGGTGAATTTTAACTCTTGATGGTACCAATATTGAGTATGTTGATACGTATAAGTATCTTGGTATCTGGCTGGACGTGAATTTTAACTTTGAGCAGCACACTGATTTGTTGTCAAAGAAACTTAAGTTTACTGTTGGTTTTCTTTATAGGTTAAAATCCTGTTTTTCTTTGCCCTCACGCAAGCGGCTGGTAGCGAGCTTATTTTTATCTCAGCTTGACTATGGTGACACAGTGTACAGATTTGCTTGCCCAACTGTTTTGGCAAAACTTGACCCGCCGTATCATGCTGCGTTGATATTCATTTCAAATTCTGCATTGTGCATTGTACACTCTAGTGGGCTGGTCCTCACTCACTATGCGCAGGATTCAGCACTGGTATAATTTGATTTATAAGGCCTTGTTGGGCACTTTGCCTGCGTACATTAAAACGAAATTTGTCCTGGCTCAAGACTCCCACAACCTCAGATCCAGCACCTGGTTGAGCTGCATCGTACCCTCAGTACAGACTGAGACTGGTCGTAGGAGTCTGTCCTATTTTGGCCCTTGGTCATGGAATGACCTCCAAATGCGACTCAAGTTTGCCTCTCTAGTCTCTTTGGAGAGCTTTAAGCACAATACTGCTGAGCTTTTGACCACTGTTTGCTCCTGCCATGGTGTTTAGTTTGCTTTGATCTTCAGCTTCTGTCTTTTATTGTTCTTGTCTTTTTATGTGATCATTCCTGCTTTTCCTGCTTGTTGATGGTAGTCTTTTTCCTCTTTATCTCATCTCATGTGACTGTGTTCTGTATGTGTGTTTGTTTTTATTTATTGCTCTCCGACGTGTAACGCTTCCGCCTCTTGGCCAGTCACCGTTGTAAAAGAGATTTGATCTCAATTGGCTTTACCTGGTTAAATAAAGGTTAAATAAAAATAAATAAATAAATTGTGCTGACTGCAGACACACACACATATTGACCAATCACGTGCGTCATGAACAGAAAAAAAACCCCCAAAAACCCAAAGTGGCTCCCAATCAGGAGCCGGTTCCCGTCGTTCACTTCAAAAAGCTGGCTCTAAGAGCTGTTTCGTTCGCGACCATCACATCACTAGTCTGACACTGTGATAATATAGTGGATGCTGCGGGAGGTGGTTGTCTCTGTAGTCCTGGAAAAAAAATCAACACAAAAATACTATTAGTGAACAACAACTATGTGTCCACTGGCAAGATGACAGACAAAGTTCACAGAGAGAGACAAAACACTCCCTCATTATAACACTGTAGGCTACACATGGACTATGTAGACATAGTTTCACGTTACTAACGCTGTTGACAGAGAGGCTAACAGATGCTGTTGATCTTTAATCATTACAGTGAACAAGGTAACTGTTAGAGGCTGTACACATGAAATATGTTTGCACACAGAGGCAACAGATTAGTGCCGTTAGCCGGCATAGATGCTAACATTACTTTGAGACCGAGTAGCTGTCACTAGCCGACACTAGCTGTCACTAGCCGACAGATAAGCTAACGTAAGCTAACGTTAGCTTTTCTGTCGTAAACTGACAAACAAGTTACTGATCGCGCAGCATAGGATAACGTTACATACAGTGACGTTACTGTAAGTTTTTTCATGAACATAATGCAACTTCCACAATAACATAAAAGCTTTTGCAGTGGCAGGCTTTCTTTCCTGTCCTTTCTTGGTTGTTTGGGCAAGCAGAGGTGGCGGAGGTGTTTTTTTCTTTCCATGGCTGCGCTGGCTGAAGTTTTCTCTGTGTTGTGCAGATGGGGAAGCCACGCCACTTGTTTGAGTGTTGAGGGGCGTAGCAGGAGGTTGGAAGGGAGGACACCGAGGGAGAATGGGGAAGAGATGGAGGCAAAGGGGGATGGGCAAACTTGACTGAGGCAATACGCCCTTCCGGCCCGCGATGCTTGGATTGGTTAGATTCTTAGCAAGCCTGTGGCTGCTAGGGAGGGCGGATTTTTTTGGTTCCTTTTGCTGTTTGTAACACATAGGGAGTACTTTTCAGTCATAAACACCATCATATTGAAGATAATTATTATGACATATGTTAGAAATCGTAGACTCCAGCTTTATTTTTTTTATATAATTGTAAATAAATGTAGGCCTCAAGGGGATAAATTGACTGTTAATTTACACACATGCGCCCGTATTTTTTACTATGATAGCCGCGTAGAATATAGGCTACACATGTATGTATGTATGTATATATATATATATATATATTTATATATATGTGTGTATATATATATATATATATATATATATATATATACATATACAGTACAGGCCAAAAGTTTGGACACACCTTCTCATTCAATGCGTTTTCTTTATTTTCATGACTATTTACATTGTAGATTCTCACTGAAGGCATCAAAACTATGAATGAACACATGTGGAGTTATGTACTTAACAAAAAAAGGTGAAATAACTGAAAACATGTTTTATATTCTAGTTTCTTCAAAATAGCCACCCTTTGCTCTGATTACTGCTTTGCACACTCTTGGCATTCTCTCGATGAGCTTCAAGAGGTAGTCACCTGAAATGGTTTTCCAACAGTCTTGAAGGAGTTCCCAGAGGTGTTTAGCACTTGTTGGCCCCTTTGCCTTCACTCTGCGGTCCAGCTCACCCCAAACCATCTCGATTGGGTTCAGGTCCGGTGAATGTGGAGGCCAGGTCATCTGCCGCAGCGCTCCATCACTCTCCTTCTTGGTTAAATAGCCCTTACACAGCCTGGAGGTGTGTTTGGGGTCATTGTCCTGTTGAAAAAAAAATCATCGTCCAACTAAACGCAAACCGGATGGGATGGCATGTCGCTGCAGGATGCTGTGGTAGCCATGCTGGTTCAGTGTGCCTTCAATTTTGAATAAATCCCCAACAGTGTCACCAGCAAAACACCCCCACACCATCACACCTCCTCCTCCATGCTTCACAGTGGGAACCAGGCATGTGGAATCCATCCGTTCACCTTTTCTGCGTCTCACAAAGACACGGCGGTTGGAACCAAAGATCTCAAATTTGGACTCATCAGACCAAAGCACAGATGTCCATTCCTTGTGTTTCTTGGCCCAAACAAATCTCTTCTGCTTGTTGCCTCTCCTTAGCAGTGGTTTCCTAGCAGCTATTTGACCATGAAGGCCTGATTGGCGCAGTCTCCTCTTAACAGTTGTTCTAGAGATGGGTCTGCTGCTAGAACTCTGTGTGGCATTCATCTGGTCTCTGATCTGAGCCGCTGTTAACTTGCAATTTCTGAGGCTGGTGACTCGGATGAACTTATCCTCAGAAGCAGAGGTGACTCTTGGTCTTCCTTTCCTGGGTCGGTCCTCATGTGTGCCAGTTTCGTTGTAGCGCTTGATGGTTTTTGCGACTCCACAAGTTTTTGCAATTTTCCGGACTGACTGACCTTCATTTCTTAAAGTAATGATGGCCACTCGTTTTTCTTAGTTAGCTGATTGATTCTTGCCATAATATGAATTTTAACAGTTGTCCAATAGGGCTGTCGGCTGTGTATTAACCTGACTTCTGCACAACACAACTGATGGTCCCAACCCCATTGATAAAGCAAGAAATTCCACTAATTAACCCTGATAAGGCACACCTGTGAAGTGGAAACCATTTCAGGTGACTACCTCTTGAAGCTCATCGAGAGAATGCCAAGAGTGTGCAAAGCAGTAATCAGAGCAAAGGGTGGCTATTTTGAAGAAACTAGAATATGAAACATGTTTTCAGTTATTTCACCTTTTTTTGTTAAGTACATAACTCCACATGTGTTCATTCATAGTTTTGATGCCTTCAGTGAGAATCTACAATGTAAATAGTCATGAAAATAAAGAAAACGCATTGAATGAGAAGGTGTGTCCAAACTTTTGGCCTGTACTGTATGTCTATAATATACTTACATATGATACATTTCACAGGAAGCAAAGGAGGGGATTGGCAGAGATTTAATTATTAACAAACCATATCATTCTCAATGTCATCCTTAAAGTTCATCAGCTGAAACATCTGGGGCATTGGGTCGCCAGCAAAACGTACTAAAGTTCTTAACCACCTGGCTAAATTAAAACCCAGTTTCTGCCTACTACAGGAAACACATCTCACAGCATGAGAACATATAAAACTTAAGACCAAATGGATCAGATCAAATCTTCTCTGCCTCTTACAACTCCAAAAAAACGAGGAACTGCTATCTTGATAAATAAAAATATCCCATATCACAATGAAACTACAATCACAGATCCAGATGGCCATTTTGTTATCATTAAAGGACACATCAGAAATGTTTAAATAACAATTGCAAATATTTATGGACCCAATGAAGACAACCCACATTTTTTTCATACAGTATTCCCTCATCTCAATAATCTTTCTGATTCAGCAATTATAGTAGGGGGGGATTTTAATACAATCCTCAGTCCAAATCTTGACAGATCAAATCCTGGAACCACTCACAGATCATGGAACTCATCTGATAGTATCAAAAAATACATGGAAGACCTTGGACTTAGCGATTGTTGGCGAACCAAAAACCCACTTCATAAAGAATACACTTACTACTCACCCCCTCACAAGTTGCTCCCGCATTGACTACTTTCTTGTAAGTAATTTTATTATACCTCAAATTAACAACTCAGAAATTCATCCAATAATCATCTCAGACCATGGCCCAATCAGCTTTGATATAGTGGAAGAACCTACACAAACCCTTTTAAGTAGATGGCGGTTCAACACTTCACTCCTAGCAGACACAGATTTTAATAACTTTCTCAAGAGAGAGTGGGCATCCTTCATAGAGCTGAACGACTCCCCAGAAATATCTCCATCCGTTCTTTGGGAAACAGCAAAAGCAGTCATCAGGGGCCATATCATCTCATACTCTACCCACAAGAAGAAAAAGGAACAAGAAAAACAAGAACTGGAACATAAACTGAAACATCTCCATTCTCAACAATCCTGCAACCCCACTGAACATACTCAAAATGAAATACAGAAAGTTAAAACATAGCTTGATAACATAATACATCAGCAAACTCAATTTCTCATGCAAAGAACGAGACTGAATTATTTTGATCATAATGAAAAATCAAGTAAATTTCTCGAGAAACAACTGAAAAGAAACAAAGAAAAATCCCTTATTACAACAATCCAAGACCCACAGGGAAACTTAATATACAACCCAAAAGAAATAAACACAATATTATGTAACTACTATCAAACTCTCTACCGCTCAGACAATGTAACAAATATCTCACACCCACTCCTTCCTCAACAATATTGAACTACCAAAAATAACAGAAGAACAAGCAACCATATTAGACTGACCCTTAAACTCAGAAGAACTCAGGAAAGCCATTTTCTCCATGCCCAACAACAAATCACCCAGTTCAATGAAATCAAATCACCAGGGGCCTGTTGTTTGAAAGTATAATTAACCAATCCAGGATAAGTGGAAAAGCGAGGCTGGACAAATTCCCCTAAGTCCATCCTGGCTTAATTGGTTGTTCGAACACCAAGCCAGGCTGAGGAGGCGCGGCTTTGTCAAGCCAGGTGTAACTTATTCAGGTGAGTGCGTGTCCACGGCTTTCTTAAATAGACCCCGAGATCGATCACAGTTTCACCGATGCAGCAATGGAGAGGGCACGTGCGGCTTACTTCTCACCCAGTGAGCAGCGTCTCATCATGGACACTTATGTAGAGGTAAAACATATAATGATGAAGAAAGGAAACACTGCGGCGATAATAAAGCAGAGAGAGAGCGCGTGGCAAACAATTGCGGACCAACTGAATGCGTAAGTAATCTAAAAATATACACTTGCGGCGCAAATGAATCTGTCATAATTACAATTAAAATTCCTTCCACAAATTAACAGTTGTACACTTCGCCTTAAAGGTGAGCAGTGGAAGTTAAGCAACTGCTGATTTCACACCAGCAGAAGAGCTCGCCCTGGATCAGAACCGAGGCAGGCCAATGACGGAGGACGGAGGGGGGGGAAACTGCCCTCTTCATACAAGGTACATTACTCCAGTATGCTGTACATGGAATCAATCATTTTATTAATTCATTAATCAGCCATTGGTGTTATGTGGACTGTCTGACTTTGGATTGTCTTGCAGTGTAATACAAATTGACAAATTAAAAGAAAAACCTTAAGGAAATTGGACTTAGAAATTAAGAAACTAGAGAAAGAAGTACGTGATTTTAATGCACATTGTAAGCATGACGCAATTAATCAATGTTATTTCTCTCTTTCTCTCCACAGCTCAAAGCAGACAGTGACTGATTACAGCATTTTTCATTTAAATAAAATGAGGTCAAAGAATATTGTGGTTTCATCTTCATGTTTTCATTCACTGATGTAAAGTACACTGGAGTTATTGGTCCAGTTAACTGGGAATATAATTTGGGAAGGTCATACAGTTATGATACCTAATGACCACTAATTGTGTTAATGTCAAATACACCTACTTGTATGTTTATTCCAACAATTAATCCTTTTATTGGTAAAGATATGTGCATGTCAAAGTATGTTTGGGCTATGACAAAAATAATGTTTTAAATGTTAAATTTTTTTTTTATTATTGTAGGCTTAATGTATTTTGTTCAAAAATGAGGCAAATACGTACATAAGAACATGAAATGACGGTAAAACACATTGATTTCCGATCACAGTGACAGCTGACTGGACAGATAAGGCACCAGGCTAAACTAAGCCTGGTTGTTAACCTGGTCGGGACCAGGCTAAGTGCACAGAATAAATCTCCATGGCAACATATGTGCCTCTGCTTTTGAACAACCAAATCAATGCTAAGTTAAGCCAGGATAACCAACATATCCCAGCTTAATCCCTTATCTAGGTTTTGAACAACAGGCCCCAGGAACCATACCCACACACATGAATTCAGCTCACATGTCAGTTCTGCTCAAACCTGATAAAGATCCAACTCTCACCTCCAGCTACAGACCAATAAGCCTGATCAACTGTGACTTAAAAATAATAAGCAAAGCTTTAGCTAACAGATTAGAAACAGTGATACCCACAATAATTCATCCAGACCAAACAGGATTCATAAAAGGCACGCACTCATCCACCAGTATGCATCGTTTATTCAACCTTCTCTTCACTACCATTGAGAAGTTTGGTTTTGGGGAGACATTAACTCACTGGATCAAAAATCTTTACAACACCCCGTCCGCTTCAGTTATAACTAACAATATCACCTCTCAACGCTTTCTACTACAACAGGGCACAAGACAAGAATGTCCACTCTCTCCGTTACTATTTGCAATATTCATTGAACCTCTCGCAGCCGCCATTCGACAAAGTACTCGCATTACTGGTGTACAAACAAATCATTTCCACCACAAGAATAGTTTATATGCAGACGATATCCTACTGTACTGTCCATTCTTGGGCCTCTTCTGTTCAACATCTATATGCTCCCCCTTGCTCAGATTATGGAATATCATAACATCTCCTACCACACTTATGCAGATGACACACAACTTTACATAACAGTGTCACCAGATGACTACAGTCCCCTACATCTGCTAAATAAGTGCATTGATGAAATCAATACGTGGATGTGCCAGAATTTTCTACAACTAAACACAGACAAAACTGAGATAGTTGTTTTTGGCCCCAAAGAACAAAGATCAATAGTCAGTGCTCACCTTGACACCATGACACTAAAACCTACAAATCAAGCCAGAAATCTTGGTGTAGTTCTAGACTCAGACCTAAATTTCAATAGTCACATTAAGACAATTACTAAGTCAGCCTACTACCACCTTAAAAACATAGCAAGAATAAAAGAATTTCTGTCTAAACAAGATACAGAAAAACTTGTTCATGCTTTCATTTTCAGCAGGCTGGACTATTGTAATGGTGTCTTCACAGGCCTGAGTAAAAAATCAATCAGACAACTGCAGCTCGTCCAGAACGCTGCTGCCAGAGTCCTCACCAACACCAAGAGAGTGGAGCACATTACACCAGTGCTTAAGTCACTGCACTGGCTTCCTGTGTGTCAAAGGATAGACTTTAAAATCTTGTTACTTGTCTATAAAGCACTAAATGGTCTCGGGCCTAAATACATCTCTGATATACTTGTACGTTATCAAGCATCCAGACCTTTAGTTTCTATGCTCCCCGTCTGTGGAACAAACTTCCAGAATATCTGAGGTTGGCTGAAAGTGTCAACTCATTTAAATCAGGGCTTAAAACATTACTATTTACTGCAGCTTACCAGTGAACTAGATATGTAACTTATTGTTAGGATAATCTGTAGCTATTGTTTTTATATTTGTCTGCTGTTGCTTTTGCTTTATGTTTGCTTTTTAAATGCATTTTCTGCACTGTTTTTCTTGCTTTTAGCTTTTGTTTTTAATTATCTATTGTTCCTTTAATGTTTTATTTTAATGGATTTCTCTTGTAAGGCACATTGAATTGCCTTGTGTATGAATGGTGCTATATAAATAAAATTGCCTTGCCTTGCCTTGCCTTACTTAACAAACCCATCAACAACCCTCCCTGAAGTTTTCAATCTCGTTTCCACATTCTCAAAAAATTCTGATAACTCCATAAACTGGTCCAAATCCAAAATTCTTCCACGCTGTTAAGGAGACTGGAATGTTGCATCCAAACAAACCTCCTTGACAATAAAAACGGGCAACATTAAATACCTTGGTATCAATGTTTCCACCAAGCTGTCAGAGTTATTTTCTCTAAACTACATACCATTACAAAAAAGCATTGAAGAAGACCTCACTCGCTTGAACAACTTACCAATCTCATTAATCGGAAGAATAGCAGCAATTAAAAATGACCAAAAATAACCTTTTTTCTGTGATACAACACTTATTTGAGCATGGCACACTCATATCCTTTGAAAAACTTAAACAGAAATATGGCATTAGCAATAACTCCTTTCTACAATACTCAAAACTGAAACACTGCTTGAAGGGTAAAATCAACATATCAGTCAATAGCCTGGACACACCTCCACTATTCTATCAAATCAAATGTATAACCTCTCAGAAAAAAATATTCGCAAAATTGTACAAACTTTTAATTAAAACAGACAACACCCTCCCACGACCAGTCCAAGACTGGGAAAGAGATTTAACAGTTACCATAAACACCAACTCCTGGACACACATCTGTAATAATACCTTCTCAATGTCAAATATCCCCAAACTGCAACTTATCCAATATAAAATTCTACATAGAGTGCACCTCACACAATAAAAATTACACAAAATGGGACTTAAAGACAATGATAAATGTACGCACTGCACATCAAACACTACTGATAATTACCTTCATGCCATCCGGCTCTGCCCACCCATCCAGTCATTCTGGACAAACATCACATGTACATTATCTAGAATCATAGGTCACAGCATTCCAGTCTCCCCATCTGTTTGTCTGCTGGGAGATCTTACATCAGTTGAACCGCCATTGAACAACCCATACTGGTCGCCCTAACAATCGCTAAGAAGGTAATACTCTTAAACTGGAAAGACAGACACAACCTCTCATCATCCCAATGGCATCACCTACTATCTGAACACATTTCAACAGAAAGACAAATAGCATTTAAAAATAACCAAATGGATTCATTTCACAGCTACTGGACCCGATTCATCAATAAGACCAGCCAAACACAAACCAGCATTCATACATACACTGACACATACCCATCCTCACCTCCGCCTTTTGCCGGTGACACCAATGCCCCCAGCCTCTAACCCAATATCTCAATGCTAAATTATACAGACATAAAGCTCTGCCAGGACCCCCCAACTCATCTATGGGTTATTTTACTTTGGTTTGTTTGATTTTTTTTCTTTTAATTAATTTATTTAGCTTTCTTTTCCCTGTTTATCTATTTTTCTAACAGGAAGTCGGCCATTTTGATTTTGACTTGTCATTTTGGCGTGATTTCCACATGTTGTATTTTAACAAACTAGTCCTGGGGATTTCATCTCATCGACTTCAATTTTTTTACAGATCATCCAGAGACCATGCTGATGAAAAGTTATTAAAAGCTTTTCTCTATGTCAAGGGGCGTGGCCGCTATGGCGCCTCCCCTCGCCACCATATACGTTTGGCTTTTTGATGGCTTCAGCGACCTCATATCCTCATGAAAATTGACACACAGGTCAAGAATGGTGAGCGCTTGCATCTGATAGGGACGTCGCACATGGGGGGGACAAAATGCCTCCTTAGTGCCCCCTTGAAATTTTCAAAAACCCCTCCCCATAGGGTTTTTTTTTGGAGTTGGAACATGAAAATTGGTACACATGTGTATGTTGTCCAGACGCACATAAAAGTCTCTGGCACCAATGGTCTACTCCAAACAGAAAGCTGACCGTTTTGATTTTCACTTGTCATTTTGGCGTGATTTCCACATGTTGTATTTTAACGAACTAGTCCTAGGGATTTCATCCAATCGACTTCAAATTTTTTACAGATCATCCAGAGACCATGCTGATTGAAAATTGTGCTCTGCATGTCTGCAATTTTGATATTCCAAAGAATACTGAAGTTATTAAATAACAACTTCCTGCAGATTTCGTTCTAAACAGGAAGTGCTGCATATCTCCACATTGGTGTATCCGAATGTCATGAAACTCAGATTACCATTTCCCCATGAGCCCCTGAGGCTCTGTGCAAAGTTTCGGGTGATGACCACAAGGTGGCGCTCTTTATTTTATATCTCAACATCAGTTGGGCGAATTAACACGAAACTTGGTATAATTATTGTCAGTGCCCTCCTGAGGATATCTGACAAAGGACTTACTGATCCGCCACTAGGTGGCGCTCTGGTGGCCGTCTAATTTAATATTTGGCACTGTGCCAACACCATAACACTCATGGAAATAAAATTGATAGTGGTGGTATAGACTGGCCCCTGTAACTCACACACCAAAAATGACCAGCAGGTGGCGCTATTTTCAATGCAAAAGCGTTTTTGGCTTATAACTCCCACATAATATGTCGCACATTGTTAAACCTTCTATTTACGTGTTCTCTGAATTCAGATGAATTGTGTGATGTAAGCCACGCCCACTTTCGCAGTAACTTTCCATTCGCTAAATCGCAACAAATGAAAAACGTACTCCTCCTAGGCGATTTGACTGATTTGCACCAAACTTTGTATGAAGCATCTGTGGACCCTTCTGACAAAAAGTTATCAAAAGAATTTTGATCGTCCATAAAACGCCCAAAATATAAAAGAACAAATTCCTGCACATGGTGTTCCTAGCGGTGCGAGGACCCTATTGAAATGCAAGGATTTTTTTAGGGCCCGAGCACCTAGCGGTGCGAGGACCCTATTGAAATGCAAGGATTTTTTTATTATTAGGGCCCGAGCACCTAGCGGTGCGAGGACCCTATTGAAATGCAAGGATTTTTTATTATTATTATTATTCTACTTTCTCCAAATGAATTGCCTTTTTGGTAGGCTTAACATACCCGAAAACTCCTGAAACTTTGCACACATCACAGAACTGGTGAAAAATTTGATATTTTAAGGGTCTCGTGCGTGGGTTCTAAAAAATGGCTCAGTAGTGCCCCCTACAAAAGTTTGAGGAAACAGCCCCTGAAGCTAGTTTAACCTACATGTATGAAACTCGGCAGGCTTATGTAATGCCCAGAGACATACAAAAAAGCCTCTTGGAGGCATGCTCTAAACTCAACAGGAAGTCGGCCATTTTGAATTTACTGTGCAATTTTGGTGCATTTTTGGCCATTTCCAGGGGTCATAAATGAACGAACTAGTCCTAGAGATTTCATCCGATCGACTTCAAACCTTGGTCTGTCCCATCCCAAGACCTTGAAGATTAAAAGTTATCAAAAGCTTGAGTTTTCGTCAATGCGTGTGACCGTGGGATGGCGTCAAAGTTAGGGGTCTTGCCACTAAACAGGAAGTACTTTATAACTCCAGCATACATGGTCCAATTTTGGCCAAACTTCACAGGATTGATTACAGTCCCGCCCTGAACACATCTACATGTCAATAATTAGAGATAAACATAGTGCCCCCTACTGGCAATGGGAAATGTCATGTTTTAGACTTAAATGTACATCTCCTACAGGCTTGACCAGATCCACTTCAAACTTGGTCAAAAAAGTCATAAGACGTTGATGATGCTTTATTGTGGAAACTGTGAGTTTTCGTCGAAGGGCGTGGCCACGTTTCGCCATCATGATAAACGTTGCTGTAACTTGACTCCACGTGGGAACATCTAGTCAAAACTTCACACATATGATGATAGTCCAGCCCTGAACACATCTACACAGGAATTTTGAATCACCGCCATAGCGCCACCTACTGGCAACAGAAAGCTACTTTATACATTCTTTGATGTCCCTCTTCTAGCAGGTTAATCAGACCCACCTCAAACTTGCTGGTCTAAGTCCTTAGACCTTGATGATACTTAAAAATGAAGCTTTTGAGTTTTCATCAAATGCTGTCACCGTGGCGCCGCCTTGTTCGCCATCAAACACTATGTTGTTTTGAAGGGACAAGGGATGCTTGAAAACTCACCAAACGTGGCATACACATCACAGGTTGCAAGTCCTGTTGTCCTGTTGCACCAAGATGGCTCAACAGCGCCCCCTAGAATATTTCAATTAAGCAGCCCCCAAAGCTGCTTTGACCTGCATGTATGAAACTTGGTAGGCACCTGTAACACTCAATCACGTTCAAAAAAGCCTCTTGGAGCCATGCTCCAAACCCAACAGGAAGTCCGCCATTTTGAATTTACTTGTGACACTTTTGTGCATTTTTGCCCACTTCCAGGGCTTGTGAATTAAAGAACTTGTCCTACAGATTTAATCAGATTGGCTCCAAACTTGGTGTATGTAAGCGTGACTATGTTGTGACCAGAAGTTATCGCAGGATTTGCCCAATGTTGAATGGCGCGCCCACTGCTGAGCGTTGAATCTTGAGGTCTCGCCATGAAAAACGAAATTGCTGTAGCTTTGTCATAAATGGTCCAATCTACACCAAACTTCACATGATTCATATTAGTCCCGCCCTCAACACATTTTCATTACCATATTTCCTGATAATCATAGCGCCACCTAGTGTCGAAAGGAAATAATTCTTATCAGACACTTATCTTTGGATTAACCTGAAATTTCAATGCTGTGGTCTATATTTGATGTTCACAAACATGACACATCATTAGTGTCTACATGTGCTGCAGAGGGTTTAATTTTGATGTCTCGCCATGAAACAGGAAATTGCTATAAATTTGGAGTAAATGGTCCGTTGTCCACCAAACTTAACATGATTGATATTTGTCCCACCCTGAACACATTTATATGACAATATTCTGTGATAGTCATAGCGTCACCTAGTGGTGAAAGGAAGTACTTCTTACCAGACACTTATCTTTGGTTTCACCTGAAATTTCAGTTTTGTTTTCTATATTTGATGTACACAAACATGACATATCATTAGTGTCTACGCGCGCTGCAGAGGGTTTACTTTTGATGTCTCGCCATGAAACATGAAATTGCTATAAATTTGGAGTAAATGGTCCGTTGTCCACCAAACTTGACATGATTGATATTTGTCCCACCCTGAACGCATTTATATGACAATATTCCGTGATAGTCATAGCGCCACCTAGTGGTGAAAGGAAGTACTTCTTACCAGACACTTATCTTTGGATTCACCTGAAATTTCAGTGCTGTGGTGTGTATTTGATGTACACAAACATGACATATCATTAGTGTCAATACGTGCTGCAGAGGGTTTAATTTTGATGTCTCGCCATGAAACATGAAATTGCTATATTGTTGCCGTAAATGTTCTGATCTCCATCAAACTTCAGATGATTCATATTAGTTCTGCCCTGAAAACATTTATATGACCATATTTTCTGATACTCATAGTGTTAGCTAGTGGTGACAGGAAGTAGGTCTCAAACACTTATCTTTTATCTGGAAGTTAAATGCTGGGGTGTATATTTGATGTACAAAAACATGATGTATAATTACTGCGCTCTCCAACTCCCTCTAGTGGAAAGAGGAAGTGATACAAAATGTGAAATATGTCATTCCAGCACTGTATCAAAGATATGCAAAGTCACTCCTGCATGCGATGTCTAACTTTGACAGAAATGAATTGACACGTCAGAAGACGTCCTGCCAGCCCCCCCGAGTTGCGTGAAGGTGCGAGGGCCCGTTCATCGCTGCTTGCAGCTTTAATTAGGGCCCGAGCACCTAGCGGTGCGAACACCCTATTGAAATGCAAGGATTTATTATTATTATTATTATTATTATTATTATTATTATTATTATTATTATTCCTCCAAATGAATTGCCTTTTTGGGAGGCTTAACGTACCCGAAAACTCATGAAACTTTGCACACATCTCAGAACTGGTGAAAAATTTGACATTTTAAGTGTCACGTGTGCGGGTTCCAAAAAATGGCTCAGTAGCGCCCCCTACAAAAGTTTGAGGAAATAGCCCCTGAAGCTAGTTTAACCTACATGTATGAAACTCGGCAGGCTTATGTAACGCCCAGAGACGTACAAAAAAGCCTCTTGGAGGCATGCTCTAAACCCAACAGGAAGTCAGCCATTTTGAATTTCCTGTGCAATTTTGGTGCATTTTTGGCCATTTCCAGGAGTCATAAATGAACAAATTAGTCCTAGACATTTCATCCGATTGACTTCAAACCTTGGTCTGTCCCATCCCAAGACCTTGAAGATGAAAAGTTATCAAAAGCTTGAGTTTTTGTCAATGCGTGTGACCGTGGGATGGCGTCAAAGTTAGGGGTCTTGCCACTAAACAGGAAGTAGTTTATAACTCCAGCATACATGGTCCAATCTTGCCCAAACTTCACAGGCTTGATGCCAGTCCCGTCCTGAACACATCTACATGTCAATAATTAGAGATACACAACGCGCCCCCTACTGGCAACGGGAAATGTCATGTTTTAGACTTTAATGTACATCTCCTACAGAATTGACTAGATCCATCTCAAACTTGGTGAAAAAAGTCATAAGACGTTGATGACACTTTATTGTGGAAACTGTGAGTTTTCGTCAAAGGGTGTGGCCATGGCCTGGCGGCGAACTTTGATGTTTCGCCGTGATGATAAACGTTGCTGTAACTTGACTCCACGTGGGAATATCTTGCCAAAACTTCACACATACAGAGCCCAATTTCTTCCTTTAGGGCTCTCCACCAAGAAAAAGCAATGCCAATACAAATCCTTGGTTGCCTTCTCTGTCGGTCACTTTCCTTCTTTGCTAATAGACCTTCAGCCAAACGTCCAGGCTTTTTCTTTGTGGTAGGATCCACTTCTGAACCGTGTCTCGGCTGCTTCTCCGCCATGTTGCTTTCTCTTTCTACCTGCGCTCTACCTCTTGCTATGATACTCTCCATTCTTTCTCCCCCTCCCTTCTTGTTGTGAGGAAGCATTTCCTGTGCGCCAGCGCAGGAATGTCGCTGGTCGACACGCAAACTAAAAATGATATATATTGAAAAATACTGCGAAATGTAAGAGGAGCCGATCGGCTTAATCAGCATTGTGTCATCTCCTCTAGTAGTGGCTTGGGTGAAATGGACATTTACGGACCTGTAGAAGTTACGCACAATAGCTATAATCAAGAAATACATACTTCTGATGTTGATAGCCCCCTTCACCCCTCTCCTCCCCTACTAGGGTAGTGGGGAGTACTACCCTAGTCCCCCCTCCACCCCCCACCCCAGTCAGGGTGATGGGGGGCCTACTGCTGCGTATCCATTACCCCCATTGCCCTTCCTCTGGACACATACAAATGTTTTCTTGTAATGTTCCTTTGGTTATGCCACTCTCCTCATCTTTTAGCCCTACCTGTTATGATTAAGTTGATGTTTTTATTTCATCCTGTAGTCCTGATTGCACAATTATGTTATTCAAATCTGCGTCTTGCTGTACTACAGGGTTGTCTACTGTGTGTCTTGTGTTGGTTGTATCTGCTATGCATGTGAGAATCACCAGTACAGATTTGAACCCAAATGCACAACAATGAGGCAACAGAGTTGCAGGCAAAGTTCACTTTACTTGAACAGTTCAGGCAGAGTCAAAACCAGGAAATCAGACAAGGAGCAGGCAGGGAATCCAGAGTCCAAAAAACAGGCAGACAGGGTCCAAAAACAGGTGATCAGGCAGTAAAAGGGAAAAATGCTGGATAGCTTGGCAGGAACACAAGACAATCTGGCAGAGGACAGGGGAAAATGGACTGGTATATATACTGAAGGACTAATGGGAGAATGAGCCACAGGTGTGGAGATGGGCGGGGAAAACCAGGTGCAGGTAATGAGCAGATTGCATGGGCTGAGAGGGAGGCGTGGTCTGAAATGACAGGAGAGTTAGTGATGAGACAAAAACAAAACCAGATGAAAACAAACTAAGAGTTGGAATTCCTGACAATGCAGCTATGTTGCTCTATGTGCCCAAAACAAATTCGCAGATTGGGACAATGAAGTTTATCTTATTTTATCTTATCTTATCTTAACAGGAGAAACTGAACTTTTCCATCTTGGATTCACTCTCTGTCCCTGTGTGTGATTTGGCAAGAAGAAGGTCCAGCTGTGGCTGTGGCAGATGTTTTCTGGTAAAGATTGGATGAAGTTACGCGAATGTTGGGCTGTTTTGCTGGCAAGCTGTGAGTGTTTAGACACACAGAGCTGAATTGGCGAGTTGATCCGAGGTGCCAAGTTTTCCGCCTTGTAGGGTAGTCATATTGGCAGAACCCTTTAAGTTTGTTGAAGACTTGTGGGAGGACCTGTTGATGACACCGCACGTGCGACCCACTGGCGGTGGATAAACAGGAAACAGCTGATAGCAGGAATTAGCGAGCAGCTAGTAGTAAGAAGGAAATGCAAACCTGACAGACACTGTAAAGATGTGCAACTGAGGAGACAAGGAATTGCGTGCCCTCCTTGCCCTCACAAACGAAGAGGCCATTAACCGTGAACAGTGAAGAACGGGCCAACTTACGAGAGAATTTGTTGGTGTGAATTTTGCGCATCCACTAGCTATTTTCACACACTCTGATGTATGCATGAGTCCATTTAAAGTGTCAGTGATGAGCCTGTTCCGTGGCTTGATTTTGATCAAGTTCACTTTTGAGAAAATGCGCTCACACGAGGCGTTTGAATATGAGAAAACAAGCATATCAAGCACAAATTATGCTAAGTGCTTAAACACTTGTTTCCCGCTCATGTCCTTCATTATTAAGTCATCATACCAGAATTCATCCACATCCATCTCTTTGGAGCTGCCAGGCGGGTTCATTAAGGCCATCTTTCACCACTCGTTATCTATTGGCTGAAAGCTGTCCGTCAGCTATGTCCAGAATGCAAGGCACAGCTTGCATCAGAGGGAACAGAGATAGATATAGTGATTGTAATTGTGCACAGCTATGTCCAGAATGCGAAGCACAGCTTGTATCAGAGGGAACAGAGATAGATAAAGTGATTGTAATTGTGCGTCAATCGCAACGGCAGGAGAAAGGCACACGATTTGGGTTGAAACGTTTCCTAATTTTCACACAAGCAACTTGGAGAAACATTTTACATCGCATATGAAAGTCTGTGACAACAGCAGATTGCAGCTTGTGCTTACCGAGAAGCTGCATCACACGTACGGCCAGGTACGTTGTGTTAAGTGGTAGTTTTTTATTTGCCTCGTCTGTTGGGTCAAGCTGGGCGATGTCTTGGTGGAGAACATAGCCCCTATCCATGAAAGATAAAAGGATGTCCTTGTGCATTTCACACATTGTTTTTCTCAGAGTTGTTATTTTAACCCTCTCGCTTTGAAAATGCTCATTAACGTCTGTGAACTTAGGCAGAACCCAGTCCAAGAAGTGAAAATACAGTCACAGAGATTCATTATTCAGAACTTTGAATATTTTTTCTGCTGGATTCAATCTGGCATCCAGCCACTTGTTAGTGAAAAAAAGCCGCAGAGCACTAGAACTGTAATGTCCGACACCAATTGAACGCCGCAGCAGCGGCAAAAAGCTTTAGCCTTGTTCCCAACAACAGGTTGAAGCCATGCCTTAAATGTAGGGTCTAACTCATGGGCAGTGTGCGATAAAGCTGCTGTGCCCGGCAGGGTTGCTTTGTCAGTATCTGTACAGCCAGACTCTTTTCTTTTAGTGCTATGTTCCTCTGAGTTCAAAGTCATGTTCACATGTTCTTTCCAACGCCTCTTTCAAGTTTGTTGCCATGCCAGTGCAGCTACGCAAACAAAGAGGAAACACGACGTTTTATTACACCCCAAGTTCAGAGCAAATACTTGTCTATAGCAACAATGTTGGAAAAGATGTGGAGCAATAAATATGCAATAAATACTCATACATGTGTTTTGGCACTGTCCTGAAATTGCACAATTTTGGGTAAATATTCATATGGATATTATTAAAATTTGGGGTCATGATATACCTAGATCATGCATGGTATTGTACTTAGGCAATATTGCAGGAAGAATTGTGTTATGACAAGACAGATACCTATGGAAATCTTGTTGGTAGCCTGTAAAAAGGCCATCACAAAGAGATCGCGTAAAGCAGAATCACTAACACAAGTGAAAGAAATCAGAATCAGAATCAGCTTTATTCGCCAAGTAGGTGTGTACATAAAAGGAATTTGACTCCGGTAGAGTTGCTCTCAATGCACCAGAATTGACATATGTAGAGACAACAGCCTTCTGAACTCTCCCAAAACCTAGATTGTAAGTAAATAGACAGGGATGAGATGGGCCCCCGGTTTCACCTCATTCTTAAGGAACTCTTTCACCGTCATCCTGGCATCAAAAGTGATAAAGGTGTCAATTGGAAACCCTCCAGAGCTGAAATTGTGGATTAACATCCTGAAAAAAATCCAGCGTTTGACAACACAGCCAGATTAACTGCCACTATAACTATAACTATGATTTTAAGTTCACCACATCCTGTCCTCTTTTTGTCACATCCATAGAAACTACCCCAGCCCCATCTGACTCACACCTGGGTGAAGATGAGATAAGAAAAACAGATACTGAGTCGTAAATTCAGTATGCATTCCTGAGCAGAGACCAAGTTTCTTTTGTAACCAGCTTGAAATGTCTCTTGAAAGTAAAACTATACATTTTATCCATGTTCTAACATTGTAACTGTGCAAAATCCTTGTTTGTTAGTTGAATGTTTTTTTTCACTCTTGTAGGTCATAGTATTAGTGAGTTATAATTTCATGTGTTTTATCCCTCATTTAGCATGGAGTCATACTGCCATCTTGTGATGATAGTTAAGAAAGGTTCCCATAAGGAATCCCATATTATATTTTGAGTTAAAATATAGTTGGATTGATTAATCAACTTTCTTTATTAATATGTGCTTTCTCCTTTAGTATTTTCATGCAGTGGCAGACTAGTTTGTAGTGTTTGTGCAGGAAACATTATACTTGTGTTCCGCTGATATATGCAGTATAATAATCACATTAAGCTTAATTTGATGTTAAGAGCCGATTTTGACCATAATGGGAAGAGTATGATATGATATGATATGATATTTATTTATTTAAGTGTCATGCACTCAGGTTGCCCAGCCCGCATGGGCTTATAAGACACTCAGCAACAAACAGCCTTGCATGGTGTATAAGCAAATAAACAAAAACAAAACAATATATATATTACAAAGCTCAGATCAAATATACAGCATGTTTTTTTCTCTTTTCCCAGGCTTTACAAATGAAGTTGGCTGTATGGAATGTTCCTTTTCTGAAACATAATTCACGTTTTTTGTAATCATCCAAGTAAAAGAAGCCACTGTATAACAAGCTCATTTTCTCAAAAGGTGCATGTCTAAATTCATCGTACAGAGGACAGAGGACAAAAAAAACATAAAGTGAATCTAATTTTCAATCTGTTCTAAATCACAGAGCAGGCAAAGTCTGTTCTTCAGGTATACCACTAAACCTGCCTGTCTCTATGGCCAGAGGCAAAGTACCTGAACGCATATATTTTGTTCAACATATTCTTCTACTGCATATATATTTTATAAGACAATAAGTTCTTAATTTGGGCTTATGCCATATTTCTACCAACCAGAATATGTTTTTAATTTCTTGAATATTGCAGCGTAATCTATTACGTCTAATCTATTACAAAATATAAATGACATATCACAAATGGAAAATAAAGATTTCACCTCACTGGCCCGGGGTCTGCCCATTGGTCCGACAGCCCATTATTCCGACAACCCATTGGTCCGACATCCCATTGTTCCAACCATATTAATCATTGTTCCGAAGTCCCGTTGTTCCAAAATCATCATAATGCCCTGTGGTTAAGGTCTGGTTAGGTTTAGGCACAAAAAACACTTGGTTGGGGTTAGGAAAAGATCATGGTGTGGGTTAAAATGAAAAAGAAAGTGGCAAACACATAAGCCGTGAGCCTGCTTCGCCTCAAGCCTTTCCCAGCTGACCCAGAGCCAGTCGCGGCGCACCATCAAGGCAGAAATACGCCCGCAGGGAGCCGTTCAGCACCGCGGAGAGCTCCCCACACAACCAGGACCCCAGAGTTAATAACAGGAGGTTATGGTGTTTCATTCTCTCCTCTCTATGACACTTGTATCTCGACCAGTAGCCTACTTTTGTTGCATTTGCTGATCCTCTATGGTACACAAATACAATATAGCCTAGTATAATCACATATCTGAACAACGGGATGTCGGACTAATGGGATGTCGGACCAATGGGCTGTCGGACCAATGACATGGACCAACTGGCCCAAGGAGATACTTTTGATGTTTCCCAATTGAAAATCTTTCTAGTCAGCCTATGTGCAGACATATTTACCAATCTGTTTCATAAAGGAAGCATTTCACATTTATGCCTGACATTTAGTGGTTCCCACCCCATGTCTCCACAAATGGCTGCTACTGATGTATGTTTATGGACTCTTAAAAAGGAGCGAATAGCCCTTTTTTGAACTGTGTTAGATTTGGTCTGTTTGTTAAAACCCCTGACCCCAGCTGCATAGTCTGAGACAGGACATACACAAGACTTGTACAATTGGGTAAATGACTTGAAACCGAGGTCTCTACAGTTTTTAACTTTGCTCAGTGCAGAGCCCAAAGCTCTGCCAGCTGAGTCTGATAGAGTGGCTATAGCTGGTTTGAAGGTCAGGTGTTCAGCTAATGTCAGGCTAAGGTATTTATACTGACATACTGATAGGTCAGTGTTTGTGATCCAAAATTAAATGCAAATGAACTTCTCTGTACAGCCTGTTTTCTAAAATGAACAATTTGCGTTTTCTCCTGATTTATCACAAGTCTCCATTTCCAACACCAATCTGAAACATTATTTAACATATTCTGCAGATCGCATTCAGCTATTAAAACGCCCACAGTCATATCATCAATTTTAATACCAAAATTAGATTATTTGATGTGAATAGCCAGATTGTTAACATAAATTGAAAACAACTTTAGGGACAATACGTCAGCGTGTTTCACCCCGAATAGTGTGGAAAACCAGCCTGTTCTGAAGTCATTTAACTGCAAACAAGCAGCAGGTTCTCGATAAATAGACTTAATTGCTGTATAGAGTTTACCATTTATTCCTGATCTTATGAGCCTGCACTCCAACAGTTCTCTATTGACCCAGTCAAATGCCTTCTGAAAATCGATAAAACATGCAAATGTTGGATTGTTTTCTTTAAGTCTTGCTCTGATAATAGAAGTGACTGAGTATATGTGGTCTATACAGGCCCTTTGTTTCCGGAAACCATTTTGCTTATCTACCAGCAATCCTGACCTTTTTGAAAGACCAACTAATCTATTATTTAGTAGAGCAGAATATAGTTTATAAACATTAGTAATAAGGCTTATACCTCTGTAGCTAAGTGGTGCTTTGGGGTCATTTCTAGATGACTTAGGGATAGGCTTTATGACTGAACAGGAATGATGCCATGATCAAAACAAAATTGAAATAACTCAAACAGAATTCTAAATAATCTTGGAGACTTCAGGACTTCATAAGAAATCTCATCTATTCCAGTTGATTTCTTTAATTCGGCCATGTCAATAACTTTTTTAACTTCCTCTGTAGTAAAGTTCGCATTCATATATAAATTACAACAACAAAAGTCCTTGTTCATTTCATCCTCCAACACTGACTTTGTGTCCAATATAGTCTTAAGAAAATTATCATCGAAGGATGAGTGATTACTACCAGAGAATAAATCGCCAAAGTCCTTTTCCCATTTCTGTAGTACCACATTGATGTCAAAGCTATACTCGCCAGTTTCTAATTCTACCCCCATGGGTATTTCTATTTTCTTCCTATGGCCCAGTTTTTTGATTTCATCCCAGAATTTCTGCAGGCAATGTGTTTGTAACCGTTCAATATATAATGAGTGGCCACAATAAAATTTACATTTAACCTTCTGTAGTGTTTTATCGAAATTAGCCTGGCAATTATTTGTTTTTTTAACTCAGCTCTCTTGTTTTTGATTTCACATTTAAGATAGCTCTTTTCAACTGTTCTTAGGATATTCTAAAGGTTTTGTAAATCCTGATTCCAATAGGGTTTACATGTTCTTTTAAACCCTTTCTGGGATGGCCTACTAAACCCATTTCTACCACCCTTATTTAACTCATTATATAAAGAGTCACAAAAAGCATCATACCAGTCATCCATCTCATCTTGATTCCTTTTATGCGACAATTGATCCCCTCTAAAATATTATTACATGAACTAGATGTCAGAAAAGATTCAGGTATTTGTCTTGTTAGAGGTCTGACCTTTACCTGTTGTTGGTTAGGGCCCTCATTGTTAGTAAAAAGTGGTCCAGCATGAAATGATAGCACCAGTGGGGAGTGGTCAGGTATCCTGCATCTATCCCCAGTTAATATGATGCCATCTGACCCTTACCTGTCTGGTAACTCACTGGGTATAAAAACATTAAACTTAGTACAATTCTTTAAGGGGTGGCAGCAGCTTAGTCCATAGGGACTTGGGTTGGGAACCGGAGGGTCGTCTGTTCAAGTCCCCATCCGGACCAAAATACGGAGTGTGGACTGGTAGCTGGAGAGGTGCCACTTCACCTCCTGGGCCCTGCCGAGGTGCCACTGAGCAAGGCAGCGAACCCTCCAACTGCTCGGAGCGCCTGTCATGGGCAGCCCACTCTGACATCTCTCTACTTAGTGCATGTATAGGTCCAGTTTGTGCATGTGTGTGTTTGGACCTGTGTGTAATTGACAACAGAGTGAAAAATTGAATTTCCCCTCTGGGATTAATAAAGTATATTAAATTAAAAATTAAAAAGAAAAAAAAATTAAACATTTGTGATGAGAAATCATATAATCCACCACTGCCCTCCCTTTAGTAGAAACCGGAGTGAAATGATCTATTTCTGTGGATATTCTCCCGTTGAGAACACAGCATTTAGCATCCCTTAAAAATTCTACTAATATCTCTCCATAACTATTTACAAAACTATCTATATTATTTCTAGGGGGCACATCATCTACATCTGTTATACAGTCATTTAGTTTGCCAATACGATCATTAAAAGTCTCCACATAAATAGACAACATCCACATTAGAAAGGCTGTACATCTGGGCTAGTAAATAACTAAAGAAAGAATTTGAAACAAAAGCTCTGGAGGATCCTTCAGGAGGCATATAGCAAGTGAAAACTACAAAACAATAATCAGATATCTTATTGTTAAATCTAATTGCCATTATTCCCTCCATTGATTTATCAATTATGGTGACCACATACCGTTCAAATAATATTTTTTTAACTAAGAAACCAACTCCTCCAGACCCTTTAACAGCTTTAATGTGCATTTTACAATTATGACCATACCAAGTATACCCGCTCATTTCCACAACTTGATGGCATATTAAATGTATCTCATTTAATGAAATAATGTCAGGGTTAAACTTTAACAGTACTTTCTTTCTAAGGTCACAATTCCAGACAGTCCATCCATTTATCTTCCAGTGCACTAGTGGGAGTTTATCAACATCAGCGGGTTGGGCTGTTGCCCATTACTTGCCGGGACTGTCTCTACTGTGAGGATGATGCGGGGGGCTTCGTTTGTCATTGGCAGCAGCATCATCTGTATGGATGCCTCTCATAAGCTGCCCATTCTCAGCCAGAATAAATTCCTTTCCAAGTGGAAGTTCTTTAAGCAGAGTTGTGAAGTTGAGGTTGATTAGTCTCTCTGCATGTGTCTTCGCAGAGTTAACGTAGACATTCTTAAATGTTTCATTTTCCCTCAATCGCTGCTTGCGTCACAGCACAGCTACCTTCTCCTATACTGATCGGAGCTCCACTTTGAATATCCCGGTCTATTCACAGCTTAGACCCTCATCCAGGAGTGTCTTAACTCTCTTCGTCACATCTTCTCCCTCAGTGAATGCGAGGCCTTCGATAATAAGTGAGACATCTGGGTTGAACTTGATGGCAGGACGTTTCGCCTCATTCATCTTTAATTCCAAGTTATCGATCGTGGCAGAAATTTGACTTACGTCAAGATCAAAACTTTCTTGGATTTGTTTTGCAGCTCTGTCCAGTTCCGCTTTCGGTTCGTCACGATTTTCACTGATAAGTTGTTCCAGTCACTACCGTTCAGTTGGCATTCAAGTGAGTTCTGCATACCACTGATCTGGGTATACGTCTCACTGATCTGTGCTTTGAGCGTCATGAACTCCTGTTTGTATGACTTTAGCTCCGCCATGATAGCGTTGCAGTCACTCATTTCGGCTTCTTTCTTGTCTCTATTTCTCGCAGACGGGCGACTTTTGTTGGTCATACCAATCCGCTGTACAACACTGTATTTACAGCGATTTCAGACTTTTAAACTGCACTTAAACAGCACTTTTTAAGCAAATCTGTTTTCTCCAGTACTCACACACACCATGCAACGCCAGTGCATGCGCACCCACTATGTGTCACAGAGTATGTGTCTATCGTGCGTAACATGTTAAAGTATATAATCCCTTGCCTCAAACATGCCCACTCAAGCTGGTCAGATAAAACTATTGAGCTCGGCGCATCTCCGCACTTTTTGCTTTTTACTTTCTTTCTTTCCTGTTACTTTTCTTTACTTTTTACTTTTACCTTTTCTTTCTTTTGCCATCCCTCCTTCTAGTTATACTTTTTATGCCTGAACCCGTTATGCTCTTAAACTTGGTTCCTGCGTAACCCTTTCTTTTCTTACAATTGAAATTATTTTAAACTTTTAAATTTTGCTCAACACGTCCAGGATTGTTTTGTCTGTCCTGAGGTTTCTTTTTTTTGTCTGTGCTTTCAGTAACATTATACCTGAGGCGACAAAGCCAGCCGATTGCAACACTTTTCCTACGCGTTGATAAGAACTTTGATAATAATAGCGAACAGCCAGCGAGATTGTTTTCAACCTTATTTATAAGCGAGTAGCCACAGCTAAATAGATAAGCTACTGTTCGACCTGCAACTCCATCAAAGATTCATCGCATCCAGCGCAGCCAGACACTTGCCACAGTGGTTCTTTTGCCAAACCAAGAGACTTTCTGCAGTCTAAGAGAACCGACGTTTGAGGGCAACCTAAAGGACCCAATTTATCTATAATCACATACTCTCTCTCACTATTGCCAAACTATATAACTGACAAAAGTGTTACCTCTTGTCTGAATTCATTTATACATACTGTTGGTTTGTGTTATTTCATATCATCCTCAGTTACTGTTCATTTACTCAGTTGTTGAACATTTAGCCTAAATAAATCTTAATTTATCGCCAAGTCATTGTCTGTGAATATTTCTTTTGAGCAGGAACTAAGATCACTCTATAGAGAATTCATAACCCAGGTATTGAGGTTGATTCATTATTGATAAGTGTACTGACAAATTAATAATTGGTTTTCAAAGTTATTAATTTGATTAGTCGCTTCCCTCCATAGGAGTGTGGTGCCCCTAAATTTATTATGAGTGCAAACATTTTCTAAAGGTATTGCTCCTACACATAAGTACACAAATTTAGGCAAGAAGTGGAATATACAGAATATACAATATACAAAAAATAAACAACTATACATCAAATATAAAAAAAATTATATATATAAAAAATACACACACACACACATATATGTGTATGTGTATATATATATATATATATATATATATATATATATGTATGTGTATATATATACATGTATGTGTGTATTTTTTTTAATAAATCATTTTTTTATATTTATATACAATATACAAGGATGCAGTGTTGTTTGACCTGCCACTCTGTGACTGTTTAGGAGTTCATCAGAGTGACAGCCTGGGGGAAGAAACTGCCTTTGTGACGGGTGGTTTTGGTGTACAGTGCTCTGTAGTGCCTACCGGAGGGGAGGAGTTTAAACAGATTGTGTCCAGGGTGTGAGGAGTCTACACTGATGTTTCCTGCCCGTTTCCTGACCCTTGACCTGTACAGGTCCTCCATGGAGGGAAGATCAGTACCAATAATCCTCTCTGCACACCTGATTGTCCTTTTCAGTCTGCTCCTGTCCAGTTTGGTGGCAGGTCCAAACCAGACGGTGATGGATGTGCAGAGAACAGACTGGATTATGGCTGTGTAGAACATGATCAGCAGTTCCTGAGTCAGGTTGAACTTCCTGAGCTGTCACAGGAAGCACAGCATCTGCTGGGCCTTTTTCCGGACAGTGTCTATGTGGGAGGTCCACTTCAAGTCCCGAGAGATTGAGGTACTGAGAAACCTGAAGGTGTCCACAGTGGACACTGTGCTGTTGAGGATGATGAGGCGGGGCAGTGTTGGGGGGCCTCTCCTGAAGTCCACTGTAATCTCCACAGTCTTGAGCGGGTTTAGCTTAAGGTGGTTCTGACCACACCAGAGGACCAGCTTTTCCACCTCCTGTCTGTATGCAGAGTCATCACAGTCCCGTATCGGACCGATGACTGTGGTGTCATCCGCAAATTTCACAGAAAGGTCTCCTGAGGTGCAGTCGTTGGTATACAAGGAGAAGAGCAGCGGGGAGAGGACACACCCCTGGGGGGCGCCAGTGCTGATGGACTGGGAGCTGGATGTGATGCTCCCCAGCTTCACACGCTGCCTCCTGTCAGTCAAGAAGCTGGTAATCCACTGACAGGTGGAGGCAGGCACTGTGAGCTGGATGAGCTTCTTGTGGAATATTTCAGGGATGATGGTGTTGAAAGCCGAGCTGAAGTCCACTAACAGGATCCTTGCGTGAGTCCCTGGGGAGTCGAGGTGGTGCAGGATGTAGTGCAGTCCCATGTTGACTGCATCATCCACCAACCTGTTTGCCCAGTAGGCAAACTGCAGAGGTCCAGCAGCGGGCCTATGATGTCCTTCAGGTGGCGCAGCAGCAGAGTGAGCTGGGGGTGCAGGTAATGCCTTTGTGTGGTTGGAACATGTGAAAAGGGCCTTTTCAACCCTGCAGTAGAAGCTGTTCAAGTTGTCTGCTCGTCGGAGGTTTTCCACAGGGTGGGCGGACGGCCTCCTGTAGTCCAGCGGCAGGTAGAAAACCACAGTTCGCAGGATATCAGTAACGCTGCCACTGAGGAGGAGGAGGAGGGGGTAGTAAGAGAGGATGCAGGTGACAATGACGCCAGTGTGCCAGTCAGAGAGAGAACCATGGAGCAAAAGGTTAGAGTTAGATGGCCTAGGGCAAATGACAGTAAAGAATGGGAGATAGTTAATAGAGATTTGTCAGTAATCTTAAGTAGGCTTAGAGGAAATGCAATAGAAAGGTTAGAAAAGATGGGAGATATAATTTACTCATATGGTGTAGAGAGGTTTGGGTTGCATGAGAGAAAGAGGAGTGAGAGGGTACAGTCAGGTAAATCTAGGCGGCAAAGAGAAATAGGTGTGGAGAAAGGCTACAGAAGAAGAAAGGGAGGGAATTAATGTGTTGCAAGAGGAGTTGAGAAGCAGGCTAGCACTTCTTAGAAGGGCAGAGTATCTCAGGAAAAAGAGGAGGAAGAAGGAATATGTAAGGACAGGTTTTTTCAGGGACCCTTTTAAGTTTGTTAAAGGATTGTTCAGCCAGGAAAAGGGAGGGCAGCTCAAAGCAGAAAGGCTAGAGGTTGAAGAATATTTGAGAAATACATATTCAGATTCAGAGAAGAATAGGATAGTAGGTTTCCCACCTGATATCCCTCCATTAGAAGGGATAGAACATGAGATGGATGTCAGACCACCTAGGTGGAAGGAAGTTCAGGAGGTGGTCAGGCGTGCAAAGGCTTCTTCGGCCCCAGGGCCTAATGGAGTCCCCTACCGGGTTTATAAAAGTGTGCCTGATACCCTTAAATTTTTATGGAAACAGCAAAGAATAGTTTGGGAGAAGCAAGTTATACCAAGAGCATGGCGTAGGGCAGGGGGTGTCCTCATTCCTAAGGAGAAAGAGTCTGTGAACCTTAGCCAGTTCCGGATGATTTCTCTCTTGAATGTAGAGGGGAAGATTTTCTTTAGTGTAGTTGCGCAGAGATTAACTAGCTACTTAGAAAGGAATAGCTTAATAGATACCATGGTGCAGAAGGCAGAAATACCAGGTTTTTCAGGGTGTTTAGAGCATACTAGCATGATCTGGCACCAGATTCAGGCAGCGAAGATTAAGAAAAGGGACCTGCATGTAGTATTTTTAGATCTTGCAAATGCGTTTGGTTCAGTACCGCATAGCCTCATTTGGAGTGCGTTTGACTACTTCAGAGTGCCACAGGTAGTTGTTAACTTAGTGAAAGCATATTTTCAGGATATTAGGTTGTGTCTTAGTACAGCAGGTTTCACAACAGGTTGGCAGAGGCTAGAAATAGGCATCATGGCAGGGTGTACAATTTCTCCATTAGCATTTACTATGGCAATGGAAGTAATCATCAGGGCTTCTAAGTGGGTGGTAGGTGGAGAGAGACGACAGAACGGGTTGCATTTTCCACCAGTTAGGGCTTACATGGATGACCTGACACTGGTGACCACAACAATGCCATGTACAAAGAGGCTACTAGAGAAGGTAAATAAGAACCTCAAGTGGGCCAGCATGAAGATCAAGCCTAGTAAATCTAGAAGCATCTCGATACATAGAGGGAAGTTAAGTGATAGGAAGTTTGTCATAGATGATGAGAAAATCCCAACAATTAGGGAAAAGCCAGTAAAGAGCTTAGGTAGGTGGTACAATGTGGAGTTGAATGATGAGGAACAGGTGGTGAAATTTAGGAAAGATGTGGCAGAAGGATTGGATGGAATAGATAAATCCGAACTTCCAGGAAAGTTGAAGTTGTGGTGTTTGCAATTTGGGCTATATCCTAGGTTAATGTGGCCACTGTCAATTTATGAAATTCCAAAATCCGTAGTGGAGAGAATTGAAAGGTCGGTTAGCTCCTATATTAGGAAGTGGTTGGGTGCTCCTAGGTGCCTAAGTAGTGTTGCATTGTATGGAAAAGGGATACTTCAGCTGCCAGTATCTAGTTTAACAGAGGAATTTAAATGTACCAAGGACAGAGCTGTTGTTATCTGGGAGTAAGGACGTGGTAATTAGGAGTGTGGTTCCAAATCCAACCAAGGGGAGGAAGTGGAACCCAAAATCGGCAGTTCAGGAGGCAGAGGCAGCTCTCAGGCATGCAGAGATTGTAGATAATGTTCAGTTTGGCCGGGGAGGCCTGGGGCTTGTCTCAGGCAAACCGGTATGGAATAAAGCAGGTCTCAAAGATAAAAGAAAGCTGGTTGTAGAACAGATATGTAGACAGGAAGAGATGCTAAGGGGTGCAAAGGTAGTGGCCCAGGCTAAACAGGGACAGTGGTTGAATTGGGAAAGTGTAGAGAAGAGGAAGCTCAGTTGGAGGGACCTGTGGAGTATGGAGGAGAATCGTATTAGATTCCTGGTAGGGGCTACATACGATGTGTTACCAACCCCCCAGAACCTAAAACTGTGGGTAAATGAGGACCCATCATGCCCATTGTGTTCACGTACTGCAACCTTAAAGCATATTTTGTCAGGCTGTAAAGTTAGCTTGTCACAAGGCCGATATACATGGCGACATAATCAGGTGTTGAAATGTTTAGCTGCAGGCATCGAAGGGAAACGAAGACCAGTGAATTCAGAAGGTGTTAAGGATAGGAGTTTAGTAATTCAGTTTGTCCGTGAGGGAGAGAAACGCAGACGAGATAAGTTAGTGAGGAGGCAAGGGTGTGGCCGCCTAGAAGGTGCTTGTGATTGGGAAATGCAAGTAGATTTAGGGGGAAAACTTGTTGTTCCCCAGGAAATAGTTTGTACCAGGCAGAGGCCTGACTTAGTGTTGTGGTCAGTGAGTCAACGGATAGTTTGTTTCATTGAGCTGACAGTTCCTTGGGAAGACTCAGTGGAAGAGGCCTATGAAAGAAAAAAGCTTAGATATGCAGACTTAGGAGCAGAAGCTGAGCAGCGAGGATGGAAGACTAGGATTTGTTCAGTGGAAGTGGGGTGTAGGGGATTCATAGCAAGATCAGCTGTCTCGCTCCTGGGGGAACTCGGAGTGCGGGGACAGAGTTTGAGGAAGACAGTGAGGGAAATGTCAGATGAAGCAATTAAACGTAGCCAGTTTATCTATAAGAGAAGAAGTAATGTCAGTTGGGGGCCAGCAGGGGGAACTACTAAACAGGGCACATAACTCCTTGAGATCAGGTGGAGAGATCCACTTCCTCTCAGGAAGAAATCCAGGAAGAGGAAGTATTTAAGTGTGGGAGTGGCCTATTGGAATCTATTTTGTTTGAGACCATGCGGCAAGGTGAGTGTGCATGCTGATCCTGTAAGTTCATTTAGCTCCTTTAACTTTAGCTTATATTGTAGTTATGCTATGTAGCGTGTGAAATAGAGTATGGTGAATGTGCAAGGAAAGGTAGTATCAGCTCTGTTTCTACCTGGAGCTCGCATGTACGGAGCCTGGGTTTGGTTGAAGGTGGCAGTGCTGTTTGGGCTGAGAAAGCCATGCTTAAATAAGGTAAAGGAGGTTATTGGGTTGGTGCAGGGAGGGGAGCAGTGAGACCTGGCATTAGGGGAGTGTCTCTGGGACGCTAGAGATCACTGTCTAGCCTCCTGGAGGTGTCGTGGGACCAACTAGACGAAACACTGGTGAAAGGAGGTTCCCACCCGATGACCCCAAAGACATGCTAGTTACCACTGCTCATTGGTTTGTATAGTTAAGCCTTGCCATATTAGCTTATCATAGGGCTTAGGTTTTTCACTGAGTGTTGATCCTTTCTCTAGAGCACAAGCTTCTTGTGTTTTATTTGAATGAATAGTTGGTAATGTCCTGCAGGCCTCTCCAAACTGACGCAGGGTCGTTGACTGAGAAGCTGTTTTTTTAGCCTCTCACTGTTGCCAGTCTTGGCTACCCTGACCTCTTTTGTCAGCTTGTTTCTGGCCTGCTTGTACAGGGCCCAATCCTTGCTCCTGTAGGCCTCCTCCTTGGCCTGGCGCAGCCACCTGAGTTGGGTATGAACCAGGGTTTGTTGTTGTTATATGTACAGAAGGTCTTGGTCTGCACACACATATCCTCACAAAAACTGATGTAAGTTGTCACAGTGTCAGTCAGTTTGTTGAGGTCTGTGCCTGCAGCTTCAAAAACAGTAAGTCAAAGCAGGCCTGTAGCTCCATCTATATAATTATATGATATGGAATTGTTAACCCACAGGATAAGGACTTCATCCATTCTCTCTTCTCACCCATTCTCTCATATGGGCAAACACTAACTGCAGGGGGTCAGGTGATTATGACCAGTGACACTTGCACCCCTCATTGGAGTTTACCACAGCCATACGCAGAGTCATGCTCTATGAGACAAGGCACAGTAACAGCTCTTCCAAAGAGCCATGAATTAAATAGACCTCCTGCTTCTAGATATTTTTATCAGCTACTGAGGCAATGAACAAGCTTTTCTCAAAATGTTGACTCCATCTTTCTCTTTCCTTTTTACAGATGCTCTTTTTGTTAATCACGTCATATTCATAGATAGATGATTTGACCGCTAAAGGTTGACTCAGTGACTGTAAAGTATGCAGTATAATTATGTCTGTCCCAGACTTGAATCACTATTGAATAGTGTGTTGACTTCCTCTCCCAGGTGCTGTTACTCCAAACAAGGCCCAGGACTGTCAACATATTCACAGTGTTATGTAATAATATCTGCAAAATGTAAAAACCCTGTGTGGGTGTAAACCCTTGCAGAGTCATAGGGGTCACATGTGAGCTCTTACTTTCAGAGTCGTTAAGGTCACAATGTTCGTCGTTGACCCACCTGGCCATCATGTGAGTCGTTAGGGTCAGGTGGGACCAGGTGGGACTGGGGTTGAATGGGTGTGAAGTCGTCTTGGAAGGGATCCCAAGACTGCATTGTAGGTGGGTGATAAGTGGTCACCCCCTCCGTTTAACGATGGTCGTTCCAGCTTGACGTCGATGGCTTCTTTTATTCTTCTTTCAAACCATCTTTCTTCCCTGGCCAAGATGTGAACATTGCTGTCCTCAAAAGAGTGTCCCTTCTCCTCTAGATGTAAGTGGACAGCTGAGTCCACAAGCGCATGGCACAGCACAGGAGAGCCAGCTCGTCAGGTTGAGACCACCTGACTCTAATGACTCACATGATGGCCAGGTGGGTCAACGGCTCACAATGTGACCTTAATGACTCTGAAACTAAGATCTCTCATGTGACCCCTATGACTCTGCAAGGGTTCACACCCACACAGGGTTTAAAGCCTACAACTCTGTACCAGTCATTTAGAACTGAAGAAGCTTCTTGGATGAGAGGTAAAACATCTTCAAGAAACGCAAGCAAGTCCAGTTGCCTACCATCTAGCAATTATGAAAATGTAAAAATATACCTCTGCAACATGATGTGACATGGCATGGTGGTGGAAAATGTAATGGTATGTACAAAGACTGAGCTAATTGTTTGAAAGCTTGTTCTGATTAGTAACACTTTGTTCCCTTTAAAGGTTGCCAGTCCTGTGTGGGATGTTAACGGACTGGTGGTGCGTTGAGGCTGAAGGAGCATGGTGAAACACCAACCCTTACAGGTCTATGAGAAACAGGTCTTTGTGTCCTTTGTCACTGGGATCTATGGTTGCCGCTGGAAACGCTACCAGCGTTCCCAAGAAGAAAGCTCCACGGTAAGACTGATAATTAAGTATGGATTGCATGATAACCTATTTTGTGGAAAATTCAAAAATGATTTTAGTACTTGTTTTAGTACTAGTGCTACTATTTGAATAAAATATTTTTTCAATACTTTACCCATTTCATTTAGCAAAAGAAGCCAAATATTAAACATTAAATTTATCTTCTTTCTCTATCTTCATCCACCCGAATCACACCCCTGCACCAAGCTAGAAAGAGCCAGACCGCTCTGCTTGAGGCTTTACTTTAGCTCTGAAGTTAATCAGTCATTATGCAGAAACAGAAAGAGATAGCAGATAAAGAAAGGGTGTAATCTTTCAATTGCTCATTACACTTCAGCTATTGTAGCTGTAGTAGGTAGGAGGAATACAGATCAATGGTTATTGAGTTAATCATGGGTTTCAAGTTTCAAGAATCTTCATTATCCCCTAGGGGCAATTAGTTCCACAGCTAGCAGTTAACAAAACAACATAGAAACAAGTAACAGACAACACACACATTGAGTCAAGACAAGTCATTTAAAAGTCTAATCACTGTGGGGACAAATGAAACCTTCAGTCTATTTGTCCTGCATCTCAGCAGCAGATATCTGCGTCCGGACAGAAGCAACCTGAACTCTCCATGAAGCATGTGGTCTGGATCTGCCAGGATCAGTCTCGCCTTTTTCACCAACCTCACCTTGTGCAGTTTGATGAGGTTGCTTAGGGTTGTGCCAGCAATTTTACTGCACATCCTGACAATTCCCAACAGTTTGTTTCTGTTCTTACATGTTAAAAGTCCGAACCAGCAGATGTTCAAATTTATTAAAGACTGGATAAAACAAGAATAAAACATTCTCATAAAAGTAGAATCCACATTAAAACCACGGAGCTTCCGATAAAAATACATCCGCTGATGAGTCTTCTTACAAAGTGAGTCCGCATGGGCTTCAAAAGTCAGCCTGTCACCAAGAACAGTTCCCAGGCATTTATACTGGTTTACATTTTCAACATTTACACCAGAAATGACCACAGGTAAGGTAACTGTACTGTTCTTTCTAAAATCAATAACCATGGCTTTTTATTTTCTTTATTTATTTTTTTTTCAATACTTTTGGCTGTTCATGCATATAGCATAAATATTGGCAAGGATTGGAGTTTTTTTTCTTGTCAGATTTAACAAGCTAGTGAGTGTTAGAGAGAGAGAGAGAGAGAGAGAGAGAGACTAAAATAATATAAATAATGGAGAAATGGACACATACTGGGACTTTATGACTGCTTCAGAGGTGGGCAGTCACCACTTTTTTCCTTCTCTCTTGTTTACCATGCCTTTGAATCTGAATAAATCAGTAAGCTGTATAAATCATCTTCTTAAAATAAACTAAATGATTGAATCATGGAAAATCTAACCAAGCTAATAAGGTTTAACATCTTCATATTGACAAAGATTCAACATGTATATTTGTAAGCGTGATCTAAGCAGCTAACTAATTTTAGTTCAAGCATGTAGCCAACAACCCAGTGGGCTTTAAGAAGTTTTATATCTTAGGAACTTCTATAAAAATGAACTGCTTCGCAGTGTCAATGGCAACCAGATGTAGCATTCAATTATGACCTGTGTTTCTTTGTCAAAACATGTAGCAAAGAAAAGGGGACTTTTAATTAAAGTTTTATTGTGGGCAGAATTTTAAATGTTTTGGTATCATCTTGGCATGCTAAACTCCTAACTACAAATACAAATACACCATGATAAATTTCACCAGACCCCAGCCAAAGAAGGATCAAATGCACTGTATATGTTTGTATGTACTAGACAGCTGCCTCCTGAGTGCGAGGGAAAACCAAATCTGAGGTTCGCGGAGCAGACTACACTGTACGTATGGGACGGCTGTCCACTAAGACCGGCAGAAAACCTGGAGCGGATGCTAAAGTTCGCGGAGCGGACTTGACTGTCCTTCCCCCTCTGCAGAGACCTGCTGTTCCATCACTGGTCAAAACTGAACTTTTTAATACACAGTCTCTATCAAACAAGGCATCTTTCCTGCAAGATCATATCCATGAAAATGGATTGGATCTCCTGTGCCTTACAGAAACATTGCATGGGCCCGAAGTTTTTTCTGCTCTAAATGAAGCCTGTCCCCCCGGTTACTTCTACCTTGAGAAAGCACGCAGCACTGGCCGGGGTGGCCAGTGCTGAATGCCTTGCATTCAAATGCAAGCCTCCTCTGTCCTTGACCTTTCTTCTTATTTAGTGCCCCCCTACTCCCAGAGTTTCAGGACCCACTCGGTACACTCTGCACAACCTCTGCTAATGTCATGATACTTCGAGACCTTAACATTCATGTGGACACCCCCTTGCTGCTGAGTTCCTCCATCTACTTGACTATCTTAACCTGCAGCAACACGTTGATGCACCCACTCACTGGGAGGACTGAGCACGTTGCCTTGGGAAAGGCTAAATCAGAGACCCACATCGTCACCTGCAGTATGCCCCAGGGCTTGGTGCTAGGACCAACCCTTTTCAAAGTCAGCTTTATTGTCAATTCTACAATATGTACAGGACATACAGAGGATCGAAATTACTTTTCTCTTCAGACCCTCGGTGCAGACAGTACACTTGACATAACATGCAAATATAAAATATAATAAGTAGGGGCATAAATAAAACCTGAGCTAAAAAGAGTTACACTCTAAAAAGTAAAAAGGCACAGTGGGAGTGACACACACAATGTAGTGGAATGACAGTGCAATATGAGTAACAGTGGTGCAAATTGAGTATCAGTAGTGCAAATTGAAGCTTATGGACTGGATAAAGTGTATGTGTGCATGTATAGTTCAGAGTTCAGTGTTGATGGGGGGAGGGGGTTCATCGTCCAGCGATTGAGTGAGCAGGGGGCGGGGGGGGGGGGGGGGGGCAGAGCAGGGAGAGAGTTAAGCATCCTGACAGCCTGGTGGAAGAAGCTGTCTTTCAGTCTGCTGGTCCTGGCCTGGAGACTCTGCAGTCTCCTCCCTGATGGCAGCAGGCTGAAGAGGCTGTGTGACAGGTGGGTGGGGTCACCAGCGATGCAGAGGGCTTTGCGGGTGAGGTGGGTACAGTATGTGTCCTGAAGGGAAGGGAGAGGGGCACCGACGATCTTCTCAGCTGCTCTCACGATGCGCTGGAGGGTCTTACGGCAGGACGCGGGGCAGGCGCCGTACCACACCATGATGGAGCTGGTCAGGATGCTCTCGACGGTGCCTCTGTAGAAGGTCTGCATGATGGGGGCCGGGGCTCTGGCTCTTCTCAGCTTGTGGAGAAAGTAGAGGCATTGGTGGGCTTTCTTGGCCAGTGATGTGATATTGTTGGTCCAGGAGAGGTCCTCTGTAAGGTAAAGGTAAAGTTCCACTGATTGTCACACACCTGAGTGTGTGAAATTTGTTCTCCACATTTGACCCATCCCCTGAGGGAGCAGTGAGCAGCAGCGGTGCCGCGCTTGGGAATCATGTGGTGATCTAACCCCCCAATTCCAACCCTTGATGTTGAGTGCCAAGCAGGGAGGCAATGGGTCCCATTTTTATAGTCTTTGGTATGACCTCGCCTGGGATTGATCCCACGATCTCCCAGTCTCAGGGCGGACACTCTACCACTAGGCCACTGAGCTGGTTGTGACGTGCACACCCAGGAACTTGGTGCTGCTCACCCTCTCCACAGCAGCCCTGTTGATGGTCAGAGGGGCATGCTGGATGTGCACTCTCCTGAAGTCCACAACAACCTCCGTCGTCTTCTCGACATTCAGAGAGAGATTGCTGTGTCCACAGCACAAGGCCAAATGGTTCACCTCACTCCTGTAATTTGTCTCATCATTGTTACTGATGAGACCCACCACGGTCGTGTCATCCGCAAACTTGATGACAAGGTTTGAGCTGTACGACGGTGTGCAGGTGTGGGTCAGCAGTCACACTATATCTGCTTCCACTTGGTCACATCATCAACAGGCATGGGCTGTCGTACCACTGCTATGCAGATGACACGCAGCTCTATCTGAAAGCCGACCCCCTCACTTTCAACTCCCACATCCAACAACTCTGTAAGACCTAATTTTACCACCTCAGGAACATCGCCAAACTCCGTCCATCACTCACTCTGGCAGATGCAGAAGAGCTGGTCCACGCCTTTGTCTCCTCCAGACTGGACTATTGCAGTGCACTCCTCATCGGGATCCCTAGCAAGAGCATTCAAAAGCTCCAATACATCCAGAACAGCGCTGCTAGGGTCCTGATGAGGGTGCGAAAATTCAATCACATCACTCCCATCCTCAAAACACTCCACTGGCTCCCTGTCTCACTCTGTATTGAATACAAGGTCTCCCTTCTCATCCACAAATGTGTCCATGGAACTGCCCCCTCCTACCTTAAAGACCTCCTCACTCCTCAGACATCATCACGCTTCCTCTGCTCCTCCTGCACCTACCACCTAAAAACCCCCAGGACCAAGCTCCACACCATGGGGGATCGGGCTTTCAGCTCTGCAGCTCCCCGTCTGTGGAATGCCCTACCAGAGCACCTGAGGGCACCGCAGTTTTTGGACACTTTTAAACGTGGTTTGTATAATAAGAGAATGTTGGGACCTCAGCCACATGTTTTAAACAATAAAGAGGCCTTAACAAAAATAACCAGTCTAAGAACAAAGGATACGCGCCAAGCTTCCATCGGTTTGGTAACTATAAAAGTGTAAATCGCTTGAAATTCAAACTCTTGCTCCCTATTGAGCGACAGCAGCCAGGTTCAGGTAGAGTCAGACGGAACCCCCTCTGACGTCACTGAGACTTTAATTGCCACTGCGTGCTGACGCACCTCGCAATCCCTGAGTGACGAGTTGCTGGAAGGAAGCCAAAGCTTTCTGTGCACAAGTTACTACTAGGGAGCATCTCAAACGTTTGAATTCAACCGACCTAGGCCGCCCTTTTGTTTCTTGACTCGCTGGATGAGGAAAAACTCTTTTTCTTTTTGTTTTAAACACTCCACGGAGAACCAGAGGAACGCCATGCAATCCAGCCGCTCCACAGCATCTGCAGAGTTTGGAGAAACCTCCTTTTCTCCCGAGGAAGACGGAGCCACAGAGGCCCCGCTTCTTCAATCGAGTCAACTCAGCTGATCCCTCTTCTATGGAAGCGAATCATGACCAATATTTAAATTAAAATGCATTTGCAGAAATGCTTTTTCATTTTAAGAATATGGCTGCATTATTTGACTCATAAATAAAATTAATAATCAATCAACCTATTTGCATTTTCTTCTTCAAGACTGCTCATTCTTTTACTTAAAGCCTCAGTGTGTAAAAATGGTGAGTAACAGTGACATCAGCGGTCAAATTCTAGATTGCAGCACTCACTCGCTCACCCCTCCCGTCGGGTAAGTGACGGTGGCCTCGTAGGACAAAAAGCCTTGCAGACAGCAGAGATGGCATCATCCATGAGTTTTTCGAGTTTTTCAGGAGTATCTCACGATGAGGTGAATATTTATTTAGGAATCTAAACCATGTTACGATATGATATAGCTTACCAGTGAGATATAGGTTATCTGTGAGATATATGTTGGGAGTGTTTTATTTCTAATTGTTTTGGTAACACGAGTAAACATTAGCACAGTAATGCTAAAATAACACATTTTATGTGATAGTCACAGCACAGTGCAGCAAATATAGGTTGGTACGATGATAATATATGCGTTTCCAGAGTGTTCTTCCACAGGACACAGGGAGAGGAGGAAGAGGAAGAGGGAGAGGGAGCAGAGGAAGACCAGGGAGAGGAAGGGGGCGAGGGGGTAGAGGCGGTGCAGGAACGGCCAGGCGAGGAGATAACATTAGTGTCTCGGCTACCCAGAGGGAAGAGGAGGAGGAGAGGGTGGCAGCCTTCGCAGCAGTGCGAGAGGAATCAACAGATTAGGCTGTAGGCTAGGCTCACCATTTAGCTGTAGCTCTGGGATAACGTTAGCCAAGGCTAGGATAACGCTAGCACGTAAACGTAGCCGTCACTCGAACTTAGATGAGAGGGAAAAGTAGTTGCAAACATGAAGCCAAAATGATTTTAAAATATCAGATTGAATTTACCTGTCGAGCAGAGAGCAGGCAACCTCCGCATCCCTGGTGAAATCCTTCTCCTTCAGGAGTTCTTTCCACCTGGAATAAGCAACGCCGAAATGCACTCGCATTTTGTCCCGTACTCGCTCATCTGATCTTTTTCTTTTATTTGGTGGCATGGTTTCCCTCTTACGGGGCAAAACATATGTGTGGTCCTCCATTTAAAGTGTGACAGAATCATAAAAGCACAAAGCAGGTTCACGCAGAAGCGCCCCAGATTGATCTTCACCTTAACGGTCTCCAGTGACGGCAAGTTCTAGGTAAACGCGAAAGGCGAAGCGTGTATATCCCTTTCAGCCACTGTATTCAAATATGGCGACGCAAGAGGGCAGCCTCCAGCAGACCACGCCCTGCTAAGCCTATCAGAAAGCTTCCATTTGTATGTGAATTGCATTACACTTTAATAAATATATATTTATGAAAGCAATAGTTGATATTTGCTAATAAACAAACACGTAAATTAAACATTGTAACTTTAATTAAAATGAAAAAGAAAAAGACATTTGAGATTTAATTTTCAAAATGCCCCAGCAAATAGATACCAAAATTCAATTTGAAATGTAAAATGTGGCTGCATTATTTGACTCATAAATAAAATTAATAATCAATCAACCTATTTGCATTTTCATTTTCTTCTTCAAGACTGCACATTTTATGCCATAATCAAAAAGAAAACGAAGAAGACATTGCTATTTCGTTTTCGTGGTCTGCCCCTCAAAATAGCACCCATAATTCGAAAACGATTTGGCAATCTGAGCGGCGCAGGAGAGTGATGTCAGTAGCTGCTCTTCTTTAGCTCTGTGCTGACCGTGCTACCCATCTAATACGGTAGGGGGCGGTGTGCACATTTGATATATGGACACATCACAGATCATGGCGCTCCCTGAGATTGTGCGCTGTTAGAATTAGCTGCTGATGACTGGTCGTCCTCGTCCCCTTTGAGGCTCCACAGCATCTAGTCGTTCCAGGACTGAAGAGAGGTTAGCTAAGGCAACCTCATTAACGTCTGAATCTGTGACGGCAGAGTATGCAGCCAAGCTCTCTATGACCTGCTCAACTCTGTCACGGGCATCAGACTCAGATATAATATTAGAATCCACCTGGGCAGCTAATTCTAACAGTGCATCTTGATGCATCCGAATTTTTTATTTTTTATTCACAATATATGTTTTCTCGCTACTTGCTGCATTTAAAACATAACATATTTGTAGTGATCCATAATTAAAATAACACACAGTGTTCTTCCTACCTGATAACTTGACTGGCAAAGCAAGTCAATACAGTTTCTCTTCCCCTTTAACTGCTTCACCTGCCAACTCCAGTCAAGTTACCTTGTTTTTCTGCAAAAACAAGGCTCACTTTGCCAGGCTAGCATTAGTACTGTGCAGCGGCAGCCCTTGGATGTACAAGCAAAGTGTTTTCTAACTAAAAATCTGTGTTCAACACCTCTCCTCAACAACCAATGCTATTTTTGCAACTAGACTGGCATCGAAAAGTAACTTAAGTCCATTCTCTTTCACTAATACACATTTACACCTTTCATTTTCTTCAGCTAGTTGCACTCCCTCTCTTTTCGTACTCCTGCGATTCCTTGCTGTTTCTTGTCTAATGCAACACAGTGCTTGGATGACACATACACTCTTTTAGAGTTTACTGGACATATACTATCAGTAGTCCATCAGTAATAAAAACACATTACACTGCAAATTAAAGGGTCCATTCCTCTTTGTTACATAAACCACTGCATGAATACAATTGCAGTGGTACAGGTTGTACTTGTAAGATCGAGAAATTTTATTAATAAGCTAAGAAAGAGTGTATATACATATTTAACTGACTGTATAACAAAAGCTTGAGAACAGAGTTAACAGTCCATGTATTTTAGGTCTATGCAGGCTTCTTGTAGATTTAAGAAAAGAGAGTAGATGAAGTGTGTGCAGCCATGGGCTTACAGTGCATAGTGTGCTGCAGAGCAAAACAGAGGCTGACGCTAAGACAATACAATCCTGCTGACAGTGCCCTGAAACCTGACCTCACCTCAGGAATGCATGACCTGTTTTCCATTGTGTGGTTCTGAAGGCCAGAAAATAGGCCAGGCTTTATGAAAGGCAACACAGAACTACACATCAGTAACTCAAATTTAAATGTAATTTTAGTTTTCAGTCATTTTAATCATGGGTCAATTATGGACTCCATTTATACCCTGAATATCCCCTCAGGTTATTCCTGTCCTACACACCAAACAATGGCGTTTGGCTCTGTCATAAATTAGTCCATTTATTGAATGTGTGAGGCAGGCACTGATGATGTACAGACCAAGAAGAAAAAATACAAGCATACAGCTGCCTCTTTCCCCCTTCCGTCTCTATTTACAAAGCTTCATGTAACCACACAGACAGTGCTTGCACATAAGGAGAGTGGTTAGCATTCATCCGCTGAAATAAATCCCCTGCCGATATTAATGACTAGTCCATACCCATTGAGTGCACAGTTGCCCACGTACAGTTTCACATGGTGTGTGTTTGGGATAGAGGTCATAGGAAATTGCAGATTAAATAGTCAACTGAACCCATTAAGAAGAGCAATGTATTCAGACAGAGTTTTTGTGAATTTGATTGCAATGCAATTTTTCTGTTGTTATAGTGCCACCCAGTTGCCAATTAGAGTTCAATCAATCAATCAATCAATCAATCAATCAATTTTATTTATAAAGCCCAATATCACAAATCACAATTTGCCTCACAGGGCTTTACAGCATACAACATCCCTCTGTCCTTTGGACCCTCACAGCAGATAAGGAAAAACTCCCCCCAAAAAAACCCTTTAACGGGGGGAAAAAAAAATGGTAGAAACCTCAGAAAGAGCACGAGGAGGGATCCCTCTTCCAGGACGGACAGACGTGCAATAGGTGTCGTACAGAACAGATCAGCATAATAAATTAACAGTAATCCGTATGACACAATGAGACAGAAAGAGAGACAGAGAGAGAGAGAGATGCAGGACAGACGGTAATGACAGTAGCTTACAACAACATTAATGAAAGTAATAATATTATCGTTATAGTTCTGGCTACTGTGGTACAATATGTTGAAAGTATATATTAGTATCTGGCAGTATACATGTGTGACAATAATCATATGTGTATAATAACAGTAGAAGTATGACTAATGACTAATGATGGCAGCAGCAGCAGCAGGAGGCATCTGGCAGGACCACGGCAGCAGCACAACCACACACGTCACGCTATCCAGGCACCGCTGCGATATGAGTTAATCTGAGAGACAGTGGAGCACAAAGGCTCCGGAGAAGAAGCTGAGTTAGTGACATCCAGAATGGCCGAGTTAGCAAGATGCAGTAATAGGATACGAGAGAGAGAGAGAGAGAAGGAGAGAAGGTGCCCGGTGTATTATAGGGGGTCCTCCGGCAGACTAGGCCTAAGTCAGCCTAACTAGGGGCTGGTACAAGGCAAGCCTGAGCCAGCCCTAACTATAAGCTTTATCAAAGAGGAAAGTCTTAAGTCTAGTTTTAAATGTGGAGATGGTGTCTGCCTCCCGGACCGTAACAGGAAGATGATTCCACAGGAGAGGAGCCTGATAGCTGAAGGCTCTGGCTCCTGATCTACTTTTGGAGACTTTAGGGACCACGAGTAACCCTGTGTTCTCAGAGCGCAGTGTTCTGGTGGGATAATAAGGCATTATGAGCTCTCTAAGATATGACAGAGCTTGACCATTTAGAGCTTTATAAGTTAGAGCTTTATAAGTTAACAGTGGGATTTTAAATTCAATTCTGGATTTTACAGGGAGCCAGTGCAGAGAAGCTAAAACAGGAGAAATATGATCTCGCCTTAGTTCCTGTTAGTACACATGCTGCTGCATTCTGAATTAGCTGGAGAGTTTTTAAGGACTTACTAGAGCTACCTGATAATAGAGAGTTACAGTAGTCCAGCCTTGAGGTAACAAAAGCGTGGACCAATTTTTCTGCATTTTTTCGGGTCAGGATAGACCTAATTTTCGCAATATTACGCAGATGAAAAAATGCAGTCCATGAGGTTTGTTTTAAATGAGAATTAAAAGACAAATCTTGATCAAATGTTACTCCGAGGTTTCTTACGGTAGTGGTAGAGGCCAGAGCAATGCTATCTAGAGAAATTATGTCATCAGATAAAGAGCCTCTGAGTTGTTTGGGGCCAAGAACAATAATTTCAGTTTTGTCTGAATTTAACATCAGGAAATTGGTGCTCATCCAGGTTTTTATATCTTTAAGGCAGTTATGGAGTTTAGTTAATTGATTACTTTTTTCTGGCTTTATCGATAAATACAACTGTGTATCATCCGCATAACAATGGAAATTTATAGAGTGATTTCTAATGATGTTGCCTAAAGGAAGCATATATAGAATAAATAGGATTGGTCCGAGCACAGAACCTTGTGGAACTCCAAAACAAACTTTAGTACGTAAGGATGATTCATTATGAATGTCAACAAACTGAAAACAATCAGATAAATAAGCTTTAAACCAGCTTAGTGCAGAACCTTTTAAGCCAATTAAGTGTTCCAGTCTCTGTAGCAGAATTTGATGGTCAATTGTGTCAAACGCCGCACTAAGATCTAATAAAATATGTACAGAGACGAGTCCTTTGTCTGAAGCAATCAGAAGGTCATTTGTAATTTTAACTAGTGCTGTCTCAGTGCTATGATGCACTCTAAATCCTGACTGAAATTCCTCAAATAAATTATTATCATGGAGAAAATCACACAGCTGGTCTGCGACTACTTTCTCAAGGATCTTTGACATAAAGGGAAGATTAGATATTGGTCTGTAGTTGGCTAACACCTCTGGATCCAGGGTGGGCTTTTTCAGTAGAGGTTTTATTACAGCTACCTTAAAAGAGTGTGGTACATAGCCTGTTAATAAGAATATATTGATCATATCTAATATATGTGTGTTAACTAAAGGTAAGACCTCCTTAAGTAGCCTAGTTGGGATGGGGTCTAAGAGACACGTTGATGATTTAGATGAAGAAATCACTGCGGCCAATTCTTGAAGAGAAATTGGGGAGAAGCAATCTAAATATATATTAGGTCTTACAGCTGTGTTTGAGGTTAGATAGGTAGGCCTACTATCTGAGGACAGGAGGTCATGATTTTTGCCTCTAATAATTAGAATTTTGTCATTAAAAAAGCTCATAAAATCATTACTGCTAAGGGCTAAAGGAATACAAGGCTCAATAGAGCTTTGACTCTCAGGGCTCTAGTTTCCCGGCGCAGCGCAGGGTGGCGCAGAGTGGGAACCTCGCGCAGAGCTAGTTTCGAGCAGCGCAACCCGAGGCATGCTCAGTTTGGTAGTTTGGCAGACCGAGGTGCGCTGAGATGGGTGTGGCGGCGTGGTGGGGAGGTGTCGACAGATCCAGCTTGGCGCAGTGACAGTTTCGTGCCAAAAGGCTTCGCCGAAAGTGCGCTAAAAGCTCGCCATCTGAAACCAGGTCTACTGTCAGCGCAGGGGGATCGCAGCCGGTGTAAGCCGAAGTTGGGCTGACCGGCGGACAGTGCGCACACGTCACCAAAACCTCACAGGCAGGTTTCCAGAATATCAGGCACATTAATGATGCAGTAAATACCCACAAAACCACTATTCAATGCAACTATCTGCAATCAGCACATAAATGTATCTCTATATCGACTGTCCCGTCACATCTGATGTCAGATCAAAGGGGATTGGCACTGTTTGGCACGGGTAATGGAAACCGAACCTGATTTGATTAACACAGCTGCAAACTAATGAGTTCACATCCCTCTCAGCCAACCACAGACAACCACAGCATCAGATAGGGACTTTTAATTCAGCATCTGTCATCTTAGAAAAGTCAAAAGAAAAGAAACAGAGTGAGACTGCGAGAGAGAAAGAGAGAGCGCGCATGCACGAGAGAAACGCAACATTGATTTACAATTGTGGTGACCTCCTCCCAGGCTACCTTTGCATCATCAGCCCGTGGAGGTCTGCTCGCAGTTCCGTATATTCGGACACTGCAAGCAGACCTCCCGGACCAAAACATAAGTTTCCTCCAGGGACGAGTTTGGCTGTCTGACGCTGCTGCTCTCTTCTGCAATGGCGAATTGAGTAAACTCTCATTACACCTTCGCGCGGTGCATTTAAGGGCGAGGAGAGGGGCTCATTTGATTGGTGTGATGTGTGTAAAACCCACTCCAAGCATTCTCTCCTCCCTCTTTCCGACTTGCGCCAGTAGGAGGGACGGAGGTGGGATAGAGGAGTAGCTGCGCCAGGGCGCACGGTATGCCAAACTTACAAAATCCGCCTGGCCACACCCAGTTGGTGAAGCGCAGGTGCGCTGCGCCCCCGCTGCACCCGGTCTGTGAAACTAGAGCCCTCAGTCAGCCTGGCTACAGTGCTGAAAAGAAACCTGAGGTTATTCTTGTTTTCTTCTATTAAAGCTGAGTAATAGTTTGCTCTGGCATTGTGGAGGCCCCTCTTATAAGTTTTGAGACTGTCTGCCCAGATTAAACGAGATTCTTCCAGTTTGGTTAATCACCAATTCCTTTCAAACTTTCGCGATATTTGTTTTAACTTACGGGTTTGAGAGTTACACCAAGGAGCGAACTTTCTTTGCTTTTTTAACTTCTTTTTAAGAGGAGCTACAGAGTCGAGTGTTGTTCGCAGCGAGCCTACGGCGCTATTAACAAAATGATCAATTAGGGAGAGGTTAAAGTCGGTACAGGAAACCTCTGTTACTGAGGGACTTGGTATTGAATTTAACGACGGAGTAATCATTTCCTTAAATTTTGCGACAGCACTATCTGATAAACATCTAGTATAGTAATTGTTGCTGAGTGGCGTGTAATGGAGTAAAAAGAAATTAAAAGTAATCAAATAATGATCCGATAGCGAGGAATTCTGTGGAAAGACTGTTGGGTTATCAATTTCAATTCCATACGTCAGAACTAGATCGAGGGTATGGTTAAAACAGTGAGTGGGTTCATGTACACCCTGACTGAAGCCAATGGAGTCTAATAATGAGATAAACGCGGTAGCCAGGGAGTCATTATCAACGTCGACATGAATGTTAAAATCGCCTACAATAATAACTTTATCTGATTTAAGAACTAAACTGGATAAAAACTCTGAAAATTCAGATACAAATTCAGAATACGGGCCAGGAGCACGGTACACTATAACAAATAAAAGTGGCTGCGAGGTTTTCCAGGTCGGATGTAAAAGACTAAGAACGAGGCTTTCAAATGAATTATAATCTAGTTTAGGTTTAGGGCTGATTAACAGACTAGAGTTAAAAATGGCTGCAACTCCCCCTCCTCGGCCGCTGCCTCGAGGAATGTGGGTATTATTATGACTGGGAGGAGTGGACTCATTTAGACTAACATAATCATCTTGACACAGCCAGGTTTCAGTGAGACTGAGTAAATCAATATGATTATCTGATATTAATTCATTTACTAACACTGCTTTAGATGATAGAGACCTGATATTTAACAGTCCGCATTTAATTCTCCTGTTTTGTCTTTCTGTCACAGAAGAGGTTTTAATTTTTTATGAGGTTGTTATGCACAACTCCTCTTTGTTCAATTTTAGATTTAAATAATTTAGGTGGTCAGGGGACAGACACCGTTTGTATAAAACTATGAAAACTATGGCTGGGTAACTGAACTAGAAGCTCAGAGAGGCGTATAGGACTGCGTCTCTGAGTCCTGGTCTCAACTCTGGGTTGTCAGGGATTTAAATTACTAATAAAATTTGCCAGGTTCCTAGAAATGAGAGCAGCTCCATCCAAAGTGGGATGAATGCCGTCTCTCCTAATAAGACCAGGTTTTCCCCAGAAAGTTTGCCAATTATTAACGAAACCCACATTGTTTGCTGGACGCCACCTGGACAGCCAGCGATTAAATGATGACATGCGGCTAAACATGTCATCAGTGGTCAGATTTGGGAGGGGTCAAGGGAAAACTACGGAGTCCGACATCGTTTTTGCATATTCACACACCAAGGCAATGTTAATTTTAGTGACCTCCGATTGGCGTAACCGGGTGTCATTGCCGCCGACGTGAATAACAGTCTTACTGAATCTACGTTTAGCTTTAGCCAGCAGTTTTAAATTTGATTCAATGTCGCCCGCTCTGGCCCCAGGGATACATTTGACTATGGCCGCTGGTGTTGCTAACTTCACGTTTCTCAGAATAGAGCTGCCAATAACCAGAGTTTTATCCTCAGCGGGTGTGTCGCTGAGTGGGGAAAAGCGGTTGGAAACGTGAACAGGCTGGTGGTGAGCCATGGGCTTCGGCTTGGAGCTGTGCCTCTGGCGAACCGTAACCCAACCTCCCAGCTAAACAGGAGTTACCGGAGGACAGCTAGCAGAGGCTAAGGCTATGCTATGTGGCTCCGCACCGGCTACAGGGGGCTGGCTAACTACCGCAGCTGCTGAATGGTTTTCCATGGTGCGGAGCCGCGCTTCTAATTCACTAAGCCTCGCCTCCAACGCAGCAAATAAGCTACACTTCTTACACAATTACCACTGTCGCTAAAGGAGGCAGAGGCATAACTGAACATTTGGCACACCGAGCAAGAAAGAGCAGAGGGAGAAGTCATCGCTAGCTGTAAAGCTAATGTAGCTACCAAGACTAGTAATGTGCAAACAACAGCTAAGAGATTAGCGAGAAAGTCATAGAAAGGAGGAGAGCTATAAGTGCTTAAACAGAACTAGTGTGGGTTAAGACTTGGAGTAGACGTTAAAGCAACTGAAGTGAGAAAGCAGAAAGCAGGCTAGTAGAATTCACCAGAGCAGTACAGAGACGCTGTCACAGAAACACTGGAAATGACACAACTCACTTACTGCAATATGTCAGCACGTCAGCACGAGTTAAATTTCTCCAGTCACTTTGAGGTGTCCTGTTCTACATATCTACCAAGTTTAGTAAAAATCGATATGGTGGTTAGGCCTAGATAAGAAATTAGCTCTCTAGCGCCCCCATTTTGTTTGATCGGGTCAATAATGGAGGGGTCCCCACAGATTATGTGTGGTCATGTGCCTACAAAGTTGCGTGGTGATCATTGAAACCCTTGAGATGTTATACACCTTTATGTGATGAGCCATGTCCGATGGAGCGCTCCTCTGCGAAGTTCAAAAGTTCCTCCGCAGATCTCTTTATACAAGTACCTCAAACCTCCTTTATTTATTTATTTATTTATTTATTTATTGCCTTTATTCACTGATGTAATGTTTTTGTCGCGATATTTTGTGTTATCTTTGTATATTTCTTCAATAATAATAATAATAATAATAATAATTATATATATATATATATATATATATATATATATATATACACATATATATAAAAAACTTCCGGGTCACGCAGTGTGCGTGATGAAAATATTGAAAGTGTATGAAAGGAATTTTTTCCATTTTCCATTTAAACAGAAAATCGGAAATTGGAAAACGAATCGTTATCCATTTTTTCATTTTGGTTCTGGAAACAAATATTGAAAAAACAAGTCATTATTTTGTTTTTTCATATTTGGTTTTTTTTGAAAAACAACTGAATGAATGATACACGGATTGAAATGGAACATATTCATATACCCATGTGTACTTGCTTTGTCAGGTTCAATTTCAGCTGAAACTGACACTGTCTGGTGCAGGCTATTCTGTACAGTATTTATCAGCAGATGGAAGAAGGAGGGAGCAGTCAACATGTTGTAAAATATGCACATCAATCAGGATTCATGAGCACTGTTAGACGTTGGGTACCAGCAGTTCTAACTGGAAAGATGGATTCAAATAAACACAAGAAGTTTGTGCTCTAGAAAAGGATCAGCACTCAGTGAATAACCTCCTAAGCCCTATGATAAGCTATTATGGCAAGGCTTAACTATACAGACTAGTGAGCAGTGATAACTAACATGTCTTTGGGGTCATCGGGTGGGAACCTCCTTTCACTAGTGTTTCATCTAGTTGGTCCCACAACACCTCCAGGAGGCTAGACAGTGATCTCTGGTGTCCCAGAGACACTCCCCTAATGCCAGGTCTCACTGCTCCCCACACCAACCCGATAACCTCCTTTACTTTACTTACACATGGCTTTCTCAGCCCAAACAGCACCGCCACCTTCAACAAAACCCAGACTCCGTACATGCGAGCTCCAGGTAGAAGCAGTGCTGATACTACCTTTCCTAGCACATTCACCATACTCTATTTCACATGCTACATAGCATAACTACAATATAAGCTAAAGTTAAAGGAGCTAAATAAACTTACAGGATCAGCAAACACACTCACCTTGCAGCATGGTCTCAAACAAAAGGGATTCAAATAGGCCACTCCCACACTTAAATAACCTTCCTCTTCCTGGATTTCCTCCTAAGAGGAAGTGGATCTCTCCACCTGATCTCAAGGAGTTATGTACCCTGCTTAGCAGGTCCCCCTGCTGGCCCCCAACTGACATTATTTCTACGCTTCAAGATCCATTGGCTACACCTAACTGCTTCATCTGACATTTCCCTCACTGTTTTCCTCAAACTCTGTCCCCGCACTCCGAGTTCCCCCAGGAGCGAGACAGCTGATCTTGCTATGAATCCCCTACACCCCACTTCCACTGGACAAATCCTAGTCTTCCATCCTCGCTGCTCAGCTTCTGCTCCTAAGTCTGCATATCCAAGCTTTTTTCTTTCATAGGCTTCTTCCACTGAGTCTTCCCAAGGAACTGTCAGCTCAATGAAATAAACTATCCGTTGACTCACTGACCACAACACTGTCAGGCCTCTGCTTGGTACAAACTATTTCCAGGGGAACAACAAGTTTTCCCCCTAAATCTACTTGCATTTCCCAATCACAAGCACCTTCTAGGCGGCCACACCCTTGCCTCCTTACTAACTTATCCCTTCTGTATTTCTCTCCCTCATGGACAAACTGAATTACTAAGCTCCTATCCTTAACACCTTCTGAATTCACCTGTCTTCGTTTCCGTTCGATTCCTGCAGCTAAACATTTCAATACCTGGTTATGTCGCCATGTATATCGGCCTTGTGACAAGCTAACTTTACAGCCTGACAAAATATGCTTTTAAGGTTGCGGTTGGAGGGACCTTTGAAGGCCATGTAGCAGTCAAGAGAAAGTGACAGATATCACACACCTCCACTGAAAATGATTGTGTAATGGAGGTTACTACTTATCTTTGGATGATTGAATGAAATTAAATAAATAAAAAAATAAATGTGTTAAGTAGTAATGATGACCCTCAGACATTTTTTCTCGTGTCTTTTTTAAGCACAGATAATACCAATTTATATATCTTTCAACTATGACGTGTTTTTGTTTTTTGTCTTTTGTTATGGACACCACAGCTGTCTGCTGTTTTGCACATACAATCACTTACACTAGATGTGCTCCCTTTATCCACTGCTCATTTTCATTCACAGCTGCTCATTATTATCCACTTCTCATTATTATTATTATTATTATTATTATTATTATTATTGTTATTGATCGCTGTTTCTTGTATTTTTGTACTTATTTTGCATGCCTAGTTTTTAAGTTTCAAGTTTTTAAGTTTAAATTTTGAAATCTTAAATCTGACTTTCCCCTTGACTGCTGTAACACTGGAATTTCTCAATTATGGGATCAATAAAGGTGTATCTTATCTTATCTTATCTTATCTTGTATTACAACTGATGTTCAGGTATTTCTTTGATATCTCTAGTTGCATTGCACCATTTAAGCCAATGTTACAAATCAGTGAGCAGGACTGCTTTTATTGGCTTTACAAGATTTTTGGATGAATTTGATTATCAGTTAGTATTTGTGGTTTATTTGTCTCTTAATATCCAGAGGATTTACAATATCATAAACTATGTTGTTATTACCTCTGCCAAGGAGGTTATGTTTTCGCCGGTGATGGTCTGTTTGTCTGTTTGTTTGTCTGCAAAATAACTCAAAAAGTTCCAAACGGATTTTGATGAAATTTTCAGGAAAAGCTGATCATGGGACAAGGAACAGATGATAAAATTTTGGTGGTGATCGGTTGAAGCGAAGTGGATAAAATAATAAAAAGGTGGGAAATCTGAGCTGCTTGGTGGAGGTCTGCACTCTCTGAGTGCTTTTTTAGATGTGATATGGAGTTGCATTGACTGTGATAGAAAATGTTATCCATATTGCATCAGGGTAGAGGATATTCCCTGATGTGTATTCATGCCCTCTCCATTCCTGGCTAAAAGTAAAATCTTTTACAAGTCTGTCTGTGTAGATGCAACTGCTTCATCAGTGCAGCCATTCGCTCTTTACCTGCTCACACATCTAATTATCTCCCAGCCTCTTACATAAGCCGCTGGAAGTGGTGAGGCCAGGCATGGTGGTGAAAAGCTGATCAGTGCTCTTCAGGATCTGATGACTGGCCTATCATACTTTACACCTCCCCTCACATGGCATTAGCTCCTAATCCTGTTATCTATCTATTGAAGGGAGTCCTTGAGTGCTGCACAAGCTCTCCTCTGTACCTTTGTTCCACATGTTAAGCCAGTCTGTACAGGGTAGGCTAGCAAGAAAACATATTTAAGAAATAACATTTATACATCCTATCATAAACATCTGCTTTGTAATGACAGACGGGAATTTACAGGAAGTCATCATTAGCAGATTGTTTGGAGAAAATAGTTGCTTGAGAACTCAGAATTAATTAAGAGCAAAATTTAAGTTTGTGATGTTACATTTTGAATATAACAGCATGAACCTGAATTTTTCCCTTAATTAATTTTCAGTCAATTCTTTGTTTCTCCTCTAAGATGTCATAATCAGGGTAAATAGAAAATAAGTACGCTTTTTAATAATGAAACTAAATAAATAAATTTCCTGGTTGTGGTTTACCTCATCCTATGGTTTCTGTTTTCTTTCATCCCTTTACTTTCTAGCTTTTTAAAGTTGTTTTTTTAGAAATACCTCATGTAGTTGGGAAATCAAAAGGATTTTCAGGGGAAAATGCACAACTATATACATAAGAAAAAAAAACTTAAAGAACATAAAAGATGAACGCAGCCTGCAGAAGTAGATGAGTCCAATGTCTACCTAGACAGTGTTATTGACTGTATGAATTAACTATTTTTGATGGCATAGGGGGCAGCAGAAACAAGCTGTAAACGCCATGTTGGCATGTTGTTCATCCCCTTTAAAAAATAATTTGGGGAGCATGTTAGCAAACAGTTGCCAATTTAACTACTTACAGCTCTTAGGGAGATACATTTGTATTTATTTAGAGTGGTATATCTGAACAAGTGGTAAATGAAAGTTCAATACTTTCTCTCCTTCAATGTCTGATTTTGGTCTCAACCAATTCCTGAGTCCTGAGGGAATTATCTGGCTCGTTAACAGCTAAATTCTCCATTAGCTCACTAGTTCACCATCTAGTTGCTGACTTCTTCATATTCTCATATATATATATATGTATGGAAAAAGTCTCAGTGTCACATCTGAAAAAGTTAACTATAGCTTGTGTTTTCCTTTACAGTGGGAGTGTACCTGGTTTATCATCTTGTGCAGTTCTTTTTTCCTGCTTGTCTTTTGGACTTACTTCTGGCTGGTGGCTCAAAATGATTTTAATGAGTTCAACTGGTGAGTAATTCATCCATTATGTGGCTTTAAGTGAAAAGTTGTTTGTGACCAGCATATTTCCTAATGATGAAACTACTTCCAGATGAGGTGCTTACCTTACCGCAGCAGGCAACCAGATCCACCTGGTGTAACAGGCTAAATAGTCCAGACAGAGTTCTCTTTCTTTGACAAGAATGACTATTACCATGAGCAATAATCAATCAAACCTTATTTGTTTACACGCCAGGTCAGTGTACAACCGCTCTGGAGAATGGAAGGATGAGACAATCCCCATTCTTGCATCTACCACCGTGGGATTCAGCTACATCGCATTCTTAATGGTAACAGTCTTTTAACACACTCTGAGATGTCAGCAAACTTGCTTATTGCTCAGCTATGACATAACTTTGTGAATCATGCCTCTTTTTCAGATTTTGGCAGTTTTCCATATATCCTTCGGCCAACAGCTGAACCTCTACTGGGTTCACAAGGTGCTGTGGTTCACATCCTTCATATTTGTTTTGGATTTGCTCCACACACTTTTGAAATAAAATCCAACTTCATCTTAATCCATCTCATCTCTACAGATTGGAGTGTTGGCTACCCTGCTCACCATTATCTCTGGTGTCGTCTCTGTCGATGACATATGGGCAGATGAGTGGGACATCCTGCTTGTATCACTGCAGGTCAGCCTAGAATCAGAATGAAATTACTGTGCCATCAGCTTACCCCATGCTTTGTTTTTGCTGTTGTGTCTATACCCGTTCAACTTTTTTTAATAATTCAATTTTTTTATTTATCTATTCAGTCAAATCTGAACAAACTGACCGCACTGTTACTGGAACTCAACATATCCACAGGCATCTGATAGCTACACATGCTTATTCTCATAATAGTAATTTAGCAATCACAGCGGTACAACTAAACATCACATTGTTACAGTTCAACAACATATTTCAAACAAAAGCTGGCTTGTGTAATGAAAAAAATAATACTGGGTTCTTGAATGAATTGGCCCTTGGTGATAAAGCTTCTGATTTGTAAATACTTTCAAAAAGTACCTTTATAGTCCAGATCGTATTTTTGCATGAGTTCTGAAAAAGACATTAACCCTCAAACACTTAATCCTTGGTCTCCTCCTGTCCCAAAGAAAGTGTTTGATTATTCTATGAAACTGTTTAAACAATTGTGGCAGGTGATTAATAGGCAACATCATGGAAACATAATTGAATTGTTTGAGGGGAACCACCATTCTAATCACATTAATTTTCCCCCATGGAGTAAGTTTCAATTTTCTCCATTTATCCAAATTATTTTTTATCTTCTTAAGGAGAGGTTCCACATTCAAAACCACTTTTTCCTCCAAATTTGGATTTAACTGAATACCCAAGTATTTCATACCTGAAGGTACCCGTTTAGAATTAAATAAAGTAACATCAGTAGAATGACATGTATGTGATATTGGCATCCCCTCCGATTTGTGCAAGTTTATCTTATAACCTGACAACTTAGACTATGAGTCAATACATTCAAGTAACACTGGCAGAGAATGAATGGCATCCACTATAACTGCTAAAATGTCATCCGCATACATAAACAGTTTGTGTTCTCTCCACCCTGCATATACCAGTGGTTCTAAAACTATTGTCAGGAACAGCTGCCCATGCCTGGAAAGGCAAAAAAAATTGAATAGCATCCCATTTGTGAGAACAGCTGCCCTTGGTTTGGAATAAAGCACTTTCACGCAATGACAGAGGCCAGGTCCAAACCCAAATTTTGACAGAGCTGGCATGAGAAATCCCCATTTGACACTATCAAAAGCCTTTTCGGCATCTAGCGAGAAGGCTGCCACCAGGACTGGACTGGATGAATTCATAAGTATAAGATGTAAAAACCTTCGCATATTATCAACCAACAACCTGTTTTAAGCCTATACCTGGTCACCATTTATTATGTCTGGCAGTACTTTCTTTAAATGTCACACGAGAGTCTTTGTCGAGAACTTACAATCTACATCAAGAAGACTTACTGGTCTGAAGTTGGATGGGTCTGAAGTATCTCTTGATTAATTGGAATGCTATTAGACTTATCCTGTTGTTTTAATTGCCTGGCAAATAATCTACCATTTTTGTCACCCCCTTTGTAAAAATTATTTATTTATTATTATTACGTCTAAATAAGGCATATTCTGCTTTTTTGTCACCCTATATTTCATGCAGCTGATGTTTCAAATTACAGATGGTTTGGCAAAGATTATCATAGAAGTGTTTTGCTATTTTCTCCGGATTGCAAGTGTCTGTTTTGTTTTTTTTTTCATTCTCTGCGTTCTCTTTCTTAACTTTTGAAGTGTGGGCAATATTTCTTCCTCTTATAAACACTGTTATGCCCAGTCTAGGGGTGTCTGGGACACAACATGAAAGGCCCCCATCTTCCCCAAGTCCCAAGTAGGCCACAAGGATACAAATGTGTTTGACGAGCGAATATTAATTTATTACAATAAATGGAACAACAGAAGTGAGTGAAATAATAACTTCAGGGTGGACTACGGCCAAAATAACTAACAAAACAATTCTATCAAGGGAGTAAATAATCTTACCAAATAATAAGAAATAAATGACAAAAATCTTACCTCCCTAACTAAATAAACAGGAGAAAAAGGGTTAGTAACAAAACTGGCAGTCCACCCCTACGATTTAACAGTCTTTAACACAACAATGATTTACTACAACAACACAACAATACAGTACAGGCCAAAAGTTTGGACACACCTTCTCATTCAATGCGTTTTCTTTATTTTCATGACTATTTACATTGTAGATTCTCACTGAAGGCATCAAAACTATGAATGAACACGTGGAGTTATGTACTTAACAAAAAAAGGTGAAATAACTGAAAACATGTTTTATATTCTAGTTTCTTCAAAATAGTCACCCTTTGCTCTGATTACTGCTTTGCACACTCTTGGCATTCTCTCGATGAGCTTCAAGAGGTAGTCACCTGAAATGGTTTTCCAACAGTCTTGAAGGAGTTCCCAGAGGTGTTTAGCACTTGTTGGCCCCTTTGCCTTCACTCTGCGATCCAGCTCACCCCAAACCATCTCGATTGGGTTCAGGTCCGGTGACTGTGGAGGCCAGGTCATCTGCCGCAGCACTCCATCACTCTCCTTCTTGGTCAAATAGCCCTTACACAGCCTGGAGGTGTGTTTGGGGTCATTGTCCTGTTGAAAAATAAATGATCGTCCAACTAAACGCAAACCGGATGGGATGGCATGTCGCTGCAGGATGCTGTGGTAGCCATGCTGGTTCAGTGTGCCTTCAATTTTGAATAAATCCCCAACAGTGTCACCAGCAAAACACCCCCACACCATCACACCTCCTCCTCCATGCTTCACAGTGGGAACCAGGCATGTGGAATCCATCCGTTCACCTTTTCTGCATCTCACAAAGACACGGCGGTTGGAACCAAAGATCTCAAATTTGGACTCATCAGACCAAAGCACAGATTTCCACTGGTCTAATGTCCATTCCTTGTGTTTCTTGGCCCAAACAAATCTCTTCTGCTTGTTGCCTCTCCTTAGCAGTGGTTTCCTAGCAGCTATTTGACCATGAAGGCCTGATTGGCGCAGTCTCCTCTTAACAGTTGTTCTAGAGATGGGTCTGCTGCTAGAACTCTGTGTGGCATTCATCTGGTCTCTGATCTGAGCCGCTGTTAACTTGCAATTTCTGAGGCTGGTGACTCGGATGAACTTATCCTCAGAAGCAGAGGTGACTCTTGGTCTTCCTTTCCTGGGTCGGTCCTCATGTGTGCCAGTTTCGTTGTAGCGCTTGATGGTTTTTGCGACTCCACAAGTTTTTGCAATTTTCCGGACTGACTGACCTTCATTTCTTAAAGTAATGATGGCCACTCATTTTTCTTTAGTTAGCTGATTGGTTCTTGCCATAATATGAATTTTAACAGTTGTCCAATAGGGCTGTCGGCTGTGTATTAACCTGACTTCTGCACAACACAACTGATGGTCCCAACCCCATTGATAAAGCAAGAAATTCCACTAATTAACCCTGATAAGGCACACCTGTGAAGTGGAAACCATTTCAGGTGACTACCTCTTGAAGCTCATGGAGAGAATGCCAAGAGTGTGCAAAGCAGTAATCAGAGCAAAGGGTGGCTATTTTGAAGAAACTAGAATATAAAACATGTTTTCAGTTATTTCACCTTTTTTTGTTAAGTACATAACTCCACGTGTTCATTCATAGTTTTGATGCCTTCAGTGAGAATCTACAATGTAAATAGTCATGAAAATAAAGAAAATGCATTGAATGAGAAGGTGTGTCCAAACTTTTGGCCTGTACTGTATGTGTGGCCGGTTGGGAGAGGAGGAAGGTGAGGTCTGCCTGCTAGCTCGAAGCAACTGCCATCTTGGTTCTTTAAAAACCCGAACGCCCTTGGCGGCAGCCAATCAGGAACGAGCACAGATCCAATCCACCAATCACCGCCGGGCTGTGGCACACACCTATTTGCATACAGAAAATACACACAGAGAACACGCACAGAGAACACGTGCAGGATAACACACACAAACAAAAGAAATTACGACAACAGTCGTAACAACACAGAGGACATTTGTGTGGTGGAGCCAGTATTGATTTCAAAAAAGGATTTAAGATCCTCTAATAGTGTGTTGCTAAATTTCTCATTTTGCAGCAGCATAGTATTGAGCCTCCACCTGACTCTTCAGATCACATCACACATCACTGTTCAGTTCGACATGTAACTCAACTATGGCACACAGTGTCATTGCTCCTATCTCATACTCTACCACTGAATCTATTAAGGTGTTGAAGATCAGGAAAAAGTCAATCCCTGAATGTGACTTGTGGCAATGAGAATAAAAGGTATGTTCTCTCTTCCATAACGTTAGGTACACGGAGGAGGAGAGCGAGTGTAATGTTACAACCAAGACAGTCAAACACAACCCCAGAGTTTTAAAACTCAACTGGAGTCAGTGATGACTGATGAGTTTTAGAATAAGGTTACAGTGCTAACATTAGATAGTAGCGTTAACATTACTAGTAAGTGGAAACACACAAGGAAGATAACGTTAATGTTTCAGAGGCTACGCTACAGTAGGCTAATGTTAGCCATTAGCAACTGGATGCTGTGTTGTCATATATAATGTTATGAAATGAACTGAACTTTGTCATTTTTATGCGCAGCACAAAAACGAAATGACATTTCACATACCCCAAGCAAAAAGAAACAAAACATTTAAAAACAAATTGTGCAACATATAAGAAAGAACAATACAATGCAATAGTAAGATGAAAAGGGTCGACATTTCACAGTCAAAAACTCCACATCCTGAGAGCAGAACTGGGAGATCCTCTTCACATCACAGCACCATGAATTGTTTGTGTATATTGCCAGACCGCCACCACGGAGCTTACTAGATGATGCAGCTTCCCTGTCTGCTCTATGTAGTGTTAGCCCCGTTAGCGAGTCTGATATGTTACCATTCATCCATGTCTCAGTAAACACAAGGACGCAGCAGTCCCTCACTCCTCGGTGAGTGGATCTCCACAGTCGAATGTAATCCATTTTCGTCCATTTTCGTGTCCAGCGAGTGGACGTTTGCCAGAAGAATGCTGGGAACAGCTGGTTTGATGGGGTTAGCTCTTAGCCTAGAGCTAATCCCTCCACGCTTCCCTCGTTTCCACGTCCTGTCACAGCGCTGACAGCGTCTCCCCGTCAGGACAGCTCCAGGAGAAACCACGGTCATCTCAGGGCTAGCTCGATGTAGCAGGCCAAGCTTGCTACACATCCTGAGCTCTCTCGGTTGTAGCGTTAGATCTCTGCAGCGGTTTCTAATGTCTGTTAGAAATGTTACGCGAGCGGTTATGTCAGTTGGAGGCCTCCAGGTGAGGAAGACAGACAGGACAGGAGAAAACTCCAATCATTGTATTCGGTCTGAATGCAGTGATTGGTCAGAGTTTTCTTAGAACCATATGAGAATGGTATAATTATGAGTTTTTATTTCTGGTGGAATTCACTTACATTTTAGTGTGCCATCAACTTATTAATAGCATTTTAACCTAAGAAAAGAAAAGTGTAAAATTTCCAGAAAGGTAAGTGTTGCTTTAATGCAAAAATCAAACATGAACACAAAGAACACAACCCAAGCAAAGCATCACATAACATGATGTTGCTAAACAATCCCCTCCCGTGCTCACTGAGCTGAACTAGTTTGGTCCATGAAGTGTGTTGACATAACTTGTAGCATTGCCACCGCCACATGATGTTTTTTTTTTCTGGCTTTTTGTTTATACATGGTAGGACAGGATATTAAGGGTGAAAGAGGAGCAGAGAGAGAGAGAGGGGATGACATGCAGCGGAATCAGTGGGCATCTGCTCTACCCACTGAGCCGCTGGGCGCCCCACAGGTGACGTTTAAAGGCAAAGTTTATAGGCGAAGTTTACTGAAAATATTTACAGGCAAAATTTAAAGGCAAAGTTTATAGGAGAAGTTTATAGGCAAAGTTTACAGGCGATGTTTACAAATGATTTTTACAGGCAATGTTTACCAAGAATGTTTCCAAGCGACATTTACAAGCAACATTTACAGGCGATGTTTACAATGTTTACAAGGGACATTTACAAGCAACGTTTACAAGCGATGTACTGTAGTGTTTATGCTGTACCTTTAAGTTGACCTTTAAAGATACCTGTTAAAGCAAGGTACTCTGTGCACTTACAGTCACACAGTGGTTTATTATTTCATGTATTTCTATGACACACACATACACTCATTGAGCACTTAAGCATTGTGGTGGAAAAGTACCTAGGATTCACTGTGCATCATTTTTTTTAAAAAATAGCAGGAGGATGAGCTCACACATATTAGTGGAAAGTTAGGGGAATTCCAGCTTGGCCTGAAATGACCCTGGTAATAGGAGGTGGGCCTAGACTGCCCAGGAATGCATTACAGGGTAAAACTGGCTCCAAGGGAAAAAGGGAAAGCTGGGATACCATTATGTACAAGCTCAAGTGGGTAGGCTGGCTTCAAGGGAAGAACGGAGAGCCGTGACACCGTTATGTTCTGCTCAAGTGGGTAGGATTAAAGAAAAAAGGTAGAGACTCAACAGAATCTTCACCAGCTTTAAAAAGGGATGCACAGAAGGGAAAACTTCAGTCCTGCTCCGGAGCTTGACTCATTGAATTGATGTGTTTGTTGCCTGCGAGCACACTCTAAAACTCTGTTGCACCTGATTCTACACGTCTCCAGTGATTTTTTTGACCTCTGAGTATTTGAGTTTTAGACATTTAATAGAAAACAAAGAAAGTTTGTTCGGGAAGTAGGGAACGAGGTCGTGAGCCTTCTGACCCAGCTCCAGGCCTTGAATTCTGCTTCATCAGTTACAAGCAATGCGTACAGGCAATGTTTACATACAAAGTTTATAGGCAATGTTTACAGACAATGTTTACAGGTGATGTTTACAGGCAGTGTTTACAAATAATGTTTACAAGTGATGTTTACAGGCGATGTTTGCAGACAATGTTTACAGGCAATGTACACAAGCCATGTTTACAGGCCATATTCACAGGCTATGTTTACAGACCACGATTACAGGCAGTGGTGACAGGCAATGTTTACAGACAGTGTTTGAAGAGGATGTTTACAGAAAATGTTTGCAGGTGATGTTTGCAAGGGATGTTTACAGGTGATTTGTACAGGCAGTGTTTATAAGCAACGTTTACAACCAACATTTACAAGCGATGGTTACAAGCGATGTTTACAGGTGCTGCGTACAGGCAATTTACATAAAAAGTTTATAGGCCAAGTTTACTGGAAATGTTTACAGACAATTTTTACAAAGGATGTTTTCAGAGGATGTTTACAGGCCACATCTACAAGCAGCGTTTACAAGTAACATTTACAAGCGATGTTTACAGGTGATGCGTACAGGCAATGTTTACATACAAAGTTTATAGGCAAAGTTTACTGGCAATGTTTACAAACAATGTTTACAGGCAATGTTTACAAATAATGTTTACAAGTGATGTTTACAGGCCAAGTTTACAGGCAATGTTTACAGGTGATGTTTGCAGGCTATGTTTACAGACCACGATTACAGGCGATAGTTACAGGCAATGTTTACAATGTTTACAGACAGTGTTTGAAGAGGATGTTTACAGAAAATGTTTGCAGGTGTTTGCAAGTGATGTTTACAGACGAAGTTTACAGGCAAAGTTTAGAGGTGAAATTTACAGGTGATGTTTACAGTCATAGTTTACAGGCAATGTTTACAGGTGATGTTTACAAACAATATTTACAGGCAACATTTACAGGCCATGTTTACAAGTGATGTTTACAGGTGATGTGCACAGGGGGGTATTCCTAACTAAGAATATCCAGACTAAGGTATAATCTTGAAGTTTGACTAAACGCCAACTCCCAAATGTAGCGCCAACTCGTTCCATCAAGTGAAATCAGCTGGCTCCAATTGACGCTAATTCAATCTTCACCCGTTAAGTCTCAACTCATGCACGCACCCAGAGAAAATAAAAAGCCCTCACTAGTCGAGTGCCGAAAAGGTTGCAAAATGTCAAAAAGCAAAGGAAAGGCGCGAGCAGAGGCTTTTTCTGTGGCCGAGCAAACGCTCCTTATGGAAGTGTATAAGGAATATAAGGACATAATTACGAAAAAAGGCAATACTGCAGCGATTAATAAAGCAAGGGAGGTGGCGTGGCAGAATATTGCCGACAGGCTAAAGGGGTAAGTGACAAAGAAAATTCAGCATTTCAGCATAATATGTTATACATGTTATATAAATCCCGCATCAAAAGGACAAAATATATGTAGATAAGAACACCTATTAAATCTAACAATTCAAGTATGCCTAATGAAATTCACCAAATGTGTAAATTAATTAGTGAAAGACTATTTTTCACATTTATCTACTGATTCCTATGTAAATTTAAGATGATGCATTTAATCAAACTATTTTATGTGAATCATCGCATTTATCACATAATTCATTGTAGATCATGACATTTCTGAAATGATCAGTTTATAGGAAATAATCACCTGACATTTATCTATTGATTGTAGAAAATTACATTTAGCAAATCCATCAATTCAGTGGATTTGAGGAAATCTATTAAGTGAATGCAGGTGAGAGTGAATCAGTTATTTATTTCTCATCATTTGGGAGTCAATTGTAAGCTCTCTCCCTGATTATATCAAAATAAGGAAAATCCCCTTAAATTTATGAATGAGGAACAGACAGACCACAATGGTGTTTTAATTTGGTTGCTTTGTGTCAGGGTTAATTCATGAATATAAAAGATAACCATATGTTAGAACGAAAGAACGTGCTGACGTATTGCGGTAAGCGAGTTGTGTCATTTCGGGTGTGTCTGTGACAGCGTCTCTGTACTGCTCTGGTGACTTCTACTAGCCTGCTTTCTCACTTCAGTTGCTTTAACGTTGCTTTAACGTCTACTTCAAGTCTTAACCCACACTGGTTCTGTTTAAGCACTTATAGCTCTCCTCCTTTCTACGACTTTCTCGCTAATCTCTTAGCTGTTGTTTGCACGTTACTAGCCTTGGTAGCTACATTAGCTTTACAGTTAGCGATGGCTTCTCCCTTTGCTCTTTCTTGCTCGGTGTGCCAAATGTTCAGTTATGCCTCTGCCTCCTTTAGCGAAAGTGGTAATTGTAATAAGTGTAGCTTATTTGCTGTGTTGGAGGCGAGGCTTAGTGAATTAGAAGCGCAGCTCCACACCATGGAAAACCATTCAGCAGCTGTGGTAGTTAGCCAGCCCCCTGTAGCCGGTGCAGAGCCACATAGCATAGCCTTAGCCTCTGCTTACTGTCCTCTGGTAACTCCCGTTCAGCCGGGAGGTTGGGTTACGGTTCGCCAGAAGCACAGCTCCAAGCCGAAGCCCACGGCTCACCACCAGCCTGTTCACGTTTCCAACCGCTTTTCCCCACTCAGCGACACACCCGCTGAGGATAAAACTCTGGTTATTGGCAGCTCTATTCTGAGAAACGTGAAGTTAGCAACACCAGCGGCCATAGTCAAATGTATCCCTGGGGCCAGAGCGGGCGACATTGAATCAAATTTAAAACTGCTGGCTAAAGCTAAACGTAGATTCAGTAAGATTGTTATTCACGTCGGTGGCAATGACACCCGGTTACGCCAATCGGAGGTCACTAAAATTAATATTGCCTTGGTGTGTGAATATGCAAAAACGATGTCGGACTCCGTAGTTTTCTCTGGACCCCTCCCAAATCTGACCAGTGATGACATGTTTAGCTGCATGTCATCATTTAATTGCTGGCTGTCCAGGTGGTGTCCAGCAAACGATGTGGGTTTCGTTAATAATTGGCAAACTTTCTGGGGAAAACCTGGTCTTATTAGGAGAGACGGCATTCATCCCACTTTGGATGGAGCTGCTCTCATTTCTAGGAACCTTGCAAATTTTATTAGTAATTTAAATCCCTGACAACCCAGAGTTGAGACCAGGACTCAGAGACGCAGTCCTATACGCCTCTCCGAGCTTCTAGTTCAGTTACCCAGCCATAGTTTTCATAGTTTTATACAAACGGTGTCTGTCCCCTGACCACCTAAATTATTTAAATCTAAAATTAAACAAAGAGGAGTTGTGCATAACAACCTCATAAAAATTAAAACCTCTTCTGTGACAGAAAGACAAAACAGGAGAATTAAATGCGGACTGTTAAATATCAGGTCTCTATCATCTAAAGCAGTGTTAGTAAACGAATTAATATCAGATAATCATATTGATTTACTCAGTCTCACTGAAACCTGGCTGTGTCAAGATGAATATGTTAGTCTTAATGAGTCCACTCCTCCCAGTCATAATAATACCCACATTCCTCGAGGCAGCGGCTGAGGAGGGGGAGTTGCAGCCATTTTTAACTCTAGTCTGTTAATCAGCCCTAAACCTAAACTAGATTATAATTCATTTGAAAGTTTTGTTCTTAGTCTTTTACATCCGACCTGGAAAACCTCACAGCCACTTTTATTTGTTATAGTGTACTGTGCTCCTGGCCCGTATTCTGAATTTGTATCTGAATTCTCAGAGTTTTTATCCAGTTTAGTTCTTAAATCAGATAAAGTTATTATTGTAGGCGATTTTAACATTCATGTCGACGTTGATAATGACTCCCTGGCTACCGCGTTTATCTCATTATTAGACTCCATTGGCTTCAGTCAGGGTGTACATGAACCCACTCACTGTTTTAACCATACCCTCGATCTAGTTCTGACGTATGGAATTGAAATTGATAACCTAAAAGTCTTTCCACAGAATCCCTCGCTATCGGATCATTATTTGATTACTTTTAATTTCTTTTTACTCGATTACATGCCACTCAGCAACAGTTACTATACTAGATGTTTATCAGATAGTGCTGTCGCAAAATTTAAGGAAAAGATTACTCCGTCATTAAATTCAATACCAAGTCCCTCAGTAACAGAGGTTTCCTGTACTGACTTTGATCATTTTGTCGATAGTGCCGTAGGCTCGCTGCGAACAACACTTGACTCTGTAGCTCCTCAAAGAAAGCAAAGAAAGTTCGATCCTTGGTATAACTCTCAAACCCATAAGTTAAAACAAATATCGCTAAAATTTGAAAGGAATTGGCAATTAACCAAACTGGAAGAATCTCGTTTAATCTGGACAGACAGTCTCAAAACTTATAAGAGGGGCCTCCGCAATGCCAGAGCAAACTATTACTCAGCATTAATAGAAGACAATAAGAACAACCCCAGGTTTCTTTTCAGCACTGTAGCCAGGCTGACTGAGAGTCAAAGCTCTATTGAGCCTTGTATTCCTTTAGCCCTTAGCAGTAATGATTTTATGAGCTTTTTTAATGACAAAATTCTAACTATTAGAGGCAAAATTCATGACCTCCTGTCCTCAGATAGTACCTATCTAACCTCAAACACAGCTGTAAAACCCAATATATATTTAGATTGCTTCTCCCCAATTTCTCTTCAAGAATTGACCGCAGTGATTTCTTCATCTAAATCATCAACGTGTCTCTTAGACCCCATTCCAACTAGGCTACTTAAGGAGGTCTTTCCTTTAGTTAACACTCATATATTAGATATGATCAGTATATCCTTATTAACAGGCTATGTACCACAGTCTTTTAAGGTAGCTGTAATTAAACCTCTACTAAAAAAGCCCACCCTGGATCCAGAGGTGTTAGCCAACTATAGACCAATATCTAATCTTCCCTTTATGTCAAAGATCCTTGAGAAAGTAGTCGCAGACCAGCTGTGTGATTTTCTCCATGATAATAATTTATTTGAGGAATTTCAGTCAGGATTTAGAGTGCATCATAGCACTGAGACAGCACTAGTTAAAATTACGAATGACCTTCTGATTGCTTCAGACAAAGGACTTGTCTCTGTACTTGTTTTATTAGATCTTAGTGTGGCGTTTGACACAATTGACCATCAAATTCTACTGCAGAGACTGGATCACTTAATTGGCCTAAAAGGTTCTGCACTGAGCTGGTTTAAATCTTATTTATCTGATCGTTTTCAGTTTGTTGACGTTCATAATGAATCGTCCTTTCGTACCAAAGTTTGTTTTGGAGTTCCGCAAGGTTCTGTGCTCAGACCAATCCTATTTACTCTATATATGCTTCCTTTAGGTAACATCATTAGAAATCACTGTATAAATTTCCATTGTTATGCGGATGATACTCTGCTACAGACCAGGATTGCCTGGCAGTATAAGTTACCATGGTTACTAGGCTGGGATTCAGGTTAACCACCTTGATTGAACAGAGTTGTGGCTCAGGTTGACGGAACAGAAACCGGAGTTTAGCTCGATGTATCAGGTTTAGCCAGAACCATGGTTTCCATGGTTACCGATGTGAGGCTAATCTTAGCCACTTTGATGGAACAGAACTCTGGCTCACATTAGCCAGACTTGGCCATTTAAGCCTGGATTTGCCTTTAGCCTGCTTGATGGAATACCCCCCCAGGCCATGTGCACAGGCCATGTTTACAGGCAATACAGTCAGTGTGTACAGGAGATCATAATGTCAAGAATTGGGTTTTAAATTTAAGATCATTGATTTTTCTGCATGAGACACTGTCTTTTAAGAGAGAACTGACATGCATCTAAGACTATATTTTTGCCAGTCTCTGTAAAGACGGATCAATTCGAATTTGAATGCGGACTTTAAAGTGGGACAGTGAGGTGTGTTTGTTCCAATATCACAGTTTTGCTCGTCATTACTTACAATGAAAACTTAGAAAAAAAATTATCAATACCTTCTATCATTTAAATGAATGTGTGTAGGATTTAGTGGTATCTACTGGTGACATTGCAGATTGCAACCAACTAAAAATTCTCTTGTGAGCCAAGCATGTAGTAGAACTACAGTGGCAGATGCGAAAAAGCGAAAATGCAAATGCCTTATCTGGAGGCAGTGTTTGGTTAGTTTGTTCTGGGCTACTGTAGCTCAACATGGCGGAAGAGGACCACTCCAAATATAGATATAAATGGCTTATTTTAAGATAACAAAAACACAACAATTCTTATTTTAGGTAATTATACACTAAAGAAAACATACAAATCATATGATATTCATTTACGCCAATAAATCCCCCTAAATCCTGCACACTGGACCCTTGAATATGAAGCAAAAATCAGTTAGTTAAGCTTTGCATAAAGAAGTGAAGTCACTGCTCCCAGCCAAGAAATAGTCCCACATTCTTTTTCCCAATAAAGTAGTACTGATCAACCACCATATCAGCCCCTAGTACAGTGCACACATTTTTTGTTTGAGAGAACAGACAAAATCTAATTTACTCTATTTCTCCTGTAACACACCAAGAAAGAGCTGTGATCATTACACTTTTACTTATTTCTGAAAAATTTAGTAATTACCTTACCCACATGTTGTACTCTGTTGTAGGCCTACTCTTTTTGATAAGTAACCACCAGTTAACATCAGTTCTATATTTGTGTTTTGGTTACCAGTCTACAGCACCATTCCTGCACATTGGAGCCCTGGCAACAGTCACAGCTATCAGCTGGTTGGTAGCTGGATATGTGGTCCGCAGAGAGAGATCTAGTAAGTGGTGAAATGCATTTCAAGTAAAGATCCTTGTCATCAGCCACCGGGCAGATAATGGGGTTTGACTTCTTTGGTTTATACAGAGTGATGAGGATTGGAGAAGATCATTTTTATGAACTGTATCATGAATAAAGCTATACTTTACAGCACCATAAGCAGATAATATCAAATAAAATAATTTATATTTTTGAGGAAGGCCCCTTCCCTAGAGGAACAGCATATTAATAAAGTGACCATAAAACCCCCTTACTCTTCCCTTTTAGATTCCCAGGTGTTGGTTTTGCTGATTTACATCATCATACTCCTGGCTCTCTATTTGGCACCATTAACATTCACCTGCCCCTGCATTATGGATCGCCACGGCCTCGGACCTCGACCAGACATCATTGGTCGACGAGGAGCTCCGATGGTAAGTTGGTGCTTTCCCAGACATCACTGTCTAAGCCAGGTCTGTGAAAACATGTCACTGCAGAGACTTTTCAATGTCACCTTTAAAATATGTTTATGATTCCACTGATGGATTGATTGATATTTTTACATTACACATGGACTGAATGTGTGGATGACTCACTATATTTCATATAGCAGAGTGGTATCGAGCTACACTACATGAGCCTTCTACTGTCAGGCTCAGTGAGTATGAGAAGCAACAACAGAGTGGACCATGATTTCACAGCAGGGCAAGCAAGTGCAGTTTCAGATAACTAGCTACAAACAAATGCACAGTAATGTTCAGAGCTATGTTTTCCTTCTCTTTAATAACACACAGATACACAGACACACAGACACACACACACACACACACATACGCACACACACATTCCTGTCCATCTACAGTATGCACATACATACAAATCCCAAAAGCCACCTAATTTTAACCTCTCTGCAGTGTATTTCATATGTATGTAGATTTTCAATAAATCACAGACATATGTATATTGTTTTTATCACTTAAAACACCACAGTAGCATCTGAATCATTCAGACATTACTATGTTGTCAGGAGTCAATACTCACATCTCTCAGCTGGGAAACATCTACATGCCTTTCGTGATGGACAGTGATTTTATAGACTTGAACACAATGACTGATTGATCACCTTCTGCTAGAAACACATAATTCAATAAAGCTGAAATAGCATTGAAACTAGTTAAAGACCATTATCAGAAATATGGAGATTAATTCATCGGACATCAGAGCTCTTTAGATTTTCTTGCCTCTCTCTATTGTATTGTAAGGAGTTCTTTATTGCAAAGCAGAGAGCAAACTCAGAAGCAGTGACAATGACTGACAGGCTTACTTACGTAATGTAAAGTCAGTGGTATAGGTTGGCAGTCTGAAAGCATCTGAGGCCACTTTATTAATACGTGTATTATTAATAATTAGTGGGTTTCACAGTCTTCATCAAGGTGAACACTTTTCAGACTGCCTATACCATGGACTTACACATTTAGAAGCTAGAAAGTCAATGTTTCTTGTTCTTGATCGACTAACTGTATGGCGTTAAAACAGTCTCATAAGTATTTACAAACAAATGTTACACATTACATGTAAAACACAATACACAAAAAAATGCAGTGATATGTATCTGTAAATCTGCATCTGTTTTGCTTCTAAATTACAACATATCTTTATTTGATAATTAACTTAACATTTCTCGTGAAAATGTATTTGTGAATCTCCACCTACTTGTGTGAATTCGTTTGAGATTGTTTTACCGTGGTGTTTCACACAAAATCCACAAATGCAGGGAGCACAATCAAGTGCCATAATTGTGACTCATCTCGTAAAACACAGTGCACAAATAAATGCAGAGGGATTTTCAATCTGTAAATAAGTAAACAAACCTCTAATATACATCTGTTAAATCATCATTTATGAATGAACACAAACATTTGTACAAATATATTGTCATATTTTTACTCAGATCTGGATGTGAATCTCAATGGATTTGTATGGATCCTTTTGAGACTGTTTGTGTATCGCACAAAATACACAAACAGGGAAGACAAAGTGCTCTCCTGTATATGGTGGAAAGCAACATTAATGGATGCCAGTTATTGTAAACTAAACAGAAGAAAACAGCTGTTGTCTGTCAGAAGCAGGAGTTGCTAACTAGCTGCTGCCAACAAGGAGTAAGTCCTCTCATTACTTTTTTCGATAATGTGCCTTTTATCATGAAGATGTTTTTTTTTTATCTACACTTAATCTGTGCTAAAATTCACTCATAGCCATAACTTAGGAAAGATGATGAGTAGATACCACCTGAGCTCAGCCTTTGGAGCTGGCAGGGCATCTGCTGCAAGATGCCGAGTTGAAGCCAACTGCTTTTTGCACAAACCCGGGTTGTATTACAAAGCGAGATCAGTTGCTCAGCGAAGTATGTTGACCCTAAAGCAAGGGTTGTCCACGTTACAAAAGTGGCTGTCTTTTAACTTGGCTAGATTACCATGGTATTCAATTCAAATAAATACAAGAAGTTTGTGCTCTAGAAAAGGATCAGCACTCAGTGAATAACCTCCTAAGCCCTATGATAAGCTATTATGGCAAGGCTTAACTATACAGATCAGTGAGCAGTGATAACTAACATGTCTTTGGGGTCATCGGGTGGGAACCTTCTTTCACCAGTGTTTCGTCTAGTTGGTCCCACGACACCTCCAGGAGGCTAGACAGTGATCTCTGGCGTCCCAGAGACACTCCCCTAATGCCAGAGCTCACTGCTCCCCACACCAACCCAATAACCTCCTTTACCTTACTTACACATGGCTTTCTCAGCCCAAACAGCACTGCCACCTTCAACCAAACCCAGGCTCCGTACATGCGAGCTCCAGGTAGAAGCAGTGCTGATACTACCTTTCCTAGCACATTCACCATACTCTATTTCACATGCTACATAGCATAAGTACAATATAAGCTAAAGTTAAAGGAGATAAATAAACTTACAGGATCAGCAAATACACTCACCTTGCAGCATGGTCTCAAACAAAAGGGGATTCAAATAGGCCACTCCCACACTTAAATAACCTTATGTAAATGCATCTTATGCTGCAGACCTAACCTGGTCTTGACCAGTTTATGTTCAGAGTTCTTGCTTGAAATTGGCTAAAAAGCACCTTTCACTAATTATCTTTTCAGGAAATATGGTATTTTTATAGTCAGAAGTCAATGTATGTGCGAAACATATTCTCAGCTGAGGGAATATGTTGCAAATTAAAAAACAAGCCATAACTTTACTTAAGTAAGGCCCTCGAACTGTAATTCCTTCTCACTTTTTTTAATACCAAATTAAAACAACATCATAATACACATCATATATTAAGTAAGTCTTGGTAAATATGTGACATAGGTCCTAATTTTATAAAACTGTTCTTGGTTTGCTGAGAAGCGCAATGAATTTGTGCTCAAATGTTCATATCTTTGATTATATAAGTACTTCCACTGTACGTTACTGTACAGGAAAAGTCACCTCAAAGGTACAGTGACAAGACGTCCTACTTGGCTGGAATTGTCCCATTTTCAAGCTGGGTGTGCAGAGCCCTGACAAACATCTGTTAAACACTAAATGTCCACATCCCATACCAAATTGTCCCAGTTATTTAGCACAGTTAAAATAAAACTAATAAGGTTATAATTGTTTTCAGGGCATTCGTAGAACCATGCGTGCCACGCGTCTGAATTTAACACAGATTTGTCTGTATTGTTTTCTTTCAATGTGTCCGTGTCAAAGTTGCTATAACACCTGAAACTCTTTCTGACAGAACCTGTCAGTATGCTAATAGTAAGCTGTCATACCAAAGATAAATTCAGGTGGAGGATCCTTTCCTTGCATGAGTGCATTTTCAGGTGTGCATGATGGAAATGCTGATATAAAAGATCATTTTAAGATGACCAAACAGAAGGGGTTGCAACAAGTTACTTAAGTTATTAACCAGTCGCATTTAAAGTATGAGTAAAAGTACTCACTGCACAGAAAAGTGTTTCCTGACATTGTTTTCCTATTCTATGTGATGTTTTTGGATTAACATTACTGCATTATAAAAGGACATTTAAATATAATAATAACACCATTAACGGCATAGAGAGTATAACATATACTAAGATAGGTATGAAATACAAGGATAAAAGTCACAGTGCACTGTAACAAATAAAGAAATATTTGATTTAATTAAAAGCAGCAGCAAACAGAGAAGTCCTCTGCCTTGATTCCAATGAATTGAGAGTGGCAGTAGACCTGCAGTTTTCTGGAAGTTTGTTCCAGATATGTGGTGTATGAAACTAAACACTGCTTCCCCATGTTTAGTCTTGACTCTGGGGACACAAAGCAGACATGTGCCAGAAGACCTGAGAGGTCTGGATGGTTTATAGTGTAGCAGAGGATCAGAAATGTATGCGGGCCCTAAACCATTCAGTGTTTTTTAAACCAATGGTGGTATTTTGAACCTCAGAACTGGAGTGATGTGAAATACTTTCTTGATTTTTGTGAGGACTTGAGCAGTGGCATTCTGAATCAGCTGCAGCTGTCTGATCAACATACAAAAGAGACCTGTAAAGAGGTGGTTGCAGTTGTCAAATCTACTGAAAGTGCATGGACAAGTTTTTCCAGATCCTGCTAAGGTGCTGTTTAGACGACAACGGTTTCTCTAAAAACGGAAAAGTCTATCCTTTGCGTTTTAAAAAACTATGTTTATATGACGACGTTATTGAAATGATCCCCATTCACACGGAGCCGCAAAATCTACTGGAAACGCTGTAGTATGCACACCAGGCCAATGGGTGGCAGTGTAAATTTGCAAAGCAACACCACGCTATGACGCCATGCGCCTGCGCTGAAGCGCCTTCCTCTACAACGCAGTGATTACAAACCAAAACAAAGAAGACACAATGGCAAAAGCATGCACAGATAACTTTGTCTGGATGGACGATGAGGTGGAGTTGCTACAGTAACAGATCTACACTTCACTTCAAATCAACAGGGTGAGCAGCACAAACAGAGCTCGGCATTGTTGTTGTGACGGTCGGCATGCTTAGTAACTGGAACCGTAATGCGCGTGTGCGAAAAGTCTCAGAGGTACTGCATATTGCAAGTTTACATGACAACGGAGACGCTGCCGTTTCCAAAAAGTTGCACTCTGGAACCCGTTTTCAAAACGTTGCGTTTTCAGGCACCCAAATCGCTGCTGTCGTGTAAACGGTCGGCCCAAACGTAACTAAAGTTTACCGTTTTCAGTTGAAATTGTTGTCGTATAAACGGGGGCCTAAGACATCAGTCCTTTCATCCTTGATGTGTTGAGTTGATAGTAGGCTCACATTATTACTGTCTTGACAGGGCTGTTAAAATGCAGTCCATGACTAAGAGGCCATTTACACGTACACAGTGATTTTGATAAACGGAGACATCTTCCGTCGTTTGTGCCCTTCGTTTACACGCAAACGGAGATTTCTCCTCTGAAAACGAGTCTTTCTAAAAACTCCGGCCAGAGTGGAGATTTTGGAAAACTACGGTTGCGCGTTTGCATGTAAACTGAGATAAATGGAGATAAACGGAGTTATAGGCAGCCGACGTCACAGCATGTGCCAGAACTTGCGCCTGTGTCAAAAGTGCGACCTATGTTGCTATGGTGACAATGGATGCATGGAAGGCTTGAGTTTTTCGTTACACTGCCACCTACAGGTTTGGCATGCTCTTGTGTATATATACACAGGTATAATTAGGTTAGCATATTTTTTTTTCCATAATCTGCGCCAGTGGAGGCATGTAGATGTTAAACAGAAGAGGTCCCAGAATGGAGCCCTGAGGAACCCTGCATGTCATTTTTGTACGCTCAGATGTGTAATTACCCATAGACACAAAGTAGTCTCTTTCCTTTAAGGAGGCTCTCCTCTTGAAGCTCCACGCTTTTTCCTATAAATTGAAGTCAAACGACATGTGTAGCAAAAAAGCAACACTATTGCTGCAATTATATAGAGAGAGGAATGCTACATGGCAGAAAATGAATAATTGTATAAATTCTCAAGATAGTATGTTTATTATACCATTCCGTTTATTTCTGACGTGACAGCTTAACATTCTTTAAACTTGATGCAGCTGATTTTAAATGTTATCACATTTACATAGGCTATACTGACCCAGTCCCGTAATGAAGGATACGTGGAAATAACTTTAGTGTTTAGGAAAATCAAAAATGAAAAATTTTTATTGATTGAATATTATCTGTGAATACCAATAGACTACTGAGCTTTTAAAATTGGTGTTCTGTTAGCTGTAATAGCAGTACCAGCAGTGTAAAACAGACTTCAGCAAATCAGGCCTAAGCAAACATATAACAATTCATAATGTAGTTGTTGTACCTGTGATTTTATAGAAGGCATCTTTTAGAGCCAGTGTGGTCAAATTGACCAGACAACACTAAAAACATATCCAGTTGTTTAGTTAAAACAAGATACCAATACATAGGCTTGGCTTACAGTAAAGTACTGTAACTGCATGTCTTTGTTAACCTTATGGCTCAGTTAGTTTAATAAGATGCATTTACAATGTTTTACATCAGCTGATATTTGATATTTGTGTTTCACACAAAGATTGACTTTTGACTATAAAAAGACCCTTTTTCCAAAGGTGATGGTAAGTGAAAGGCACTTTTTAGCCAGTTTCATACCTCTCTAAGTCACTAATCTCGCTTCATACAGTCTGGGTTGGCGCAAAAAGCAGTGGGCCATGACTCAGGAGCTTGCAGCAAATGCCCTGTAAGCTCTGAAGGCTGAGCTCAGATGCTGTCTACTTGTCATGTTTGCTAAGTTATGGCCATGATTGACTTTTCATTATCAATAAAGTTTGAACAAAAAAACATCTCCATGATAAAAGGTATGTTATTGAAAACAGGACATACTCCTGTATGGTAGAAACCAGTTAGCAACTAGTGCTTCTGACAGGTTGTTTTCTTCTGTTTAGTTCAGCAACTGGCATCCATTAATGTTGCTTACCATCATCTACAGGACAGCATTTGTGGATGCTTGTGGATTTTGTGTGACACAAACAGTCTCAAAAGGATCCATACAAATCCACTGAGATTTACATCCAGATTTGAGTGAAAATATGTATATTTGTACAAATGTTTGTGTTTGTTTACAAATGATGATTTACGAAATGCAAATTAGAGGCTTGGTTACTGATTTACAGATACAAAATCCCTCTGCATATTGTTTTATGAGACATTAGTCACATATATAACACTTTCTGAATCCATGCATCCTGCACTTACATATTTTGTGTGAAACACCACGGTAAAACAATCTCAGTGAATCCACACAAATAGGTGGAGATTCACAAGTACATTTTCACCGAAAATGCAAGTTGATGTGATATATGTGTTGTAAATTAGAAGCAGCAGATTTCTCCATTGCATACACACCAAAAATGAAACTATGCACACAATTCTGAAAACTTGAAGATCATGGTTCAACAACAGAGCACAAACTACATCATTTAGTACACTTTATTTACCTGGAAAACACTGGCCTTCAAAATGCCACATGCTAATCACCAATTGGTCTCACACAAAAATAATAATAAGAATGCATTGTTACCTCTTTTACAGTAATACATGTCCTTTCACAGTGTAATGTTTGTCACTTTACTTTTCAGTGCAATTTCTGTGAGTTTTGCTACAAAATAGATAACATTTTTGTATTCTCAGAAGTCTAACAATGTTGCAGTATAGATTGTAATTTTACAGTATGACTTTGTGAGGCTGGGTTGGGAGTTAAGTCCAATTGGAGCTCACGTGCATTGTATCCTGTGGTGATACAAAGATTGTGTTAATGCAATATTCATATTATGTATTTACAGTATTGTCTTACAATATGGCAACATTCTTTACACTGAGTGTACCATGGAATTGCATACAGACAAAACAAATAGTGAAGTAAATGTTGTTTAACTTTTAGCACTCTGTTTTATAGTTACTGTTTTACATAATGTTTTATGGAAATCTATGGCATAATAATTTAAATATATAACAATATATTGTAAAACAACAAAAAAAAAAACACATTTTACTTACTATTATATATGTAGTGCTATTCTATTTCACACAGGCTCCACCCTCAACAGAGCTCTAAAGGTTGTACTCTGCTCCAATTATGAGCACCTATTTACCTACTGAAATTTGCATAAATGTGGCTGGTCAATCAGGACATTAACTGAATACGTGGTGTGTGCAAAAGTATTCATCCCCTTTGCTATTTATGCCAGGTTATTATTGATGAGTGACCCAAAAGTTCCATTTTAGGGTACAGTTAGCTCCCACTCCCATTCAGTGGGAGGAGAAGGGCAAATAAAAATTTGCTTCCGGTAGCAAAGCAAATTCCGATCTTCACATCACGTGGAGTTCAACTTTGCAAACCTTGACTGGTGAAGCTAATTAACATTAGCTTGCAAGCTAGCTTGCTTTGTCTGTCACATCAGGCACTGCCCACATTCAGCACAAATATCACCTTGGTAGGCAACAGTCACACACCTATGTTGAGACTCCTGACCATTTGTCAGGAACTCATGTTTCAAAGTATTAAAATGGCTATCAAAAGTAATTATTAATTATTAATAACAATTATTAACTAGAACTGCAAGCAGTTATTAACGGGGTCCAAGCCTCCCTGTTCAATTCGGCCTCCACGCCCCATGGAGCCCACGATAGTCGACCCCAAAGGACGACAGGCTCGGGGCGAGCGTCAGGACACAGGCCAACGTCTGAGCTGCAGTATTCACCGTAATGTGTAGTGCATTGTCGCATTATTATATCTTATCTGGCTTGTGGGAAATCACAATACCGTGTATCTCAGGAAAGGTGTCTTTATTACCAGCAACAGGTGGTAGCATCACTCTCCACATAACCCATAACAACCCAGAATGCCCCTCGGCATCCGCTACGTTGCATTGCGTAAACAATTACACCACATCTCCCCTTTCAAGTATACCAAACATTTTAACTTTAGTGTGTTAACCTATCATCAAACATAACCATAACCTCAAACATTTTACTTTGTTGTTTTTTTTTCCAGCACAACAAATCTGAGGCATCACTTCACAGTAACATCAACTTTTTCCCATATTGTCTTTTGTTTACATGTCCAGTCTCTGTGGTTTCACTACAGCTCTGCCAGATCTGGTTCTGACTGTAGTGTGCTCCAGACTAGGTTTAGGTGTTGGTGGTTTAGGGGAAGACACCATTGTGAGAGTCGGTGTGGGTGTCTGAGTGTCCTGTGTGCTCTCAGGTCTGTCCATAGGGATAAGGTGATGGCGGTTCCTGCGAACAGTTCCATGAGGCACATCCACCATGTATGAACGTGGCGCTGAGTGTTTGCCCGCAACAGTCCCTGTTACCTTTGCATCAGTCACCCACACTTGTTCTCCAGGTGGGAGGTAGCTGAAGTCATGTGCTCGATGACGCTTGTTGAAGTATTTTTGATCCGCACTCCTCCTCTCCTTCTCCTTTGACATGAGAACTGTGCACTCTCTGCACTTAGCCACACCTTGATGCCCCTCATGCAGCTTATGGAGGACATCACTTCTTAGAGCTGCGGGAATGACCAGTCTCATCCCCTTCAATAGGAGACCATCGTGCACAGTGAGGAAGGGACGCTCTGCCTGGTACAGCTTTAACATACCTGTGCATGAGCTGGACTCTGGCCATCCGTCCTGGCACATTTCCATGACTTTGGAGCACACACTGTCAGCTTTGAGATGCTCCCTCAGGTTGTCCAAATAGGAAGCACTCGTCGGAAAGTTTTCTATGATGCTGTCCACATAGATATTTGTACTCTCCATGAGCTCCTCGTCCATGTCTGATGTGTCTGTCTGTAGTGGCGCACGGGACAGTGTGTCTGCTGTCCACAGGTTCTTTCAAGGGACATGCAGGATTGTGTAGGAGTATCTCATGAGTCTCATCCGAAAACGCTGAATCTGTGGGGGTAGTGTGTCCAAGGCTTGGGCCCCCAAAAGGCTCAACAGCGGTTTGTGGTTGGTCTCCAGTTCAAAGTGTCTGCCTGTGAGAAAGTCTCTGAAGCGCTCGCAGGCCCATGTGAGCCCCAGAGCCTCTTTCTCCACCTGAGCATATCTCTGTTCGACCTGTGAGAGAGAGCGTGAAGCATAGGCGACAGGCCTCCATTCGTTGCTCCACTTTTGCACCAGAACTGCATCCAATCCAAAAGAAGATGCGTCTGCTGACACTTTGATGTCCTTATTTGGATCATACAGGGCTAAGACAGGTGTGTGAGACAGCTCCTCTTTCAAGCTGTGGAAAGCTTTGTCTTGGTCAGCTCCCCAGAACCAGTGGTTATTCTTTGAGAGTAAGTCTCTGAGTGGTTTGTCTTTTTCTGCGAGCTGTGGGATGAACTTTCCCAGTTGATTCACCATCCCCAGGAAACTACGCAATTCACTTGTGTTAGTTGGCACAGGCATTTCTCTGACTGCTGCTGTTTTGGCCGGATCTGATCCAATTCCTGCCTCTGAGATAATGTGGCCCAGGAATTTAACTTCTCTCCGTGACAGCTCACATTTTTCCATATTGAGAGTTATGCCTGCTTTTTCAGCTTTTGTCAAGACTGCGTGAAGACAGGCATCATGTTCTTCCTGTGAGTGTCCCCAGATCAGAACATCATCCATATGGCAGACCACGCCCTCTAGACCCTCAGTAACCTCTGTCATCATCCGGTTCTGAAAGTGCTCAGGTGCGGAAGCTATCCCAAACGGCAGCCGGTTAAAGTGATAGCGCCCAAATGGCATGATGAAAGTTTAGTTTAGTTAGCTTGGCAGACTCCTCCGCCAGTGGGACCTGCCAGAAACCCATGTTGCAGTCAAGCTTGCTGAATATTCGAACTCCAGCTAATGAGCCAAGTGTCTGTTCAACAGAGGGGAGTATGAACTTTTCTCTCCATACTGACTCGTTGAGTTTCGTGAGGTCAACACATATGCGAGGGTCTGCTGTCTTTTTAGGCACCACTACCATGCCTGAGCACCAATCAGTGGGCTCTTCCACTCTGCTGATGACTCCAATCCTCTCCATGTGCTCTAGTTCTCTCTTGACTTTGGGCATTAGTGGGAGGGGAACCCGTCATGGAGTCTTTAGAGAAAACGGCACTGCATCAGGTTTCAGTTTGATAGTGTATGGCTGCTGCATTAGACCAAGACCACTGCACAGCTTTGGATATCTGTCTTTCATTGTCTCTAGGTCGATGCTGCCAACTTGAGCCACCAGCCCTAGCTCTTCACTAGTGGGTCTGCTGAGTAAAGCTGAGTGCAACCCTCTGATCACATAGACGTCCCCTTGTATCTGTTTCCCTTCCCTTTGTGCAGCGTCACGTTTGTGAAGCCCAGCACGTCCAGCGGGGCACGTCCAGGTCCCAGAATGGGTTTCTTGGCTTTCTTAAGCATTGGCCTGTCACGTCAGAACACTGTGTTGAACGCATAGTCTGGGTCACATCTGCACCAGTGCCGATTTTAAACTTGACCTTTCTGTCCTTTAACTTTAAATCCACCATCCATGGATCTCCATTTGCTGCTATTGTGCCAAGAAATATGCTTTCATCCTCCTCCTGCACCTCATGCACAGTTCTTGATGATACACACACTCATTTGAAGTGTCCCTTTTTTCCACGAGTGACATATTTCTAATCGCTTTTGCCAGCGTCAGATCTTTATCCAGCTGCATGCGCTCAGACAGACGGAGATCTGCTAGTCCCACTACTAGTCTGTCTCTGATCAGCTCCTCATGCAACGTGCCATAGTTGCAATGTTCAGCTAACGTGTATAAAGCTGTCAGAAACGAATCCAGCTTCATTTTCTCCTTGTTGTCTCATGTTGAAACGTGCTCTTTCGTAAATCACATTTTTCTTGACAGTGAAGAAGCTGTGAAATCCATCTCTTACCGCGGCATATTGCTGTTGCTGCACGTCAGACAATTTCAGTCCTTTCAGAACATCATCCGCTTTGTCACCCATACAGTACACGAGGGTGTTTACTTGGTTTTCTTCCGTGGTCGTGTGTAGATTACTAGCTTGCCGAAAGCGCTCAAACCTAAGGATCCGTTTCTCCCGTTTACTTTTCCCGACCAGGCTTCTTTCAAACAGGTAACATTCACTGGATACATGATCCCACTTCTGACACCATGTCGCATTATCATATCTTATCTGGCTTGTGGGAAATCACAATACCGTGTATCTCAGGAAAGGTGCCTTTATTACCAGCAACAGGTGGTAGCATCACTCTCCACATAACCCATAACAACCCAGAATGCCCCTCGGCATCCGCTACATTGCATAACGTAAACAATTACACCACACATTGGAAGTACTAAAGGCTGAATGCGTTTGTTGCAATAACTCACTTTGACCAATCATTACCAAACTTGGCGGCTGGCCTCAGGACCGTCCCCACATCATGCTCACCAATTTTCGTACAAATCCGATCAACTTTTACGAAAAGAAAATAGTTAAAAATTTGCACATTTTATGACTGGGGAAAATTCTTTTGATAACTTTAGATGAGACTCATCTTGACAGTCGACGTGCCAAGTTTCATGCAGTTTGGATAAAATCTGTAGGAGGAGTTCAAAAAAGTAGGTTTTGGATGTGCAGCGACTTAGCGAAGGAAATGTGTGGCGGAAGTGGGCGGGGCCTAAGTCAGCAAATCCAGCAGCAGCACTCATCACTGAAGCAGTTATGTGAAAACTCAGAGTTCACCCTGACGTGGCGTGACGTTTCATCTTCCTACTCCAAAAAAACCCCTATGGGCTTGCCATTCTTGACCTGTTTATCAATTTTCATGAGGATATGAGGTTGTTAAAGCCATCAAAAAGCCAAACTTATTTGGTGGTGAGGGAAGCGCCATAGCGGCCACGCCCCTTGACATTGAGAAAAGCTTTTAATTACTTTTGATCAGCATGGTCTCAGGATGATTTGTATCAAATCTGAAGTTGATTGGACAAAATCTGTAGGAGGAGTTTGTTAAAATACAAAGTTGTGGAAATCACAAAATCGCCACCAAAATGAAAAGTTTAAATCAAAATGGGCGACTTCCTGTTTGGAGTAGACCATTGATGGCGGAGACTTTTTTGTGCGTCTGGGCAACTTACACAGATGTACAAATTTTCATCTTCCTACTCCAAAAAAAAAACACCTATAGGGAGGGTTTTTTGAAAATTTCAAGGGGGCGCTATAGAGGCATTTTGTCCCCCCCATGGGCGACGCCCCTATCAGACGTATCAATTTTCATGAGGACATGAGGTCGCTGAAGCCATCAAAAAGCCAAACATATTTGATGGCGAGGGAGGCGGCATAGTGGCCACGCCCCTTGACATAGAGAAAAGCTTTTAATAACTTTTGATCAGCATGGTCTCTGGATGATCTGTGAAAAATTTGAAGTCGATTGCATGAAATCCCTAGGACTAGTTCTAAAATACAACATGTGGAAATCATGACAAAATGACAAGTCAAAATCAAAATGGCCGACTTCCTGTTTGGAGTAGACCATTGGTGCTAGAGACTTTAATGTGCATCTGGACAACATACACATGTGTACCGATTTTCATGTTCCATCACCAAAAAAACCCCTATGGGGAGGGGTTTTTGAAATTTCAAGGGGGTGCTATAGAAGCATTTTGTCCCCCCCATGGGCAACACCCCTACCAGATGCTAGAGCTCGCCATTCTTGACCTGTGTATCAATTTTTGTGAGGATATGGGGTCGCTGAAGCCATCAAAAAGCCAAATGTATTTGGTGGCGAGAGAGGCACCATAGCGGCCACGCCCCTTGACATAGAGAAAAGCTTTTAATAACTTTTGATCAGCATGGTCTCTGGATGATCTGTAAAAAATTTGAAGTCGATTGGATGAAATCTCTAGGACTAGTTCGTTAAAATACAACATGTGGAAATCACGCCAAGATGACAAGTCAACATCAAAATGGCCGACTTCCTGTTTGGAGTAGACCATTGGTGCCAGAGACTTTTATGTGCGTCTGGACAACATACACACGTGTACCAATTTTCATGTTCCCACTCCAAAAAAACCCCTAAGGGGAGGGGTTTTTGAAAATTTCAAGGGGGCGCTATAGAGGCCTTTTGTCCCCCCCATGGGCGACGCCCCTATCAGATGCAAGAGCTTGCCATTCTTGACCTGTGTATCAATTTTCATGAGGAGATGAAGTCGCTGAAGCCATCAAAATGCCAAACGTATTTAGTGGCGAGGGATCGACAGTCGCCACGCCGCCACATGGACACCATTAGACGTAGCTTCACAGCGTTCATAAGGTAGCTTCACCAACTTGTTCTGCATGCATTAGAAGTGGAATGAAGTTGATGCGGTCAAGTTTGTGGCATTAGTACATGTTAAAGTAAAAACTGGTCACTTCCTGTTACCACCGGGGGGCGCTATGAGTAAGGTGGGATATTAACATATCGGGGCGTTTGGGGCGGAGCCATCATCATGTCTAGCAAGTTTGAAGCTGCTGAGATCAAGTATGTGGGCGGGAGAGCCGTTCGAAATTCGATGGCAAGAAAACAAAAAGTCGCCAAAATTTGTCATGTCCTAGCGGCCACGCCCCTTTACATAGAGAAAAGCTTTTAATAACTTTTGATCAGCATGTTGTCAGGATGATCTGTACCAACTTTTGTGGACGATCAAAATTCTTTTGATAACTTTTTGTCAGGAGGGTCCACAGATGCTACATGCAAAGTTTGGTGCAAATCAGTCAAATCGCCTGGGAGGAGTTTGAAAAAGTACATTTTTCATTTGTCGCGATTTAGCGAATGGAAAGTTACCGCGAAAGTGGGCGTGGCTTACACCACACAATTCAGCTGAATTCAGAAAATACGTAAATAGAAGGTTTAACAATGTGCGACATATTATGTGGGAGTTATTAGCCAAAAACACTTTTGCATTGAAAATAGCGCCACCTGCTGGTCATTTTTGGTGTGTGAGTTACAGGGGCCAGTCTATACCACCCCTATCAATTTTATTTCCATGAGTGTTATGGTGTTGGCACAGTGCCAAATATTAAATTAGACGGCCATCAGAGTGCCACCTAGTGGCGGATCGGTAAGTCCTTCATCAGATATCCTCAGGAGGGCATTGACAATAATTATACCAAGTTTCGTGTTAATCCGCCCAACTGATGTTGAGATATAAAATACTTCAATTTAAAGAGCGCCACCTTGTGGTCATCACCTGCACAGAGCCTCAGGGGCTCATGGGGAAGTGGTAATCTGAGTTTCATGTCATTCGGATACACCAATGCGGAGACATGCAGCACTTCCTGTTTAGAACGAAATATGCAGGAAGTTCTTATATAATAACTTCAGTATTCTTTGGAATATCAAAATTATTTTAATAACTTTTTGTCGGGAGGGTCCACAGATGCTGTGTGCGAAGTTTCATGCCAATTGGTGAAATTGCCTGGGAGGAGTTTGAAAAAGTAGGTTTGCGACATTTTGCGAATTTGCGGGGAAAAAAAGTTTTGGGGTATGTTCAGGCAGTGAAAAATGCAATCATTTTGGCGGAAGAAAAATAAATAAATAAATTAAAGCTGCAAGCAGCGTTGGGCGGGACCTCGCACCCGTTTCGGCCCCCAGCTTATGTCGTCATTGTGAATTATTTAGAAATATCAAACATATTGCCACAAACATCAGAAAATCCTTACAGAGCTAAACGTTTTGATGTTTGAATGCTTTCTGTAGCTGTAGGTATGCATAAGTGATGTCACAGTATGCAAATGAGATAAGTGAATTTATTCCCATCAGATCCCTCTTCCTTTATTTTGAGAGAGACAACAAAAACAACACATAACAAAATAAATCTACTGTATAAATATGTTCAAAATACTGTTTTACTGATATTTATGAAATCCAATATGGCTGCCGCCTAGTGATGCCACAGTATGCAAATTAGATGAGTTAATTTACTCCCATGACAAACTTTGGGTCATGATGAATAGTTTTCTCATTTACAGTATGCCTTTATCTCTCACCACTTTCAAGCCACAGTCTTTTGAAATGCTGAAATGAAAATCGAATATTTTCCTCAATTAACTCTGGCACCTAAAGGGTTAAAATGGAGATTGTGGCCTGTAGAGGCAAAAATCGGCGCCTGGAAGTGGGCCCGTAGGCACCCGACCTTGTCCTCCACTTGACTGTATCATTTTCCATAGGCCTATGAATCCCCAGATTCTCCCACCATTAGGTTAGAACTCAGGGTTACACTATTTTTAAAAAACATATAGAACTCAGGGACTATTTCTATAAGTCCCTTGTGCCTTCATGCAATATAATCTTTTAATGTGTATCAGGTAATACAAACACTTGGGTGTATGTGCGACAGGTTATGTGTGTTCCTTTTAGCATGGATACAATGTGAACTTATATTATGAATACTTTGTTATGTATGACAATGTTTTAACACATAGATGCATTTCACTCAGTGTTATAAGAACTTATGCATAAAACATGGTTATATCATGGTTATATGACTTTTTCTTAATCAATTTATGCAGTATATCACTTTTACTGGATTAGGGATTAATTCTTACACTACAGGCCCTGTCATGTCTGCATGTAAGATTAAGACACGCACACACATCATGTTTGTGTGTGACTGCGGTTGCCATGTGCACCTGGCAGAAGAGCAGAGACAGACAGAGACAGAACACAGAGAAGAGACCTGTTTTAGTGGAGATTTAACTCCTCGAACAAGTTCTTCTAGAGTTGCCACCCGTCCCGTTTTTCCCAGAATTGTTCTCTTTTTTCATCAGCTGTCCCGGGGAAAAAAAAATCTCTCCCGGGACACAATTTGTCCCGTTTTTTGGGGAAAAAGCAGCAGCAGTAGGCCAAGGAGTCCATCCAGAATGACGCATAGTGTGTCCAAATTCACACCTGTTCTGCTCTATGGTTTTTCTCCGCGACTGTGCGTCATAGCGAGAAGCCACGAATATCACATGAAACAGCGGAATCGTAGCTTTCCGAATGTTTTCACAGTGAAAGAAAATGATAAAGTTACACTAAAATTATGTATAACAGAGCTTTCATACAGCTTTGCACACACATTACTCTTGGATGGATTACTCGCGAATGCAGCATCGCACAGAAATGCCACACATATCACATGAAAGCGCAGGAGCAGAGCTTTCCACTGATACTACACACATCATTGTGCTGTCATCCCATCACGCTATAAATACAGATCAATTGTCTACCAAATAAAATCCTGACGAATTTCTTTACAATCCATTATTCAGATCTTGTTATCAGTCACTTCATATAGTGAGGAATATCGTATCTTACCACGTCTTAGGCTTGCGTGTGTTTCACCCTGTCTATCCACATTTGTAGTCCAGCTTTCAAGATGCAAATATTTCCATATTGTCCAGTTGACACTCCATCAAACTTTGCATGACAAGACCAGCACACTTCACCTTTGCACACCCAGACAACTGTAGCCTAATTATGCATGCTGACAGGGCCGTAGTCACCATATACATTGAGGGGGACACGTGCCCCCCCAATGCCCAATTTTTTTTTTTATTGCAATCAAAGTGGCAAATATTATCTTGGAGGACATCATTGCACTTGGTTGACTATTTTTCTGTTATCTTAGATGTAAATATTGCATGTCTCTTTCAGATAAAACACATTTTTGACTTGTGAATGAGTCAATGGAATTTCTTGCAATAATGAAAAAATAATGGCAATCATGTCCGCCTGGCACATACCACATGTTTTGGACAGCTGTGAAGTGACAGAATGTCCCAGCATGATGGTTCTTACGCCAGATTTCCACTGGATGCGTGTCCGTTGCGGAACGGCAGCGCTGGTTATCCGCTGCGTGCTCCGCCGTCCGTCAATACCCACCGGCTGCGTTTGCTATGCGGTGCGGTGTAGCTCCGCCCGAAGACATTTCGGTGCACTGTCATGATTAATATCTCCTCATCCATGGTGTCAACGGGGTGAAATGACATCTGAAAACCTCTGACCTATTGACTTCAGGCCTGCCTCTGCCCATTATGTAGTTTTCAAGGTGTAGTACAGGGAAATATGATCTGCCGTGAACACTGTGTATTTTATTTTGAAAATTAACCGGATGTTTTATCGTGTTTCTGTGCACGACTTCCTGCCCCGCACGATCTGCTCTGTGCTGAATTGCTGCGTTGTGCTCCGGCGTCCGGCAAAAATAGAAGTCCTGCGTATCTGTTCCGGAGGGCTCCGGAGTGCCGGAGCTGAGACGGAGCCGGAACGCAGCACAGCCGCAGCTGGTGGAAACACACACATTGACTAGAATGGAATCCTATCGGCTCCGCTGCCGTGCCAGAGCGGAGACGTAACCAACATGCATCTGGTGGAAATTGGCCTTTATATTGCCAGATTCCAGAGAGTCTCCCCTCTTCATATATGGCAAAATATGTCAACTTCCAACTTGCTATGGTGAGATACATGTAAAAATGTAAGAATTTAGTAACACAGATTTGTTTTTTTCATTGATATAAAAATTAATATAAAATACAGGCACATAGAAGGACATGATATGATGGCAAATCTGGTCTCCTATGTCTGAATTTCATGTTCATTGGTCAGTCTGAACTGGTAATAACGGCCGAGCCCTCCGCCTCAAACATTTGGGCGAGTGTCCCTTTTTTTCAAAAATCCAAGGTGGCAACCCTAAGTTCTTCCCATTCCCAAACCGTTGATAAAGTTATACAGAAGATCTGTTTAGCAGCAGTTGAGGTGGCATGTGTGCGTCTTTAAAGCCGATATGATAAACGGTGTAGGAGGAGATTTTTTTTTTTAAGAGCATATTTGAGGCAAAATCTTACTTTGAAAAGGAAATTGCTCACTTCCTGTTGGATTTAGGTCATGGGTGTCAGCGCGTGATTTGTATGTCGAACACGCCAGTTTTGGTTTGATATTTCTACGACATTCCTACGGGCCACAGTGGCCATTTTAGTGCACCTAGGTGGCACTAGAGAGCCCATTTTGGCACTTTAGGGGTTAATAATGTGTATTTGCTGTTTCAAATGAAGTTTCTGCTGCTGTAATCTGTCCTTTAAAGATTGTGAGACACACAGACAGACAAAGCTGTGTGGCCGTGTCTGTGTGTGCAGCCGTTGTCATGGCGATTAATGACTTGCCTGCACTTGAGGGGCACACACAGAGCTCATGAGAGCAGATCAGCAAAGGCTGTTTATAATGGGTTTTAACTCCTCGAACAAATTCTTGCCATACCCAAACTGATGGTCCAATCAAGAAAATAAAGTGATTGTGAGAGACAGCCACTTCTCGTGAACGCACGTGTCATGTTTTATATTTCTCGAGTCAAAAATGTGGTCAAAGGAGCGAGTTTAAAATGTGTTGCACCTAAGCTGTTTCCAGAAATTTCTCCTCTAAGTTTACATGGGAGTGAATGAGAAAAAAATTGGCAGTCCCTTCGCTTTGGAGCCACTCAGCAAAAATGTGTACGTGTGAGAGATTCCATGTCAACATATCTGTGAGCAGGACAAATTTTCCTACGTTTTGTGGTATAAATTGTGTCTGTACAGTGAAAATTGTGGCCATGGCAGCGAGTTAAAGACAAAAGTTTTAGACGATTTTTAGAGCCTCTCCACTCTAGCTCACAGCATTCCGTGCAATACACACCCATTATAAACTGACAATTTCTCCACTTTTGCTCATGGTACTTTGAGAGGCACAGATTAAAAACGGTAACAGATATGAAAAAGATGAAAACATGAGTGAATAGATGAGACCTGTGGCAACATTTGAGAGTTGGAATGGAGTCTGTAGCACAAAGTATGGAGACGCTGTAAAGGCTAGAAAAAGTCCAAAGATTGGTCTCTTTCTCCCCCCTGCTGCCATTCATTTCCTATGGGGCAGCTTTCGAAGATCGTCAGGACGTTTTTCTGACATCTCAACTTTAGGAGCCCATAAAATCCAAACTAATGGAGTAATGAAAAAGTTATGAATAAGATCTGATTGGAAGGAGTTGATCTGTCATCTGTGCAAGTTTGAAGCCGATAGGATAAACGCTGTATGACTAGAAGATTTTTTAGGAAAGGCAGTTTGAAGGCAAAATCTTACTTTGAAAGGGCAAATAGCTCACTTCCTGTTGGATTTAGGTCAGGGGTGTCAGCGCGTGATTTTTAGGTCTTCATGAGACGAATACGGCAGTTTTGGTTTCATATTTCTACGACATTCCTACAGGCCGTAGCGGCCATTTTTGTGTGCCTAGGTGGCGCCCACCTAGGCACACATTTTGGCACCTAGGCGCACCTAGGCGCCCATTTTGGCACTTTAGGGGTTAATTTCATGATTTTCTACAATTTTTCACGGGTTCTGATGTGCGTGCCAATTTTGGTGAGTTTTTGAGCATGTTTAGGGGGTCAAATTCCAGTTCAAAGAGGCGGCGGGAGAAAGAATAATAAACGCAGCAAAAACAATAGGGTCCTCTGTGAGCAGTCCTCTGCCTCTAGGCTAATTAAAGCTGCAACAGCGTTGGGCGGGACCTCGCACTCGCGCCCGTTTCGGCCCCCAGCTTATGTCATCACTGTGAATTATTTAGAAATATCAAACATATTGCCACAAACATCAGAAAGTCCTTACAAAGCTGAACGTTTTCATGTTTGAACACTTTCTGTAGCTGTAGGTATGTAGAAGTGATGTCACAATATGCAAATTAGATGAGCGAATTTCTTCCCATCAGATTCCTCTTCCTTTATTTTGAGGAAGAGACAACAAAAACAACACAAAACAAAATAAATCTACTGTGTAAATATGTTCAAAATGTTGTTTTACTGAGATGTATGAAATCCAATATGGCCGCCGCCTAGTGACGTCACAATATGCAAATTAGATGAGTTAATTTACTCCCATGACAAATTTTGGGTCATGATGAATAGTTTTCTCATTTACAGTATGCCTTTATCTCTTACCACTTTCAAGCCACAGCCTTTTGAAATGTTGAAATGAAAATGGAATATTTTCCTCAATAAACTCTGGCACCTAAAGGGTTAAAATGGAGATTGTGCCCCTGTCATGTCTGCATGTAAGATTAAGACACACACACACACATCATGTTTCTGTGAGTTTGTGTGTGACAGATTCGGCGAGGACTGCTCTGTGAGCAGTCCTCTGCCTCTAGGCTTGGTCCCTAATAAATCATCAGGAGAAAAACAATAGGGACCTCGCAGGTCTGTGACCTGTTCGGGCCCTAATAATCAGCGGGATTTCAATAGGGTCCTCGGACGACTTCGTTGTCACCCGGGCCCGAATTAAAGCTGCAAGCAGCTGTGATCGGGCCCTCGCTCTCCTGCGCCACCGTGGGGGGCCAGCAGCACGCATCACTGAAGCGGTTATGTGAAAAGTCAGAGTAAATTAACCCTGACGTGTTGTGACATTTCAACTTCCTACTCCAAAAAAAAACCCTATGGGGAGGGGTTTTTGAACATTTCAAGGGGGCGCTATAGAGGCAGTTTGTCCCCCCCATGGGCGACGCCCCTATCAGATGCGAGCGCTCGCCATAATTGACCTGCGTATCAATTTTCATGAAGACATGAGATTGTTCAAACCATCAAAAAGCCAAACGTATTTAGTGGCGAGGGATCGATAGTCGCCACGCCGCCACACGGACACCGTTAGACGTAGCTTCACAGCGTTCATAAAGTAGCTCACCAACGTGTTCTGCATGCATTAGAAGTGGAATGAAGTTGATGCGGTCAAGTTTGTGGCATCAGTACATGTTAAAGTAAAAACTGGTCACTTCCTGTTACCACCAGGGGGCGCTATGAGTAAAGTGGGATATTAACATATCGGGGCTTTCGGGGTAGAGCCATCATCAAGTCCGGCAAGTTTGAAGCTGCTGAAATCAAGTATGTGGGCCTGAGAGCCGTTCAAAATTCGATGGCGAGAAAACGAAAAGTCACCAAAATTTGTCATGCCCTAGCGGCCACGCCCCTTGACATGGAGAAAAGCTTTTAATAACTTTTGATCAGCATGGTCTCAGGATGGTCTGTACCAAATCTGAAGTTGATTGGACAAAATCTGTAGGAGGAGCTCATTAAAATACAAAATTGTGGAAATCACGAAATCGCCACCAAAATGAAAGTTTTAAATCAAAATGGGCGACTTCCTGTTTGGAGTCGACCATTGGTGTCATAGACTTTTTTTGTGCATCTGGGCAACATACACATATGTACCAATTTTCATCTTCTTACTCCAGAAAAACCCCTATGGGGAGGGGTTTTTGAAAATTTCCAGGGGGGTGCTTTAGAGGTATTTTGTCCCCCCCATGGTCGACGCCCCTATCACATGTAAGAACTTGCCATTCTTGACCTGTGTATCAATTTTCATGATGAGATGAGGTCGTTGAAGCCATCAAAAAGCCAAACGTACAGTTGCAGTAAAATTTATTCAACCCCCATTGCAAATTAGGCCTACTGGCAAAATATACAATTTCTCAGCTGTTTGCAATAAACAAATTACACAAGAACTGTTTAAGTAGTTCAATGAAACTAATATTACAAGGGTTTTGATCCAAATTCAACACAAAATGCTACTTTTAATGACTAACGCAGTCTCAAAATTATTCAACCCCTTCATGACAAGCATCTTCAGTACTTAGTAGAGCACCCTTATATCGGATATCTGTTCCAAAAAATACTCTTTTATGGAATAGTCTTTGGATAGTTCTTCAAAACACATCATTAAACTGGATATCATGGAAGGATAGAGGTATAGAAACCATTAATAATGTAATGAGTGGATATAAATGTATGTCTTGGAAAGACTGCAAAATAAATTTGGGCTGTCTAATGAAGAAATCTTCAGATATATGCAACTTAAAAGTTTAATTCAGTCTGATTTACATACATTTTGGCAGCAGAACAAATTAGAGGAAATTATATTTGATTCAGAAACAGGTAAAAAAAATAACAGGTAAAGTTTACAGGATCTTACAAGAATCATATCCGGTAGATACTTTGTTGCAATCTAGAATACATTTGTGGAACCAAGACTTAAAGAGAAATTATATGAATTTAAGATGGAGGGATGGTTGTAACTTAACAAGAGATATTACAGCCAAGTACAAGAGATAAAGTTAATAAATATAACAAAGATATGTCAGGGAGTTGTCTTAAATGTGGAACTAAAGACTCATTAATTCATACGTTTTGGGAATGTAGTAAAATTCACAAGATTTGGTTGGATATAGAACGTTGGTTGTCATCCATCATTCTGTTTATTTCAATATACGTCACAGGATACAGTGAGGTATCCACATAGATGGATTATAATTTTTTCATCAATTATACTGAAAAAACTGATACTCAAACACTGGAAATCTATATACACTCCTTCACTGTTACACTGGAAAAGAGAGCTGTGTTATTATTTGAACATTGAAAAGGCCAAAAAATAGCCACTGAAAAGAACAAATTAACTCAGTTTGAAATTATATGGGGAAAAGTGTTCGAAACATTGAGAACATTAAAGGAAAAGAAAAGGTGACCTTTATAATTAAACTGGGTTTGGGGTTGTCTGTTATATTTGGTTGGTATGTTAAAGATGCCACCTACTGAATAGTCTCTTGGAAAATGTTGTAGTGGAAGTTTTTTTTGATGACGGATGAGTATGGGGTACTCAATAGAGAGAAATTTGAGTTATGTGACAAATGTATATGTTTGTTTATGTTTGACATTTTATTTGACTTGCCCTGATACGAGGATGTTGAGGTTGAGCATGTTTGTGGGTGGGGGTAAATATGTGTTGTTATTGTGGATTGTTTATTTTTTGTTGTTTGTTTAGTTTGTTTGTTGGTCTCGAGTTGTTTTTCTTGTTTGTTTGTACTCATTAAGAGTATGGGTCTTTTGTTTTGTGGATGTGAAAAAATTTAAATAAAATCATACAAAAAAAAGGAATGAGGACACTCCCTGCCCTACGCCATGCTCTTGGGATAATTTGTTTCTCCCAAACTATTCTTAGCTGTTTCCACAAAAATTTAAAGAGGCAACAGATAGGATTCGTTTTTTTTCTTTAGCTTGGCGCCACCTAGCCTCAGCAGTGTTGCTCGCACTGTCGCAAAGACCAAATTGACCGTGGGGATCAGAGATAATCAATAAAATGTAGGCTGTAAAGCCACCAGTATACCTCTATGTATATGTAGAATGAGAAGGTGTGTGGACACTATACTAAATAAATGAGTAAAGAGACCGAGCAACAATTATCAGATTTATCTGAAGAAAAAACAAATAGTAATGCAAATAATTATACCAGAATGCACAATACCAGTACAAACAACCCACAGTAAATTATACCAATATGTACAGTATCAGTACAAACAACAGTACACGTAAGGGATAATGTATAGTGAGCCGGTGACTGTTGAAAAATAACTCCCGACAGGGGAATGGAATGGTTATTTTTCAACTGTCACCAGCTCACTATACATTATCCCGCTTAGAACGTGGCTTACTACTAAAACATTCAAATGTTACAACTGGCATCAATATTATTAAACTGCTGGTTGAGTGTATTGACAGAGAGGCAGGGTATGAAATTAACAAAATATTTTGGGGGCAATTTTGGCCCCCACGGTCTAAAAAATGGGGGCATTTTCAAAATGTTTGGGGGCCATCAAAAAATTGTAATTATGTTCTAACAATAAGCACATGAAAAGCAAAACCAACTAAGATAGTGTCTTCACTCTTCAGTAGAAACCACTATAAATGAAACAAATAATGGGTTACATAAAGTTATGGTTGCAAAATATCACTCAGAGTTCCTATAATTCAACCAGTTTAAATGTGATAATTTAACCATTAATCTACTGATAGCAGTACTAATGTTTCACCACATTACAGTTACTTTTACTGTTAAAAAGGCCAAATTACTATAAATTCCTTAGATGCAATCCTGGAAGTAAGTTAATTTAAAATTTAACATTCATTCTACCTTAATTTTTCATTAATTTGTCATTGTGTAGACACAGATCACCCAAGAAATGGTTAATTTATACTTATGGTACAGCAAAGCCCCCTCCCCTTCTCTGTCAGATTACTCTCACGTAATCAGTGCAATCTCGTTGATTATGTCTGGAAAATGAGTTGTAGACGTGACGGTAAATTAATTTAATGAAAATAAAATTATACTTTAATGTCAAATTGTAATACCGTTAAAAATATAAATACATATAGTTGTTTCGAAAACTTGGGGGCAATTTTGGCCCCCGGAACATGGCTATTGGGGGCATTCTTGGATAAATTGCGGGCCAAATGGCCCGTGGCCCTTGCTAATTTCTGACACTGCAGAGAGGCGTTGACCAGACAAACGGGAGAGGAGGAGAGGATTTTACTCCACTTCTCCCGGTTGGAGAGGCTGGGTGCCCAGTAGCTGTGGCAGCAGCAGGGGGGTGGGGGTAATCATTGTCAGAGGGCTGCCATAGAATGGCAACGAGGATGTCAGCCGACCAACACCCTGGTTACGGCGATTTGCGATGCTGGCCAGCTATGAATGAACTAGCAGCCAGTACAGTACAGTCATCTCTCGGCTAGCTAACATTTAGCCGTGTTACTTACTGATCCATTAAAAAGAAAGCTAGCTGGACACCGGTGTTGAAGCCTCTTTGGTCACGGAGCTCCCTCCATCTCTTGACCGCCTGACTGAGGTTTACTCTTGTTTTTCCTCTTCTTTTATCACTCTCCTTTTTCTGCATCCTCGCCTCCTCAGACAGATTAGCTCGTTTTCTTTTGGGAGGCCGTTTGTCACTTATCTCCAAACTTTGTCCATCTGCCATTGTGCTCCTGACTCAACTATCTTATGCCCCGGCCAGTTCCTCATAAGGACCAGCTCCAGTCCCTGATTGGCTGACCGACCAGTTTGGTAATACATGTTGCATTTCCTGCCGTAAAGCAGATTTTTTCTGCGAAAATTCGTCCCCGGTGGCAGAAGCTTATTGCAAAGATTGTAAAGCCATTACGTAACCTATGTAAACGCTGATAGTCTGATTTTACTGTGTATACTACCCTGTGCAACCCATATTATTTTCATAATGATATACAGTACAGGCCAAAAGTTTGGACACACCTTCTCATTCAATGCGTTTTCTTTATTTTCATGACTATTTACATTGTAGATTCTCACTGAAGGCATCAAAACTATGAATGAGCACGTGGAGTTATGTACTTAACAAAAAAAGGTGAAATAACTGAAAACATGTTTTATATTCTAGTTTCTTCAAAATAGCCACCCTTTGCTCTGATTACTGCTTTGCACACTCTTGGCATTCTCTCCATGAGCTTCAAGAGATAGTCACCTGAAATGGTTTCCACTTCACAGGTGTGCCTTATCAGGGTTAATTAGTGGAATTTCTTGCTTTATCAATGAGGTTGGGACCATCAGTTGTTTTGTGCAGAAGTCAGGTTAATACACAGCCGACAGCTAACTAAAGAAAAACGAGTGGCCATCATTACTTTAAGAAATGAAGGTCAGTCGGTCCGGAAAATTGCAAAAACTTTAAATGTGTCCCCAAGTGGAGTCGCAAAAACCATCAAGCGCTACAACGAAACTGGCACACATGAGGACCGACCCAGGAAAGGAAGACCAAGAGTCACCTCTGCTTCTGAGGATAAGTTCATCCGAGTCACCAGCCTCAGAAATCGCAAGTTAACAGCAGCTCAGATCAGAGACCAGATGAATGCCACACAGAGTTCTAGCAGCAGACCCGTCTCTAGAACAACTGTTAAGAGGAGACTGCGCGAATCAGGCCTTCATGGTCAAATAGCTGCTAGGAAACCACTGCTAAGGAGAGGCAACAAGCAGAAGAGATTTGTTTGGGCCAAGAAACACAAGGAATGGACATTAGACCAGTGGAAATCTGTGCTTTGGTCTGATGAGTCCAAATTTGAGATCTTTGGTTCCAACCGCCGTGTCTTTGTGAGACGTAGAAAAGGTGAACGGATGGATTCCACATGCCTGGTTCCCACTGTGAAGCATGGAGGAGGAGGTGTGATGGTGTGGGGGTGTTTTGCTGGTGACACTGTTGGGGATTTATTCAAAATTGAAGGCACACTGAACCAGCATGGCTACCACAGCATCCTGCAGTGACATGCCATCCCATCCGGTTTGCATTTAGTTGGACGATCATTTATTTTTCAACAGGACAATGACCCCAAACACACCTCCAGGCTGTGTAAGGGCTATTTGACCAAGAAGGAGAGTGATGGAGTGCTGCGGCAGATGACCTGGCCTCCACAGTCACCGGACCTGAACCCAATCGAGATGGTTTGGGGTGAGCTGGATCGCAGAGTGAAGGCAAAGGGGCCAACAAGTGCTAAACACCTCTGGGAACTCCTTCAAGACTGTTGGAAAACCATTTCAGGTGACTACCTCTTGAAGCTCATTGAGAGAATGCCAAGAGTGTGCAAAGCAGTAATCAGAGCAAAGGGTGGCTATTTTGAAGAAACTAGAATATAAAACATGTTTTCAGTTATTTCACCTTTTTTTGTTAAGTACATAACTCCACATGTGTTCATTCATAGTTTTGATGCCTTCAGTGAGAATCTACAATGTAAATAGTCATGAAAATAAAGAAAACACATTGAATGAGAAGGTGTGTCCAAACTTTTGGCCTGTACTGTATATAGGCAAAAATGCTGTCTGTTGCTTCTTTAAGGATAACAGGTGCACTTATATAAACCCAGTAGGGGGCTTCATTAGGCCCTGGAGATGAAGAAGCCTTTGCAGGCCTGACCACCTCCTGAACTAGGGTAGTGATCACAGTGTTAAGTTTTGTTTGGATGGATGATTTGAGTTATATTCCAAAAAGTGTTCACTCCTGATGCCATACCTCTGGAACAAGTATAAAAATGAAACCAGAGATGTGCGGAACTTGACTGGTTTCTTGTTAATTACAAAATCAGGGTTATTCCAAATGGGAGTATATTTTGATGCTGTAAGGGGGGTTTTTGTGATTTGATGAAAAGTTGCTGCTAGTGTTAACGTTTTGAAACATGAATGGTGTTTGATTGTCTGACTGAGAAATGAGAAATGTTTGTGTTAAAGCAACACTTACTTTCTGGAAATTTTACGCTTTTCTTTGTTTAGGTTAAAATGCTAACCTAAATGCCCCCCACCACTTGTGGATATAAACTTTACTCCATAACAATTTTTTCTAAGTGCTGTTCGAAATGCAAGAAAGGTAAGAGTTGCTTTAAGTGTTTGTTCGATATCTAGCCATATGCTTTCTGATGGGTTAGGGTGAATCCATTTGAATATGTATTGAAGCTTGTTAACCAGAGAGTAGGCCTAGTGGTTAAAAAGTGGAGCTTCCAGTCCGCCTTGTGTTTTGGATTTTTGTAGGGTGGTTAATTTAAATCTCTGTATTTTGTTTTTCTAGTAGAATTTGGAGATGATTGAATCTAGAGATTTAAACCAGTTAAGTCTGGGTTGAGTCAGGATCATTGAGAATACAACTCTGACAGCCTGGGGGAAATGTTGATGCTTCGATAAGTGATGTGATTTATGCAAAAAGGAATTGGTGGTGTACGGGCTGCCACATCCCAGCTATGTATTGCTAGTGTTTCCCCAAGGTTTACAGCAAAAACTTTGCTTGGATTTGGTTCAAGTTCAGCCCACTTGACATGCTGCTGTGTTGTGCTATGGCCTATTCAAGTGCTGGAATTTGTTATTTACGTGACAACGCCTGTAAGCAAAACAGGCTCCATTCCATTGAGTGTGTGGCCGGGCCCGGTTATAATTGCCTCGGACTCGGGTCGGGTTCGGTCAGGAAAATGCGGCCTGAGCAGCCCTCTAGTGTGCTCACCTGTTTGTGTGTGTGTGTGTGTGTGTGTGTGTGTGTGTGTGTGTGCGTGCATGTGTGCACGCACGTGTCTGTGTGTGTGTGTGTGTGTGTGTGTGTGTGTGTGTGTGTGCGCACATTGGGGCAGAACTCTGTCGTGTAGAGACAGAAAGGACATGCTGTCGTGCAAATAAGATAAATAACAAGGTTATTTAGTTTGTTTAATAACAGGACAAGGTATAGACCTGAGCCCTGTTGTTCGAAACCTAGATAAGGGATTAAGCCGGGATATGTTGGTTATCCTGGCTTAATTTAGCGCTGAATCGGTTGTTAGAAAGCAGAGGCACATATGTTGCCATGGAGATTTATTCTCTGCACTTAGCCTGGTCCCGACCAGGCTAACAACCAGGCTTAGTTTAGCCCGGTGCCTTATCTGTCCAGTCAGCTGTCAATGCGATCGGAAATCAATGTGTTTTACCGTCATTTCATGTTCTTATGTAGGTATTTGCCTCATTTTTGAACAAAATACATTAATCAATCAATCAATCAATCAATCAATTTTAGTTATAAAGCCCAATATCACAAATCACAATTTGCCTCACAGGGCTTTACAGCATACGACAACCCTCTGTCCTTAGGACCCTCACAGTGGATAAGTTGAAACTCCCCCAAAAAAACCCTTTAACGGGGAAAAAAACGGTAGAAACCTCAGGAAGAGCAACTGAGGAGGGATCCCTCTTCCAGGATGGACAGACGTGCAATAGATGTCGTACAATAATAAAAAAACCATTTAACATTTTAAACATTCTTTTTGTCATAGCCTAATTATTTGTGTGATAATGTGTTTGTCTGTATATCTATGTTATATGTTCAGTGTCCTTTATGTTGGAACCTGTATCAATGAGCTGTAATGGAAACAAATTCCACCAGCCTAGCTGTGTGGTCATTAAAAGAATCAATCAATCAATCAATCAGTCAATCAATAAGCACCATCAGGTGCATACAGGGTGCATATAATATTGGGAGCAATCTGGGGTTCAGCATCTTGCCCAAGCATACTTTGACATGCACATATCCTTACCAATAAAAAAGGATTAATTGTTGGAATAAACATACAAGTAGGTGTATTTGGCATTAACACAATTAGTGGTTATTAGGTGTCACAACTGGGGCGGCTGTGGCTCAGAGGTAGAGCGGGTCGTCCACCAATCGAAAGATCAGCGGTTCGATCCCGGGCTCCTCCAGGCTGCATGTCAAAGTATCCTTGAGCAAGATACTGAACCCCAAATTGCTCCCGATGGCTGTTCCATCGGTATGTGAGTGTGTTAAAACTGAGTAGCAGGTGGCACCTTGTATGGTAGCCTCGGCCACCAGTGTATGAATGTGTGTGTGAATGGGTGAACGTGACTCGTAGTGTAAAAAGCGCTTTGGGTGGTCACTAGATGACTAGAAAGGTGCTATACAAATGCAGGTCCATTAGGGCTGGGCGGTATGACCTAAAATTTATATCATGGTATAAATCGAATCCCTTCACGGTAACGGTATATATCGCAGTATAAATTTAAGTGTAAAAGTTATAATAGAAGTGTTTCTGAATGGGTTTTGTAGTCCCTTAGCAAAGCTAAATTGATAAAAAAAAACAACAACAACAAAAGCAAAGATATAATATATTTTTTAGAGCATTTATTGTGCAGAATGCAGATCTCAAAACTCAAAATTAAAACCCAGTACTCTATGGTGCAAAATGTCCCCTGGGATCTATATCAAAAGGTAATTTCCTTCTTTTAGCAAAATCCTAAATGACTGAGTTGTGTTTTTTCCACCTGGACCTTTATGCTCTGCCATTTCTCCTCTAATCATCACGCTGTAACCTGTGACAGGCTGCTATGATACCACAACTATCACACAGTCACATATGGAGTTTTTTGTGGAGCCCCTAGCGTCACATAGGTTTACATTACCAAAGGTTTATGACAAACTCTCTTGCCGAAAACCAACTCCCGTGTGCGCACGGCGAGAGAGGAGAGGGAGAGACGCTGTGCTGCTGCCAGAGGAGACACTGAATGAGTTCCCTCTGAGTGGTAAGTCGCTAAAAGAGTCTGAGAAGTCCGGGGCAGTTCATAAGACATTAACTCACTCACTCACAAGTTCTCCAGCAACACACGTTGCATGTGCTACGCTAAATCACGGACGTGAACCAGCTCCTCTTGTTCCGCTGTCTCTGTGCTCGCAGCCATTTTCACACTGAGGCAGGTGCGATGACATCATCGACGATAGGACGGTAGAGCGCAAATCTCTACCGTGGGCCGAATTTATATCATTTCTACCGTCTACTGCATATACCGTGCAGCCCTAAGGTCCATATACCATTACCATTTACAACTGTATGACCTTCCCAAATTATATTCCCAGTTAACTGGACCAATAACTCCAGTGTACTTTACATCAATGAATGAAAACATGAAGATGAAACCACAATATTCTTTGACCTCATTTTATTTAAATGAAAAATACTAAAATCAGTCACTGTCTGCTTTGAGCTGTGGAGAGAAAGAGAGAAATAATATTGATTAATACATTGCTTCACAGTCATGCTTACAATGTGCATTAAAATCACTTACTCCTTTCTGTAGTTTCTTAATTTCTAAGTCCAGTTTCCTTAAGGTCTTTCTTTTAATTTGTCTGTCAAGCTCCATGTCCTGAAGCTTTCTCTTTTCACCCTTGAGCTTGACATCTGCCAGGGCTATTTGCTTCCTCAGATGAGTAGCATATAGCTGTCTGACAGTTTGTGAATTCTGTAAAACACATATCTATTAGCACAGCAATTGTGGACACCTTGGATGTCCTTCAGGCAATACTCACTACATTTCCAGGCAGGCTGTCAGGCTGTTCATCTGTGTCCTGTTACAAATATATTTTCTATGAGCACCACACCACTGACTTCTTATACATTAAGGACTAAATTATCTCCACAAGACTGGCAGGTTACCTCAAACCTTCTGGAGTCCAGAGAAAGTGTCTCCTCCTCATCTGCTGCATCCACTGCTGCAGATGTGCCTTCACCCTGCCACATTAAATAGAATTTGTATTGACCTAATGTAAACTTGCAAGACATGTCAAGCAAATGGCTCTAATGAATAACACATCGGATCATCTTCCGGTGGCTCCAGAAGGGTCAGTGTATCACCTGACACTGCAAGACAATCCAAAGTCAGACAGTCCACATAACACCAATGGTTGATTAATGAATGAATAAAATGATTGATTCCATGCACAGTATACTGGAATAATGTACCTTGTATGAAGAGGGCTGTTTCTGTGGGTGGGACAGAGTCTGTAGCTGTCCCCCCCTGTATCCCCTCCAACATCGGCCTGCCTCAGTTCTGATCCAGGGCGAGCTCTTCCGCTGGTGTGAAATCAGCAGTTGGTGCCCCCTCATGGTACATTTCCCGAGTAATATTAACTTCCACTGCTCACCTTTAAGGTGAAGTGTACAACTGTTAAACAACTGTTAGTGGAAGAAACTTCAATTATAATTATGACAGATTCATTTGCGTAGCAAGTGTATATTTTTAGATTACTTACGCATTCAGTCGGTCCGCAGTTGTTTACCACGCCCTCTCTCTCTGCTTTATTATCACTGCAGTGTTTCCTTTCTTCGTGATTATATGTTTTACCTCTTCATAAGTGTCCATGATGAGACGCTGCTCACTGGGTGAAAAGTATGCGGCACGTGTCCTCTCCATTGCTGCATCGGTGAATCTGTGATCAATCTTGGGGTCTATTTAAGAAAGCCAAGGACGCGTACTTACCCGAATGAGTAACACCTGGCTTGACAAAGCCGCACCTCCTCAGCCTTGCTTGGCTTTCAAACAACCAATTAAGCCAGGATGGACTTAGGGGAATTTGTCCAGCCTCGCTTTTCCACTTATCCTGGATTGGTTAATTCTACTTTCGAACAACAGGCCCCTGTTCTATAGAAAAGGTAACCTTATATGACTTCTGTTGTGATCTGGCACTATATAGAATTGACCTTAAGGGGGGGGTGGGGCGCCCCCCTAATATAATGGTAGTGGAAACACTGCAGTGGAAGGATGGATGATTTATTCCAATTACCTGAATATTCTGAGATTTTGGAGAATGATTCGATGAGATTTATTGTTTCTTGTAATGATGAAGGGGGGTCTTGTAGAAACAGCAAAATATCATCTGCATAAAGACTGATCTTATGATGTGTGGTATGTGTCTGGATTCCTTTTATGCGGGCGTTCTGACAGATGGCGGCTGCTAATGGTTCAATGACAATGGTGAATGGGGAGGGAGAAAGTGGGCATCCCTGCCTAGTCCGCCTGTGCAGTGTGAAATTTTGTGATGTTAGTCCATTGGAGATGACAGTGGCTGAAGGTGAGGTGTAGAGAATCTTGATCCAATTAATGAATGATTCCCCAGATCCAAATCTTCTCAACGTGGCAAACAGAAATTTCCAGTTTACCCTATCAAAAGCTTTTTCTGCGTCAAGGGTGGCTATAATGGTTCCCGGTTGATGTAGTAATAAGTAATGCATTAGGTTAAATAATCTGTGGGTGTGGCTGGATGCATGTCTGCCCTTAATAAAACCAGTTTGATCTGGATGGATTATGGATGCAGTGACTTTTTCTATTCTTTGGGCTAGTGCCTTGCTGATGATTTTTATGTCTGCATTGGTAAGGGGAGATGTGATGGTAACTTGTTGGATTTTTGCTGTGTTTTAGGAGGAGTGAGATTGTGGCTGTGTTCACATTTTCAGGGAGTCTTGAAATTTGTTTTATGTCATTTATAATTCGATTAAAGAGTGGTGCTATGATGGCCCAGAAGTGCTCATAGAGCTCAGCATGGAAGCCATCAGCACCGGGTGTTTGTGTGGGGGCAGTTTGAGGCCAGTGGAAAGTTCGTCTTGAGTTATTGGTGAGTCAGGTATGTTTGTCTTCACTGAGTTGTGGTAAGTCGATACTCTTGAGACATGAGTGGATATCTTCTTCATTTGGATCTTTTTCTGATGAGTATAAGTTACGGTAAAAAATTTGGAATATTTTATTTATTTCTTCTGGTGAATGTATTGGCTTGTTTTTTCTTTGTTTCGATAATTTGATTTGCCAAGTATTTGCAAGAGTACCCAGCTGCAGACAACATGGCGGACAAGGGCGCCGCTAAATATCCAATCCATACTGGAAGTCCATACCGGAAGTTAATCTTCTTTGTGTCTACGATACTGGAAGTCCATACCAGAAGTTGCATACATACCGGAAGTCCATACCGGAAGTCAGTTTTTAAGTCTGTATTTTTTATATTATTTATTTTAGCAATACTACAGTTACAAACTTTGAAGCAGTCAACAATTAGATAGATAGATAGATAGATATAATAAAATAAATAATAATACAATTATTTCAACAATTATTTTAAATACAATCATGTTTTGTTTGGAATAACATTGACCTCAACAAGTTAAACCTACAAAACTTGCAGAAAATCAACAAACACGTGAATTTTAGTTGGATTTATTTTTAACAAAGATTAAATAAGGTGAGCACTTTCATTTATTGGCCTACAGTTGCAACATGCAGATTACTGTCAGGTCATTCAAAACAACTGAAAACCATGGACACAACAAATGTCATGCTTACTCTTACATCAGTATGGTTAATTGTAACTATTTAACTATGAAATGAACATAATTAGATTGTCATATTGTCAGATGTATTCTATTATATTTCAGGAACACAATATTACACTATTGTATTGGCAACATAAAGAAGTAGACTTGGAGTTCTCTTTTTTTGTGAACAAGTTTTTATTCCAGATATCCATATCAATCTCAAAAGCAGAAAAAACAAAGGGAAAAAAAATGGAAAAACAGTAAAATAATTTATTTGTTCGGTCTATAAAATGTAAGAAAATGGTATAAAATGTCAACCACTGTTCCACAATCACAAGATCCCAAGATGCAACTTAAAATGTCTTGTTTTGTCCCAAACAAATATCATTAAACATTACTGTTAAATGCAGAAGTATATGATCTCAAACAGATACTTCTCATCAACATATCATGGAAATGAACTGCATTTTCGGTATGGTTTTTCAGGTGCCTCTGGATCACGCTCTCATTTTTGGTTTTAAATTTGGGGCAGAGAGGACACCCAAACTCGGATGGTGAAAGAGTTGTGTGCCCCAGACTGGCTTCGTCACTCAAAATAGAGGGGTGCATCTGAAACAAGGAGAAGTCAATCAACATTGATAGCTGGAAAACATACTGAACATCAACCATATTTTACCGATCTAAAGGACTCATGGTGGAGGAGGCACTACAGCTATTTATGTATCCACATGTGTATGTGTATTAGTGCTCTGCATTACTAAAACATAATACAAATGTATTTTTTGCAGACAGTCAGGGCTATGTATACGTCATTTATCTGACCCGGTTAACCCTCGGGGGTCGCTCATGTCGTATACCACATAAGACGACTCTCTATTTTTAGAATATCTCCGGGGAAAAAAAGATGTATAGAACTTGATTGAGCAGTGCAGGGTTGAGGTTATACAAGCATTAATACACAAGGAGACCAGGCGAACCAAAAATTGGGAAACAAATGGCTTGCGTGCAATGAGTGCGTGCACAGATGTTTTACACCACAACACACCAAAAAGCAGAGGAACACATATTAACCCCGCTGCAAACTACACATCTAAATTAACCAGCACATCAAGAGAGGGCATTAATAGTCTCTGACCAACATTAACGCTGTTTACACACAGACATTGATGAAAGGGAGCACAACAGACCTTGAGCAGCTAACGTTAAGTTAATACTAATCATGCCCTCGTTTTTACACAACAAATGTAGCTAAACCCACCATCCGGTGGTAGTAATTTGTGCATGCCGAGATTCCTCACATAGACGTCCCCCTTATGATTCGATACATTACGTAGAATTGCATCTTAGAGAACATAACACACATGTTAAAATATAATGATGACGGCGCGTATAAACGCAGAGGATTGGTACTCTATGCTAGTACTAGCTACTAGCTAGTACTGCTAGAGCTAAGTGCCAAACAGAATTTCGTTGCACAATGTACAATGACAATAAAGTTGTCTAGTTCTAATAATTAAAACTCATTCCCTTACAGCTCTTTCTCTTAGTTGTGCTTGTATTGTTTGCGTTCTTCTCTTCGTCTTCTCCGTTGTCTTCTTCTTCAGCGAATAATACACACACAGACCAACTTCCGGACATGGACTTCCGGTATGGATATGTCCGCCATCATGTCTGCAGCTGGGTCCCTCTCAGTATTTGACCAATGTATTGCTCTGGTAGAAATTTTCTTGTCTAAGTCTGTGTATCAAGAATTGAGTTTGCTGATTCATAATTTCATTTAGTTGAAATTCATATTGTCTTAATTATTTCGGGGTTTCCTCTGTTGGGCTGCTTGCATTGATGTTTTCAAGTCTTGTGATTTTTTTTGTTCCAGTTCGACCTCTTGTTCCTTTTCTTTCTTTTTCTTATAAACAGAGAATGAGATTATGTTTCCTCTTAATACTGCCTTTGCTGTTTCCCATAGAAGGGTTGGAGATGACTTAGGGGAATCATTCATGTCTAGCAAGTATGCTCATTCTCTTTTAATACAACTGTCGCATTCGGGGTCTTTAAGGAGAGCTGTGTTAAAGCGCCATCTGGTGATCAGTTTATGTGGACTGATTCTATTCCAAGTAAATGTAACGGGTGTAATCGCTTATGATGAGGGTGAATCTTTGACTCTGAGATATTAGATATGATTGAGTTGCTGGTGAGGAAAAAATCAATGCAAGAATACGAATGGTGGGCTGGTGAGTAGAATGAGTATTCTCTAGCAGTTGGATGTTGCAGTCTCCAACTATCACCAAGACCAAAATCACTCATTAACTGTTTCTGTGGATTGCCAAGTACGTTTATTTTTTGCAATGTTAGTGCTGATGGGTCGATAACTGTGTTGAAGTCGCCTCCTATTATAACTGGACAATCGGAGATGTTTGAAATGGAAGGGGAAAAAAATACGGAAGAAGGATGGCTGATCTGTGTTTGGATCGTACACATTGCTGATTGTTAGTGGGTTATTGTTGTTTGATATGTTAATGATGATAAAACATCTGTAATGGTGGTGTTACGGACAAATTAGGTATTTTTATTTTTTTAAAACACATACACCTCTTTGTTTTGTGTTGTAGGTAGCTGAAAACAAGTGGTTGAATTGTGATGATTTTAATTTATTATGGTCTGAAAGATGTTTTTTTTTTTGTAAGAGGCATATATCTGCTTGTAGTTTAGTTAAATGATTTAAAATTTTTACCCTTTTTGCTTGAGAACCAATTCCACGGATATTCCATGTTACGAATCTAAGTGATGATGACATGTTATGTAACTATAAAAACCTATGTATTAGTTCTGGTGCATGTGTGTGTGTGTGTGTGTGTGTGTGTGTGTAGCTGAAAATACAGTTTGATATAAGGCACATAGCACAAGACTGACCACCCAACATGTAAACAGGAAGACACAAACAAAAGGATGCTGCCACATAGACACAAAACGCTCATGTCAATGTGGCTGTGGGAGGCAGTAGGTCACTGTATCCCCCGCGGTACTGGGGGGGGCCAGGGGGGCCATGGCCCGGGTAACTTTTGTACTCTGACATAGAGGACTGCATTGGGATTGGGTCCCGCCGGGTCCCGTGGGTCCCCATGTTTAATCTACATCTACTGTTTAAGTAGAAGAAGAAGAAAAAGAAGAAGAAGAAGATGTAGCCTAGCGACAGGATGTCAACACAGGAACTTGGTGCACATGCATGAGCATTTCCACTCCATATTTATTCATAAATGGACGAATATGCCCTGAATCAGCTTTCATACCAATTTGCCGCTTGCGCCACGTGTCTGTCTGTCTGTCTGTCTGTCTGTCTGTCTGTCAGCTCCATCTGTCATGAGACAAACATGAAAGAAGACATGCAGTCTATTGTGTTTCACCGGCGACGAGCTGTCATTACGCGCGACTATTACGCACGTCTGCGCACTCTTTATAACTCACTGTGTGAACCTATATGTTGCATAATAAAGATTTGCCCCCTCCTAATTTTTAACCGCCCCCTCAGTAACTTCATCCTGGCGCCGGGCTTGCCTTAACTTCAATCACTGCGTGATTATATAAAGGTAGAAAAATAAATAAATACAGAGGAGGAGAATAGAATATGAAACAGCCTTTATTTCATTAAAAACTAAATCAAAACAACGAAATAGGAGCGCTATTCCTGACCAGTGCGTCAAAAGACATGCAGACCAGGGAAACGAAACAAACAACCCCATGAATCTCTTTATTAATAGCCTATAAAATGACGTTTTTTCTCCTGCGGGATGGGAGAAGACACAAAATCAATCCATCTCTATTATTGTGCGGGCATAAATTCTCAGAGTTTTGCGGGAGCGGGTGGGAGTGGACATACACATTGCGGTTGCGGGCGGTAATGGTCAGAAATTCAGCATTCTGGTTATTTTTCAGTAACTGCGCAGCTGCGCTTGTTTTGTTGTTGTGTGTGTGTGTGTGTGTGTCTGTGTGTGCAGCTCTGCTCATCAGTCTGATATGAGTGCTGACTTGTGATGATAATGAATATGATGTTGATTTAGATTCAAGGCAGCAAGATGAGTTTTGGTTGTGGTTGTGGACTGGATGTACTTTGTTGTTTGCTATAGTTTCATCTGTGCGTTTATGTGTAAATAGGCTTGGCCTGTTGTGGGTGAATGTTAGAGTGGGATCAGAGGGGTTAATCTGAGCAAGCATGTGTTCGTGTTCATGCGCGTACTGTAGATGTGACTGTGTGGCGTCGGAATAAAAAAGTGCTCTGCAACGTTAATACATCAGTAATATTGTCTGTTTCAATGCATATGCCCCCCCCACCCCCTCCGCGTGACTTGAAATTATGGCCCCCCCCTTGTTCAGATGCGTTCCACGGTCCATGCATTAGGTTATGAGGGGTCTAGAAGAGCCAGGAGGTCATGTCCTTATCATGGAATTACTGTCCATCTATGTAAAGTTTGTCCACTGAGATAACTGCTCTTTTGCCTTCTTTCATCAGTTGTTTCCGGATTGGTAGTAGTTGGTTGTGTCGTTGTAAGATGTCCCAGGGGAATTGGTCATTCAGTCCATAGTTTTTTCCCTTTAGGTGTCTGCCTTGTTGTTGAACTAGTTCTTTTTCGTTTATAGTGCTCGAATTTTGCAACCATCGGTCGTGGTCTGTTGTTGATGTTCTTTAAGCCCATACGGTGCACACAGTGAAAAGTGTTGACTGTTTCTGTGGGTAGTTTAAACTAAATGATCATGACGTCCTTAACAGATTTTTGGGGTTGTTTGGGGTTTATTTGGAGATGCCAGCGAAAACCAAGTTGTCCCTCATGCTGTGTGTTTGCAAGTCCAGAATGTTCTCTTTCATGGTTTTGTTTTCGGCTGTGATGAAGGTGAGCTGAGTGGTATTTTAACGGGCTGTTTTAATGAGTTATTTCTTTGATGAGTGTTTCGATCTGTTTTTTTTTTTTTTAAGATATGTTTTTGGGTATCTTTGCCTCCAATGGACAGGACAGCCAAGCGTGAAAGGGGGAGAGAGAGAGGGGGGGATGACATGCAGCAAAGGGCCACAGGCCGGACCTGAACCCGGGCCGCCACGGCAACAGCCCCGCACACGGGGCCTCGGCCCCACCACCAAGCCACCGACGCCCCTTCGATCTGTTCTTGACTAAATTCCAGGCTGTGGTGAAGTGCCTGGAATTCCCTGTGTAAAACCTCAATCAGCACAATTCTGCTGTCAAGTCCTGTAAGTTTATTTTCAATGGAGATTAGAATGTCGCTCACCTCTGTGCTGCACGGTGGTTTGGGGGATGAGGATGATGAGGTATCCGGGCTGGAGACTGACTCTGGACGGAGATGTTTGGCATTTGGATTGGAGTTGGATTTCCCCTATTTAGCGTAATCTGTTTTGTCCTTATTCATGCTGCAGAATCGGTTGTAATAATCGTCAGTGTGTTCTTCTAGGTGCTTCAGGTTGGTTGATGGTATAGTCCAGTAAGAAAAAAGAAAAATTTTATGTCCAGTGAAATGTGGTTTTTGGATCTGGAGTCTAGCAGCTGGGGGCCGCCATGTTGGACGCACTGTCCCATGAGAGTTGCATTCACCAAGCAAGCACTGCCATCACTCCCTTTGGGGAGCCTCCTTCAGGCTTCACACAAGCAGTTTTTAAGTGTATGCTGCCCTGATGCTATTCTAACTGATTCTCAAAAATATGCAGCTCAACGGTAAAATACTCACTTACCATGTACTTCATACTTAAGAGGAAAACATCCTCCTACTACATGTACCTGACAGAGACATGTTACTGGTTACATTGCAGATTTAGATTTTACCTTCATTTAAGAATTAAAATATGATGCATTATTACTCATTAAATTATCCAGCATTCCATATGAATTGAAAGCTCCACCTAAAACAGATGTTATGCCTGGTACACACAACACAACATTTCTGTCCGTTCCAACAGTCACTATGTCACATTACGTGATTGTGGAGTAATAAAATTGTGCCGTGACTTGGCCGACAGACATGACACACTACACTATGGTCCACATCAATCATCCCCGGTCGTCTTTCACGATGTGTGTAATGTCATCGGGTTATTCTTGTCCTATCTTTATTACTTTTACTATTGTTTCAGTCACTGTGTCTGTTCACGTGCCAGCTGAAATGTTATTGTAGTAATGTAAAAAGCGCCAGCAGATGGCAGGAGCTACATTTGAAGGACCATATGCAAACATAGACACTGAATCCTCCACAATAAGTTCCTGCAAATGTTTAACAATAAAAGCCTATTTAAAAAATGAAGGGATTCTCTCAACCAAAGTTATAAGGGACATTTAATTTGAAACAGATACAGGAAGCGAGTTTGAAATGAGCGGATAAAAAGTAAAAATAGAAAAATACAGAGGGAATAATAAATAATGTCCCGTTTATAATGTAGTCTGTTTCAAATGAAGCTGGTAACCTCTGTAGTTGTGGTGGGAGCGTATCTATGTTTTCCGGGTTCTATGTTTCTCAGGTTCTATGTTCCCCACTTAACCCTGCAAAAAAGGTTCTATGGTTCCCGGGTTCTATGTTCCCCACTCAACCAAGCGGGAAACATAGAACCCTTTTTGGTTGAGTGGGGAACATAGAACCCGGGAAACATAGAACCTTTTTGGGTGGTAAGCGGGGAATATAGAACCCGGGAAACATAGGGATGACCCCGTTGTAGTAAGTAAAAGCCCTGCCACTATTTTTTAATTTCCTTACTTTATGTCCGTCTCCATTATAAAGAAATAACATTGTTTGCTAGCTTGATGTGAACGACAAAGACACACGATAATCCATCATTTCATCTCATGTAGTGTGTCATAGTTACCGTCGCAGTGTCTGGGACGCCTCATGATGTTTCGACAAAAAATGTTTGATTTTCTTGTTCCCGTCACAGCCATCATTATGACCAATAGAAACACAGAGATATCTGGGGCCTCCCTAGTGTAGTGGTTAGAGCACTCGTCCTCCATGCGGAAGACGAGACGAACTGGCACAGAAGGAAGGGAACACTGAGACTAAGGCTGCGGTCGAATAGTCTTTTTTGCTTAGGAAGGTTCCTAACTGAGTGAAATGACCCAGAAGTATGTAAGTGGCAGCCATGATAAGAGCTGGTCGCTGAGCTACAGTGGAAGGATCATAACAAAAAGAGAGAATAGGGCACTATACAAAAGACTGTGACGTTAAAAAATATCTGCTTGAGGTTATTAAATACTTGCAGCGAGCACCCCACCCTACCCTGCAGCAGAAACAATAAGCGCTTTCCCCATAAAGAGAGACGCTGTGCGCATTTACGCACGATGCACAGCAGCCTCACTTTTATTATTATTTTTCACTTTTATTATTAATATTATTATTTATCTATCTATCTATGCAGTAGGGGCACGTAATATTGATATAGCAATAAAGGCCAAACACAAGTTGGTTACTGGTTGTGGTCTAATTTCTAATCCAATTGTCCATTTGAAGAAGAAAATGGAAAAAGCACATGGATTTCCATTATTTTTTTATTCACACAGAAAAACAAAATAATGCATTTAATATTTGTTTATCCTGTTATAAAACATACAAGTTGAACACAGCTGTGGACGGAGGACACACACACCCGTAACATATGCTCAGTTTGCATCAGTCATTCATTTGAGCATTGTTGTATTGCCAGCCTTTAGTAATATCATTAATTAATTTTACTAGTTAGGTTAGCAAACTCAGTGCCCTCTTTTAAATCATTTCGTTTCAGTTTGTGGCTGGTAGCCTATATTCCTTTTTTTAATTCAATTCCGACCTTAGAAATTAAATAATATCTTTCACCGTGTTGTCCACATTTATATATCCTGCATGAAACAACACGAGTAGTAGTAGTCCATCTTCAGAACATTGTAGTTTCACCACAGCAGACCCACATCAATAACATCCGCCATCGCATTATGTAGCCCAGTGTAAGTGCAGTCGGATTCTCTCAGCACTGCAGTTGTCTTTTCCTAAGTCCTTATGAATTCTCCTTCACGTCTTCCCTTGACCTTGTGAGTTTTTCCACTGAGGTCAAGGAAAAGAGGTTAGGAAAATACGACAGGAGGTACTTTTCGACCGCAGCCTAAATATTCTGGGGAAGGGGAGACAGTGAGACACAGCTGCAGCACATTGGGGCAGGGCAGATAATCACACAAGAGGGAGACACACGAAGGCAGGAAGTGAAGGACCTGAAACGAGACAAGAGGTACGTATCAAAATAAAACAGGAAGTAGAAGACAAAGAACACTGGGAAAAAGGTAATTCAACTATCCAGCCAGGGCGTGACAGTATGTACTTCAAATGTAGCACTTGCCATCTGCTGGCACTTTTTTACATTACTACAACATTTCAGCTGGCCCCTGAACAGACACAGTGACTGAAATAAAAATAGGACTAAAATAACCCAATGACATCACACACATCATGAAAGATGACCGGGGATGATTGGTGTGGACTATCATGTGTATCATGTCTGTCGGCCAAGTCACGGCACGATTTTATGACTCCACAATCGTGTAATATGACATAATGACTGTCAGAATGGTGAGAAATGTTGTGTAGTGTGTACCAGGCATAAGTACATTTAAGTACATTGTACCTTCATCACCTCCTTTCTCCGAAATTATGCAAAACCACATTTTTTTCAAACTAAGTAATGTAGTATAACCAACAGGAAACCACTGATGTGTGAACTGATTTTAAGAGTGAAGTTATTAAATTTTTGTGTTTTCTTTTTAAGGTGTTGTACTTTGTAAAGTCCCACAGACAAAACATTATTTGTCCAGCTCAGAGCAAGGATTGTTTTGATGATGTAGCTTGTTGTCTTGGTTAGAAAGAAGCTTTGTTTGTGTTTTAACAACGTTTCGCTTGAGATTTTGATCCAGGAAGTTTAAGTCCATGTTTATCTTTCTAACTTTACTGAACTGCTTTAGGCAGACAGCTACTGTCCCCTCTTCCTGGTACTGCACATCGGTACTTAATCTGTTCGTGGTACAGAGTACTAGACTGTACCGGCCTCCTCTCACCCCTGGTTATAAGTTGATATGGCAAAGAAAAGTTCGCCGCTATTTGGAGGTCAGAAACACAGTGAAATACACATAGAAACATGCTATGTTCACAGTCTGCTATCTGCAGAGGTCTGTAGCCCTGGACCCTGCTGCACAGAGCTGCAGAAGCTGTTCACTTGTTTATTCAAAGTTCATTGATATTGATATTGTCGCGTGTCTAAATCGCACCAAATTCATCGATGCATATCCTTGGGTCCCCAGGAATACGCCCACCAACTGTGAAGTGAATGATCAGTTTGTGGTACCTGTTGCTTAGTGGTGCTGCACACTCTGGAGCCTTTTAGAACAGGTATATATGTACTAAGATTTTGTGACACTTGGTTGAAAACAGGTGGACTTTACTTAACTAATTATGTGACTTCTGCAGGTTATTAGTAGCTTACTTCGGGGCTTCATCGCAAAGGAGATAAATGCATACACCACTTTTCAGATTTTTATTTTTTTAGGAAGTTTTGGGTTTTCCTATTTCACCATTTTGTGTAGGCCCATTTCCTAAAATCCAAATTAAATACATTTAAATTACAGGTTGTAATTCAGCAAAATAGGATAGCATAGAGGCAGGTGTGGCCAAATGGAGGGCAGAGGGAAATTGTTGTCCCGACAACGCCACCTGGGGAATTGCACCCCAGAAAATACACTCTGAGCAGTACCCTTATTAATAGAAGGTCACACAGATTCGTTACACTAAAAATATAGGACGTGAGAGGGACTTCCAAAAATAGTAACAAATGTTTATTGATAAAAAATTCACTAAGTTTTAAAAGAACACAAGGATGTCACAAGATATACGGCCCGGGTGTCAAAATAAAGACCACACTGGTTATTGCGGTAGAAAATAGCAAAATGACAGGAACAGGGCTAGTACTTAGCTCAGCGGACAGACTAAAGCAAAAATAAGGGACAACTCAAACCAAAGAAAAATGACTACAAACCAAACCACCACGTGCCACACCAAATTAAACGGAGTGAGGGGGACACCACCACCGGGGAAGTCTGCCACACACTGCGCAAGCTCCTGTCCTGGAAAAGCTCCTGTCCTGGAAAAGAAATAAAAACAAAATTAATACTGCTGGTGGTGGGACACTCAGGTAAATAGGTTGTACAGTTACCACACACACACACACACACACACACACACACACACACACACACATACACCTGTAGATGCGAATGGTTGTCTGTCTCTACATGTCAGCCCTGCGATAGTCTGGCGACCTGTCCAGGGTGTACCCCGCCTCTCGCCCACTGTCAGCTGGGATAGGCTCCATTGTGCAATGCTTGTTTTGTTTTTTGATTTCCAGTTCCAGTATAATTCTCTCTTTGACAATGTTATAGCTTTAAATCCTTAGAAATTAAGTAAAAACTAGTGTTGTGTCACAACGAATTTCAGTGTGTGTGGTGTAGATATGCATCATAAAGAAGTAGTCAAGAAGTAGTAATCATTTCACACAAATGTATTTTCAATTAGTAATTCTACCATATTAAATGTCCTATTATAAATCTATCACTTCCCCTTTATGCAGGTTTTCTTCACATAGTGACTAACAGTAGTCTCCTCTCTGCTCTAGCTGGCCCCAGAAAACACCATGGTGTCCTTTAACAGAGCCCTGCAGCATGGGGCTAGCTCCCTGGAGGCAGACGTCACTATCAGGTTATTAGCCACACATTAATTTGATCCTGGGTTATAGGGATGGGAATTGAGAATCAGTTCCAGTTGACAACTGGTTCAAATTGTCCAAATGACCAGAATCATATGCTTCAAGCTTGACAGTTCCTTTTATTGATGCCAGCATGTTTTTCTAACACTTGCACATTGCAAACAATGATATCAAACTCGTGTGTCTACACTGCTGGAAACTTGCAACATGATGTAGTCATGATGGAGATGAAGAAATGGTCTGAAGTGTGGCTTCATTCACAACGAAAGATGACAGCAGAGCTGCTTGTAATGTTTGTAAAATTATGTTTTTGAGTAAGGGTGGAAACACCAGCAATAATCTGAAATATCATTTTAAGCAACAGTGGCTTAAATTCCGGTAATGCCATGTATTTGACAATCTATGACAAGTGCCACTGCTTCCCAACCGAGCAACACGTTTATTACTGAAAGTAAATATCCTTCGTAATAATAACACATGTTCTCATCCCAGGTCATTAATACCAAAGCTGTGACACACCCCTCAGTGTGTGGTTACGTTGCATTAAATAAACAGTGACTTATGTTTTTTTTAGGGGACACAAACTGCTGTCATCTGGGTGAGAGTTAAGTTTTGTTTGACCCATCTACCCATAAAACAGTTGCACTGATGCTGAAAATCTGTGTAGGCCCACATTTTTCCACACAGAAAATTGATCAGGAATCAGTAAGAGAATCGATAAAGAATTTGACCGATTAGCAGAATCAATAATGGCATTGGTATTAATAAAATCTTATCAACTCCCATCCCTACTGGGTTGTACATATTAAATGAAGTGATGGTATGCTCTGAAATTCAAAATGTACATCCCACAGCTGATAAACGTGGGTTGTTTGGTAGAAACATTTACAGTGCACGTAAGAAGACAGATGCAGCTAACCCTCGCAATGGGAGGTGATCATCAACTCATTTCACCTCTGCTGTTTTGATGTTAGATTATTATGATATTTCATTTTACAAAATATACTAAACCACAATCAAAGTTCCAAAGTACAACATTTTCTTGATTTTGTTTCTTGCAGTGTGGATGCTGTTCCCTTCCTTATGCGAGACCGCACGTTGAGAAGAACCACAGATGTTAGTAAGGTCTTTCCAGCCAGACAGTATGATGATGCCTCTTCCTTCAACTGGACAGAGATTCGATCTCTAAACGCAGGCCAGTGGTTTTTGGAGGTACCGAAATCCACTTTACCTTAACTCATCCTGATATGTTCATGCAGATCCCTGCACAACTATTTAATGCATGTCCCCCTTCTATGACCCCACATTCTTTACCATATTCTGTTTCTATAAATAAAGTCTTTCAGATTATTCTGTTACTACAAATAAAGTCCTTCAGAAACAACTCATGATTCCCGAGCACGGCACCGCTGCTGCTCACGGCTCCCTCAGGGGATGGGTCAAATGCGGAGAACAAATTTCACACACTCAGGTGTGTGAAAATCAGTGGGACTTTAATAAAATGTTTCAGTTCTGAGGGAGTCCCTGAGAAATTATGCAATATGTGCAGAATGTGACTGTAAAATTTTGTAAAACCTACAGTTTTACCAGTACATATTAGTACATACAACGTATTAGAAGAGGTATAAAATGTATTTAGCTTTTCCACTGGCAACATCTTGAGATGTCATATTGAGGTATCATTTAACTGTACTAGCACAGGGCTGATTTTGAAGATCGAGATCTCTGTGACTAATTCCTTACACTTAAACGTCTTTGTAATGGATGAGCACACACTTAGATTTTTTTTTAGATATAGTGATGCAAAGGCAGAGAGATATAAACAATGTAAAACTCTATATCTAAATTAGCTGCAAACAGGCCTACTTAATTTAGAATATGCAAATATCTTTTCGTGTTGTATTACAGTTTTTTGCAATCACTAGCATCTTTTTGTCCAATCTTAAGACAAATTTTCAAAACTCTAAACACAAACAGCACAACATCTGTCTGTTGTGGACCACACTATTAACACAATTCATGTTGTTTCACACAATATGCATTCAGTATAAAGCCTCTATTTCTGCATTAGCAGAATCTCAAAATTGGGTCTATGTCATTGGTTCGACAGCCCATTGGTTCGACATCCCATTAGTCCGACTGTCCGCGGTGCTGAACGGCTAGCGGCGGGCGTATGGTGCGCCGCGACCGGCTTGAGGCGGAGCAGGCTCACGGCTTATGTGTTTGCCACTTTCTTTTTCATTTTAACCCACACCATGATCTTTTCCTGACCCTAACCAACTGGTTTTTGTGCCTAAACCTAACCAGACCTTAACCACAGGGCATCATGATGATTTCGGAACGGACTTCGGAACAATGAGTTTAATATGGTCGGATCAATGGGATGTCGAACCAATGGGCTGTCGAACCAATGGGCAGTTCCCTCAAAATTGATATTGAAGTAGCTCATAACCTTTTTTAATGAACAGATGATTGAAACATTGAGAAATAACTCATTTGAGGTTTACAATAGATCAATCACAACTGATTCCAGAGTCAATCTGAGACAGACCCAGGTGTCTCAGCCAGGTGGGTTCAGTTATATCAACATATCAACAGTGAAAAGGGGACTTTTTGGACTGATTTTGTTCCATGTTGATACAGAACAACACAGAGGAGCAGAGAGAGAAAGAAGTAATTCTGGACAAGAGAGGGGAATAGCACTTGCTTGTAGAATCTGTAGAATTAAAAGCCTGTTGAATATGCTCCAAAGCCTACAGAAATGCCCGTAGAAACACAAACAAAAGGACAAAAGGGGGAATCTGCCGTTAGCCATAGTAATAGCCTCTCTACCTGTAACCACCGATGAGCTGTCCAATCTGAGTAGCACATGCAAAAGGTAGAGGTATGGGCCACCACTTCAACATACAGACCACACACAGAACTGCATGATCACAGTTTATGGACTTTTGCATTATAGAAAAAAAGAGTAATCTGCTGACTTCACAGCAAATGTTACGAGTAACGAGAGCCCTCATAGAAATGTAGTGGAGTCAAAAGTACCATATTTGTCTTGTAAATGTCGTGGAGTCAAAGAAATAAGTTTCCAAAAAACAATGCTCAAGTAAAGTGCAGATACTCAAAAACTGTACTTGAGTACAGTATTTAAATAAATGTGCTTCGTTACTGTCCACTGCTGGATGAGAGAGAGGAAGAGGACAGAGGAGTATCTGAACCAGGACTGTCTGAAACTGTGCAATTTTGTGTTTTTTCTCTTGTGTGCCTTTTTACTTCTTCTTCTTCTTCTGGCGTAGACCGTCAGCTCCATTGATGCAAGCCAGTCCAGCGTGTCATCATCCAGGTTGATAAGACCATGATCGCCATTCGGTGGCCGGTATATGGGGCAGCTGCTTATTATATGTTCTACAGTTTGTAAATGATCCCTGCATTTGCAGTGGGCACTGTCCGCAAGGCCCCCATTTCTGCATTGCTGCACCGAAGCGTCCTACACCTGTCCTCAAGCGGTTGAGAGTTGTCCATTGCTGTCAGGCAGATGCTGGCTTTTTACTGTGTTTGTGTATTTTAATTTTACACATTTGGTACCAAAGGCCAGATATGTTCTATTTTTGGTTGATCACTGGCAGCAGTTCCATGTTGCTAATTGAGCTTCACTACACACTAATTCTGTCACTCACAATTTTATTTTAATTGTACATTCTGTAAAGTAAAAATGACTTATTCACATAGTAGTACATAGATAGTAGTACAAAGTAGATAGTACATTGCCAAAATGCACAAATTCAACACTAAAAAAATATAGAGTGGTTTACATCAAAAGGAAACCGTATTTTAAAAAAACAATGGACGTCATATTGTCTATTGTATGCAAGCAGAGCTGAAACATGAACAGTAATACAGTTTTTGTAATGTCATTAACTGTTAGTATTTTGAACATTGTTGTGTGAGGTCTGACTTTATGTTCCTCTTGGATAGAAACATGTACTTCAAGGGAATGATTAATTGAGTCAGGCTTGCTGTGTGTTGATAGAGCTGGTGTATGTAGAGAATGTTTTTGGTATTTAATGAACAAAATGTGGTTTTAAGCAGAAAATGCATTTGGCTAATTGTGCGACTCAGGTGTGTTGCTATGTTAAGAGAAAAAGTATCTTAAGTTGAGGGAAACAATTGTTAGCAACTGTAAAAAAAAAAAAAAATCTGTAACTGTGCTGCAGAGGAAAATCATGTTACATTTCTGTCTCTCTCTCTCTCTCTGCTCCCTTTTGTTTGAAGAGTGACCCCTATTGGACAGTAGAGACCCTAACAGGAAGGGACCGGAGCAGGATAGGCAACCAGACGGTTTGCAGTCTGGTGGAAATGCTGCGTCTGGCAGCCAGGACCAACGCCTCTGCATTGCTAAATGTCCGCAAGCCTCCACCAGAGCACCCACGCCACCGCAGCTGGTTCATGGACACATTCTGGGCTGTGCAGAAAGCAGGAATTTCCCAGAAGAGGGTGAGGACTGTAGGTTCCTCCATAATAATCCTTTGATTACTTGAAGGTGCTGCTTGTAGTTCGGTACCCCCAGTAAATCATGAGCACATGAGCAACTTAAAGAAAGTTCTGCACACTGTTGCTCACGTAAGAGCAATTTATTAGCACATCCAAAAATGACGTTTCAAGCTAATGCTTTTCTTAAATGTCATCTTTAAATACATACGCTCAGGTTACATGATTGTCATGTGATGATCCTGGTGAAATATATATATATATATATATATATATATATATATATATATATATATATATATAGACATATATATATGTATACAGTATATACAAATGCATACATTATGTACAATGTATACAGTACATACACATGCATGTTATAAATCAATGTATGTTAAGAAAAGCACATGTAAACAAGAAATATAATATTGTGTTACACACAAATATATGTGCTTAAAAAAAATTACAGAAAGACCTCATAGTTCATAAGAAAAAACATCAGGCCAGAGGCCATCATACCTATTATATGGCTTGATCTAAAGAGAGGCACCTCTACATTAAGTACAGGTTGTTGCTGTCACAGTGTTCTGGTGTGAGACTTGCCTTGGTGTTGTGAGAGCTTGAGACAGAGCCTGAAAGCATGCAACTCACACCAGGTGCCTGAGAGTTGGTAACTCTGTTGTAAATTCTACTGTACAAGTTGTACTTTTTTATAATAAAAGTGAAACATTTCTGGATTTGAAGCACGCACTGCGTTTTGTCTGACCAAGGTCTTTTCTTGTCATATGTGTTTGTGCCAGGTGACGTGGAGCCCCGACACAGATAGGGGGAGGGTGCGAGGGCTTCAGCAGTCCGCTAATGAGAAGCTGTCAGTGGAAGAGATAAGGCTCAGGGGAATAACAAGCCTGACTCTTCATTACAGCAAGGCCAGCCACAAAGACATACAGTAAGAGCAAGCATCTACAGCTTTGCAAAAACTACAGTTATGAAAATCACAAAGGAGATTAGGCTATAGTTGTGCTCTATGCGGAGCCTACACCATGGTCTATGCAAGTGGCCTAAGCTGTTGTGAGGATTTATACTTGTGCCAGGGGTAACTTTAGCTAGGGTTGCCACCTTCAGTGTGTAAAAATAAGGGACACCTTCATAGTGGCCCTATGCATGGGGAAAAGATATCAAGAGAGTGGTCTGGGGGTCCACCCCCAGGAGATTTTGAGTGTCAGACACTTCATTCATCACACACATGGGCAAAATTTTTGGTCTGTCAAAATTAACTATTTGGTTAATTTAGAATGAGGCTTTATGTAGGAATCCCGAAGTTAACCCTTTTAAGATCCTTTTTAAAAAAAACTTTTCATAGCCTACATTTTAGGACCTCATCACCACTTCAAGTTCTAACTGGTTACAATGGTCATTTACTACAACTAACTTTACATTGACTGTAGGAAAGCACAACTAAACAGTCTAAAGAGATACCTTCTTGGACCACTGTGGCCATGCAACATAATTCAGATAGACTGGGCGGAAATAATGGGACAAGGGGGACATGATATAAACAGTGAGAGATTTAAAGTTAGGCCTTGTTTGTGTGCTTGCCAATATTAGTGATTATGTTAGAATTTTGCAGTCTACACAGTGTTGTCTAAATATTACTTGTAGGTGCATTCTTAAGCTTAATTAAACGTAGTGTAATTAATTATTTGGCCTATGTGTGATGAATTTTATTGTCATTCTTTTAAATAAGCTTATATTCAAGGCATTATTTCTATCTTTGATTTTTTTCCTGAACTGTGCAGAAATTTGTGAAGCCTGTTTTAATATGATTGCTATAAATTAATCGTCAATAATCTGTCTGATGTTTTATGATGATGATTGAAATATCACCATGATGATGGTTTGCACGTAGGCCTACATGTGATGAATTAGCGGTACAGGCGCTATTAATAGTCACAGCCAAGTGTATTAGTAATGAGTAATAACAACTGTTCTGTTGGAGAACCTCGCTAGTCTGCAAAATTGCACTTCTTCTCTGCCTTATTTTTAACTGCCAGGTCTAAGGAGTGGTGGAGAGGGCACAAATATCAATATTCAAACTGACTGAAGGGTGTTTCTGCATCAATTTATGTCTCACTGTGGGAGTGTGTACAAAGCTTGTGCATGTGTCAACAAGTGACATATGTAAAACAGCATCAAATGCACGTGAGGCTTTATGAATCCATAAGCCCAGTATATTAACATCCAGGCATGAAATGACCCTCACATAACTTTATCAAGAAGCAATCAGTCAGTGGGTCAGTGAGCGTCGAAGTCTCCGTAACCATGGCAACAATGGTGCTGAGTGACAGACCTGTTATTCTGTGCCATTCTCCTTCACAAATTCTGATTTAATATTTCTCCACTATGTCTCATTAAACTCTTTTGGTTAAATATTTCTCATGTCATTCCAAGCATGTTATGACATAGTTTATGTGGTACAGTAGGGTGTGCACAGAAAGACAAGACAAATTGCGTCCCATATTGAATCAGTAAGGGACAGTACATTTTATTTTTCAGTACGGGATATATATAGATAGATAGATAGTTAAGATAGTTTACTTTTGTTTTTGCACTAAACGGGAATGCATACAATTTTTGTTGTACTTTTACAATGACAATAAAGATTCTGATTCTGATTCAGATTCAGATTCTGTATTATACAGGATGGGTCGCAATCTTAGCATTAGCCATGGATCAGCCCGCTGCTTTTAAATGTCATCACTCATGTCAAGCTGTTGTCAGTTAAAGACACACCTTCAAGAGGGTAGCCCTGTTGTTATTGACAGGCAAATCCCTGCTGTGCTGGCCACACTATCATTTCACTGCTGCATATTTTCTTCTCACATTTATAGTCTTTATCCCTTTGTGTGGTTTGTTTGTCATACAAGCTGCTGGATGCCTAAATTTCTCTAGTGATTAATAGAATCTAAAAATCTTTGGTTCTGCTGCATCTATTTTGATCCCTTTTTTATGTGTGTCATAAATCGGACAATCCTAAAGGAGTGCGATGCTAAATCTCTTTTAAGGCCCCTCTCTATACAATTCATAACTGAGTAAAAGGAGATAAGGAGTGAAAGGGAGAGTTGACATGTATTTTTCCTTTCCCCAGGGAGTATCTGGCCAATAATGTGAGTGTGACTGTCTACCCAGTGAATGAACCCTGGCTCTACTCCATTCTGTGGTGTAGCGGGGTGCCTTCTGTGTCCTCTGATGCCCCCCAAGTCCTCCGAAAGGTGCCTTACCCCATCTGGCTCATGGTAAACAGCTCTCCTCTTTCTGTCTCTCATCTGACACCACACACACGCAGACAAGGTCACACAGCAAGACAAGAGGACAGAGACTGACGAGGGCCCAGCAAGACCCGAGGGCAGGGACACAGAGAAATATGAGGGAGCTCAGCGGCAGACTTTAGCTCAGCGCGTCATTAGAGAACAACAGGACCCTGGGAAAGAGTGTGACACAGGTTGAGACAAGGGCACAGATCTGAGCTGAAAAGCAGCATTTGCCTTAGTCAGGGCCTTGTGTTAGCTTCAGACATGCATGTTAATGATGACCTCCAGTGGTGCTGACCGGAAATTACTTTTCTTCTCTTACAGAGCCAGAATGCTTACAACTTTATCTGGATCACTTCGGATCTTGTCTCACTTGCCATAGTCACAGGGATTTTCTGTTTTCAGAAGTAAGTACAGTTTGGACTATGATCATGCTGACAGACACAGACATATATTGACAAGGGCACAACCTTCATGCACTAGCCAATGAAAAAAACATATCAAACAGAAATTCATCACCACATTTATTTTCCCAGCTTGGATATCCTAAATGAGCATCATTAAAAAAATCAAAAATCAAAACATGTATTCACTTTGTGGTGCATCATTTGTGATATATATGTGATATAAGCCAAGTAAATTACTACATTTCTGTCTCACATTAACTGGTCTTTCTAGAAACACTTATATTTGGAATAATTCACTGAACAAACAGACAGCTGATTTCATTAAAATGATTTAATTAGTAGAAATAAGTTCCAGTGAAAAGTGTTGAAAAGTGTTGGGTAACTCCAAACCTGTTTTGTTTTGTAGTATTTGGGTGAACTGGCAAGGGCCAGTTCAGATCTTAGTAGATCTGGCCTTAAGACTGTATGATTTTTAAAGGTAAAGATCATACAGTCTTAGGGCCAGATCTACTAAGATCCCAATTTGCGTGTACTAATTTGCGTGCGCAATCTAGAATTTTGCGTGTGGGGCTGAACCGCGGTTTGTGGGTGATGTACTAAGAGTGATTGCGTAAATGACAACAGATGCAAACGTGTTGGAGACACCCTATTTAAATGAGGGTTTTGCGTGTTTCAAGGTTTGCAGCATGGTGAGTTTGGAGAGAAAGCGCAAAGTGAAATTCGACCCTATGGAATTAGAGGTGTTGGTAGATGAGGCCAATAAACACTTAAATGAGCTACAGCAAAGAAACCTGACTGTCTCATAAAGGAATGTTATATGGGAGGAAATCTGTGAAAAAGTAAATGCTGTTGGTAAAACGATACGAACAGTGGATGAAGTGAAAAAAAAAATATAAAGGCATCAGAAGAAGAACAAAAGAAAAATTGGCGTATAATAAAACGTCTGCAAATTAAACAGGTGAGGGCACAGTAGATGAGATGCCTCTTGCCAACAGCCAGGGACCGGAGAGGGAGGAGAGGTGCGCACGGCGGGCAAGTTCCACCTCTGTAAACGGAAACACAAATAATACACTCAACTGTCACGTTTAAGTTTTCTTATATTGGCTATGGATATTAATTTTCTGTTAAATAGGCTATACGATAAAGAACTGTTTAGTTTTGTTTTTTTGCCACAATAAATATTAGAGCTATAGCCTAATATATTTTGTGACTGAAACAATGTGTCTTTAATATGATTTTGCGTGGCTCAACATAGACATTAATGAGGCTGTGTATTTCGTTTGATAATAATGTTTGGAATCCAGAAAGTGATTTCAATCATCTTTTTTTCAGTGACTGTTGATTTGCTTAACTTTGCAATGCTCTGCAGTTTATTGGGTCACACTAGCACTCGTATTCTAATCTACAGCATATGTTTACTCAAGGTGAATTTCTGCATTACATATTATTGAATGAAAATAGAAAACGAAATGCATATACCAAACAGCTCACAAGAGGTGACTTCAAATGAGATTGCTATGTGTCTGCATCCCCACGGGGTCTGCCCATTGGTCCGACAGCCCATTGGTCCGACATTCCTTTGTTCCGACCATATTAAACCCATTGTTCCGAAGTCCCGTTGTTCCGAAATCATCATGATGCCCTATGGTTATGGTCTGGTTAGGTTTAGGCACAAAAACCACTTGGTTAGGGTTAGGAAAAGATCATGGTGTGGGTTAAAATGAAAAAGAAAGTGGCAAACACATAAGCCGTGAGCCTGCTTCGCCTCAAGCCTTTCCCAGCTGACCCAGAGCCAGCGCACCATCAAGGCAGAAATACGCCCGCCGGGAGCCATTCAGCACCGCGGAGAGCTCCCCACACAACCCGGACCCCAGAGTTAATAACAGGAGGTTATGGTGTTTCATTCTGTCCTCTCTATGACACTTGTATCTCGACCAGTAGCCTACTTTTGTTGTGTTGCTGATCCTCTATGGTACACAAATACAGTATAGCCTAGTATAATCACATATCGGAACAGCGTAACCAGGTGGGAAATGTAGGATTATCGTACCAGAGACTCAAAATTATCGTATTTTGAAGGAAATTATCATACATCCGTCATAACCAAAATAACAATCCTACTGATGCACTATACAACAGTTAATTCCGACTGAGTTTGACTGGATGAGAGGCATTCCGTGAGTGCTGATATAGAGTATAACATCACTGGGACATGTAACAGCAAAATCACTCCGCTCACAGATGTTATAAATATAAATACAACCGTTAATTAACCAACTGTCACACTCGCTACATTGACGCAAACTGACACTATAGCGTTACACCAAGAAGATGGATATTTTCCCCCAAATTACATTTGAATTAAATTATGAGTGGTCGTCAGGAGAGGACGAGGAAAAGGAAAGCCGGGACTCTTCTGTGCAGACCTCCAGGTGTGTTTGAATCCGGCCGTGCCAACATCCAGGTTTGCCAGCGTTTCATCAGCCGAACTGGACGAAGTTACACAGTTGCAGATCAATGTAAATACAAAGTAGCTTGTGAGTTCCTGGCGTGTGTGCTGCGTTGCCTGGCAACGGACTGGGGGAACTGTTTATTTTCGCGGAGCTACATAACATACTTAAATAATTTATTTCATCACCTTTTGTTAACATTTCATACTCAGCATTGCTGTTTAAGCTGTTGTTGAACTGCTGTATAAAAGCAATATCACACTCAAGGTCGTGATGTTGTACTGTATATCGTCACGGCTGTGATTCGGTCATAGGCAATCACAGCCGTTGCGATATACAGTACAACATCACGACCTCGAGTGTGATATTGCTTAAATATAGTCACTCTAGTGTTTACTTTTTTCCCATTTTCCTTGCATGCTAAGCAAAGTGCGATTGGCTGGAAACATGTCACATGGGAACAGATGCCTTCAGGGCTCACAAAAAAAAAACTCCGGCACACTGATTACAACCACACATTCATAAAATGGTCAAATTATCGTACATTTGGCCTTTTTTGGGATTATTGATCGTACATCGTACAGAGGGCCCAATTATCGTACAAATACGATAATTATCGTACACCTGGCAACGCTGTATCGGAACAACAGGACGTCGGACTAATGAGAGGTCGGAACAATGAGAGGTCAGAACAATGCTACGGCAACCATCCCCGCAGCATTGGGCTGTTGCTCAATACGGGGGCAGGTCGGCGTTCTCCTCCAGCATGGCATTATGCTCCAGCCCGTGTTGCTTGGCGATGTTATGTAGCATGCAGCAGGTCCCTACAATCTGCGTCACTTTTTCTGGCCTGTACAGCAGTGCTCCTCCAGTGTGATCCAAACAACGGAACCTGCTCTTCAGGATTCCAAAGGTGCGCTCCACAATATTCCATGTGCAGATAGGGGCTTCGTTGTACCTTATCTCTCCGGCAGTGGTCGAGTTGAGAACAGGTGTCAGGAGGAAGGGGTGTAGGGGTCACCTTAAAAAACATATGAATTAATATGAAACACCCTCTTGTTTTTAATGTAATTATTTTACAAAAGATTTTACAAATTGACTCACCTACAAGCCAGCCATCTCCAAACTCAGCATCTCGCAACTTCGAAAACAGAAAACTGTTACTCAGAATAAAAGAATCGTGTACTGACCCGGGATATTTTGCCACAACGTTGGTAATGATGCCTTTGGCATCACAAAAGCACTGCACATTCAATGAATGCGTGTGTTTGCAATTTCTGTACACATATTCAGTGTCACAGGGGGTCAGGGGTCACAAGCTGCACATGGGTGCAGTCAATCGCCCCTATAACTCTGGAAAATCCAGCTACTACAAAGAAGCCTTGTTTGGTCTCATTCAAGAAGTGCCAAGTAGGGATGGGTATCGTTAAGATTTTAACAAATCCGTGTATCATTCGTTCATTCGTTTTTCAAAATAAAACCAAATATGAAAAAACAAAATAATGACTCGTTTTTTCAGTATTTGTTTCCAGAACCAAAATGAAAAAACGGATAACGACTCCAATTTCCGATTTTCTGTTTAAATGGAAAATGGCAGAAACGGATAACGGGCCTTTCATGCACTTTCAATATTTTCATCTCTCCAGAAGCTAAGTTTTTTTCTTTTGCAAGCACTGGTTTCTTGTCGGACTGGTCGGAGTGACAACTACATCTGGTTCATGGAAGTTAACGCTTTGGCTAACAACAGCTGCGTGTGGAGGCTGCAAATTTGGAGAAATTGTTCAATATCAGGTAAGTTGTGCTAAGGTAGCAATATGTGCCAGCTTACTGTTTGCTTCTACAGCTGACATATTGGAATAGACTTCATGTGGCAAGTAATTTTTACGTTATTTGAAGATTTATGTTTGTCATGACTCACGAATTCGCCACATTCAGCCATAACGGCAGCATAGAAATAATGCTGTATTTAGGTGGATTTCAGCACTCACATGCATTTTCTTTGGGAAATGCCGCTCTAGTTAATTTCTATAAACATTATAAAAGTAGCATGCTGGGATATAAATGCATTGTTTGTACTTTTCCACAACACAGAACAAAATGAATGCATCAATGTTCTATGGGAAGCGACCTGGTGGACTTCAAACCAGGGTTCCACCAGTCGAAAGTGACGACAGCTGTCTTGACAGAGGGGATAGTGCTGAAGACTACACTCCTACACCACGTCGGCACTATCCACGAAGCTACCGACGCCCCTACTGCTGCCGGTTTCATCACCTGGTCAGCAGTGTAGTCTGTAGGCAGCATGCACAGACCCCATACACAGAGGCACCGCCTCGCCACAGCGGTCGCGGGCTCGATCCCAGCCTGCGGCCCGTGTCATTCCCCCATTCTCTATTTCCCCAGTTCATGCTGTGCTAAAGCAACAGGCCAAATAGATAATCTTATTTAAAAAAAAAAACAGCAGTAATAATGCTATAATTTCGTGTAGAGTTTCAGCTTTTTGCGGTTTACACATGGCCATATGTTTGTGAATGCAACCACGTGTACAAGATGTGTATATAATATAGATAAAAATGTCTGCACTCTTAATACAGTGATTTTTTTTTCTACACCAGGTGATGAAAGCAGCAGTAGGCTAGTACTGACAACAGGAGCAGCAGTGATGAAGATTCTGATGGAAATCACGATGCTCTTTCTAGCACCAGTGTTCTAAGTGAAAAGCTTGAGCTGTGTTTCACATTGGATTATAATAGTTGGTGTTATAGTCAGGACATTGAAAATAATTGTGTGTGGCATCAATAAAATCTACATACCTGAGACAGGAAATGTGTTTTAATATTTTTTTTTTATTGTTTTTTTATTTTTTTCCCCATTTATTCCTGTTGTTGCTAATTTGTATCATACCTAAATGTATATCTACACCACGGAAACAATGCCAATGTAAAGTCACTTAGGATCCATTGTTGTGGTGTCCACACGGATTCCCTGATTCAATAACGTCCTGTATACACACAAAAACGCAAAAGTGTTCTTGCAGATATATTACTCTGTTATAATTTCCCACCAATAATAATAATAACATGATAGTTCGGCTGTACTAGATATTTTATATAGGCCTATTCAAATATTCTTTTCTTTTTTTTTACTGTAGATAGTTACTAAAATGAGTCATCCTCAGATAATACAATACTACTAAAAAGTAAATCTCCACTTAATTTACCCCCCCCCCCCAAATATAGTATCTAAGCAATAAATAGTGTCTAAACAATAATAAATTGTATCTAAGTTATCTATTAGGCTACCATTCCACTCTATAAATAGATTTTAAAATTTCAGTATAATTTTAGTATTATTTTTGCTTATTTCATTATTGTTATTATTGGTTTACTTTTTAGTAGTATTGTATTATCTGAGGATGACTCAATGACGACAGTGGATCCTAAGTGACTTTACATTGGCATTGTTTCCGTGGTACCGGCACGTAATTTCAACCCATTACGTGCTGCCACCACGGAATGCGGTGTTAAGAGGTCGTGGTCATTTCACGTATTTCTGTGAGATCAGGTTGTTTTTTGGCACATTGTATAAAATGATTTTTATTTGTTTCTTTTTTTCTTTTTTTACTGTAGATAGTTACTAAAATGAGTCATCCTCAGATAATACAATACTTTACATTTAGGTATGATACAAATTAGCAACAACAGGAATAAATGGGAAAAAAATGGTATAAAAAAAAAAACAACAACTAAAAAAATAATATTAAAACACATTTCCCGTCTCAGGTATGTAGATTTTATTGATGCCACACAATTATTTTCAATGTCCTGACTATAACACCAACTATTATAATCCAATGTGAAACACAGCTCAAGCTTTTCACTTAGAACACTGGTGCTAGGAAGAGCATCGTGATTTCCATCAAAGTTTTCATCACTGCTGCTCCTGTTGTCAGTACTAGCCTACTGCTGCTTTGATCACCTGGTGTAGAAAAAATAAATCACTGTATAAGAGTGCAGACATTTTTATATTATATACACATCTTGTACACGTGGTTACATTCACAAACATATGGCCATGTGTAAACCGCAAAAAGCTGAAACTCTACACGAAATTATAGCATTATTACTGCTGTTTTGTTTGTTTTTTTTTAAATAAATAAAATTTTAAATTTTCGTGGATAGTGCCGACGTGGTGTAGGAGTGTAGTCTTCAGCACTATCCCCTCTGTCAAGACAGCTGTCGTCACTTTCGACTGGTGGAACCCTGGTTTGAAGTCCACCAGGTCGCTTCCCATAGAACATTGATGCATTCATTTTGTTCTGTGTTGTGGAAAAGTACAAACAATGCATTTATATCCCAGCATGCTACTTTTATAATGTTTATAGAAATTAACTAGAGCGGCATTTCCCAAAGAAAATGCATGTGAGTGCTGAAATCCACCTAAATACAGCATTATTTCTATGCTGCCGTTATGGCTGAATGTGGCGAATTCGTGAGTCGTGACAAACATAAATCTTCAAATAACGTAAAAATTACTTGCCACATGAAGTCTATTCCAATATGTCAGCTGTAGAAGCAAACAGTAAGCTGGCACATATTGCTACCTTAGCACAACTTACCTGATATTGAACAATTTCTCCAAATTTGCAGCCTCCACACGCAGCTGTTGTTAGCCAAAGCGTTAACTTCCATGAACCAGATGTAGTTGTCACTCCGACCAGTCCGACAAGAAACCAGTGCTTGCAAAAGAAAAAAACTTAGCTTCTGGAGAGATGAAAATATTGAAAGTGCATGAAAGGCCCGTTATCCGTTTCTGCCATTTTCCATTTAAACAGAAAATCGGAAATTGGAGTCGTTATCCGTTTTTTCATTTTGGTTCTGGAAACAAATACTGAAAAAACAAGTCATTATTTTGTTTTTTCATATTTGGTTTTATTTTGAAAAACAAATGAACGAATGATACACAGATTTTAACGGTACTACTACTCTTATCGGTACTGCTTATCAATCCGGTATTTTAATGGTACTCTTATCGATACTTTTTGAGGAAGAAATAAACAAATTAAGAACATAAATTGCTTTATTTTCTCAATTCTCATTATGCAACAAAATAGTTTTTTAACAAAACATTTTACTTTTTACAACTTGAAATGTAAAATACATAAAATAATAGTGTTGTCACGCGTGGGGAATCCCACGCACCCAGCCCAGGCTATAATTATGGTTATATTCATGTATTTAGAAGTATCTGAAAAATACACAAATAAAATCCCAAATCTGAAACCCTATTTAGTAAATTGGGTTGCAAAATAGCTAATGGTTATTAACTCCACGTGTTGGCTGCTAGCATAATATTACAAACCTGGACTGGACGTAGATGAACTAGCTGTGCTAGGGCAGTCAAACACTGTACATCTTTCTGTCTGAATATAATGCACTTTCGCAAGGTGCCTGCATCAACTAATGTAAAGCCACACTTTTGACCGCTTGGCTCTCTCTGCCATCGTTATCTATCTAAAGGTAGGCTACGAGCTTGAGTTGGTGTATGCACTGTCTTGTGTGTGTGTGTGTGTGTGTGTGTGTGTATGTCACTGGAACACCGGGCGACTATTTGGAAATATATGGTATGTGACAATAATCATATGTGTATAATAACAGTAGAAGTGTGACTAATGATAACAGCAGGAGGCATCTGGCAGGACCACGGCAGCTCTTGTAGGCTGAAATCAAGACGATCACATTAACCAGTGCGCAATCATCAGACACGAGATAACAGTGCACAAAAAATAAATAAATAAATACATGGCCGTTCTCGTATTCCGTACTGGACAGCTATGTTGTCTATGTAATAATATGTCGGTTATGCCCAGGTATTGAATCGGTATCCATCCCTAGTGCCAAGTGCATGGAAACCTAATAAACCTGGCCATCCGGCGCAACATGACATTTAGGACTTCAGACTTCAGACAGTTTTGTCATTGCAGGTATTGCGTGACTCCTTCTCGTGGCTGGCTCCAAATCTGCTCTGAGTTCCTCCAACAGTTCCAAAATGGCAATGCTGGATAGGCGATATGTTTTAATGACTGTTTCCTCATTCATTCCAAAAATGTTCACATGAGGGTGAAAAATGCGTTCTCTGCGTCTTCTTTCATCGTTTCAATGTCTCCTTCTTGCAACAATAACCGCAGCAATGTGTGTGCAATTACGCATACAAACCGTTTGCACCTCTCTTTGACACATGTTAAATATAGATGCAGTTTCTATTTGCAAAATTGATTTCAGGTTTGATAAATCACTTTGCGTGTGCTTAATTAATATATTTACATTTTCTTCTCCCAGCACACGCACAATTGCGTGTAAACGCCCCGTATTGCATATTCATTGCAGCAGACTAACTACAGATGCGTTATTTTGCACCTTTGAAAGACACAACCCTTAGTGCGCACTGTTAGTAAATCAGTTTGTACAATTTTTTGCATGTGCAATGAGTTGCACACCTTTTTATAAACGCAAACCTTTAGTACATCTGGCCCTTGTAGTGGGAAATGTTATGACTGAGAATTGTTGTTAATTTTACATTTTATCTGCTTTAGTGAACACAGTAAGACCTAAGCCCAATCACATTTCTACCCCTTAAATCTTCCACTTACCCATATTGAATGCCCTCGTTTGCGAGATAACCCTTGATGAGGGAAGTGAGAAATATTAGTGTAGAGATCTTTCCTTAAGGCTCATTCGAGATGAGCCAGGCCTGCACAGATTTGATCACCGGCGATCGGCACACAATGCATGCCAGTTAGTTTTGTGTCCGACTTCATCCGGATTTGCTCTGACGTATTACAGAAGTGGACGGCGATAAAATCGCGAGGGAGCAGCCGCAGTTTTTAGAGCTAGGCGCTGCAGTTTCTCTACACCGACTGCACCACCGGGCTCTCACCTGATCTAACAGCTGATTGGTTTAGAGGTTGACTCAACAATTAGGCCCGTTCGGGATGAACTGCTCCTCGCCTGGAAAATAGACGAGAGCAGGCCACTGCAGCAGGAGGCGGTGACAAAAAAACAGTTTCCCGACAGTTTCCAGCAGCCTTCAGGCGGTACAGGAAGTCACAGACACACTTACATCCTGTCTGGAATGATGTTAATTCATTAAAAAAGTGATCAGACCCATATATCAGTTTGTTCTCAGTCTCCAGTTGTTTTAATTATGATAGACTGATTTATTAAAATGCTTTACCAGTGATCTGTAGTTTATGTTCATGGTTTATCCTCCATTTTACATCTATTATCATATAAATCAGCATCATATCAGTTTGACCTGTCCCCTCAACTACAGAGGCTATATAAATTGTGTTTGGTTAATATTTTCAGAGGAAAAAAAAATACAAGACAACAGCTTTGATTAAAGATCAGTCAGATACAGTCAGGGCTTCACATCTGTACAGATGTTAGTTTAAGAATCCTCACATCCCACTGACGACCAGTCTCTGTGTTGCTAAATGGGCCCTACTTCAATAATTAAAACAGTCCAGTGTTAATATACAGCAGACTACCTATACTTTTGATTTTTGTTGAATTTCAGAGATTTAAATTGTATTTGTCTAATTTGGAGTTTTTTTTTCTGTGAACAGGTGTGACTGATGGTGAAGTTTAGTTGTCAGAGACTAGATACATTCATCATAAACTATACAGAGGCTACTGTATATTAACATGAGAGTGTTTAGTTATTTAAGCATTTAACATCACAAAGACTTGTGGTCAGTGGGATGTGAGGATTCTTAAGATAACATCTGTACAGATGTGAAGCCCTGACTATATCTGACTGATCTGTAATGAAAGCTGTTTTCTTGTATAAAATATGAAACTTAAAGTCAGACAAAATTTATTTAGCCTGTGTAGTTGAGGGGACAGGTCTGCTCTGCAGCAGCAAACTGATATGATGCTGATTCACATGAAAATCAAAATGCAGGTTGAACCATGAACATAAATTACAGATCGCCTGTAAAGCATTTTCATAAATCAGCTTATTCTAACTAAAACAACTTGAGACTGAAAACAAACTGATAAATGAGTCTGATTATATTTTAATAAATCGACATCACACGGGACAGGATGTAGCCAAAGTGTTTCTGTGATTTCCTGTACACACTGAAGGCTGCTGGAAACTGTCCGACTTGACTGCAGCTTTTTGTCACCGCCTCCTGCTGCAGCTGCCTGCTCTTGTCTACTTTCCAGGCGAGGCGCAGTTCATCTCGACTGAGGAGACAAGGAATTGCGCACCCTTCTTGTCCTCGCAAACGAAGAGGTCATTAACCGTCAGATGACAGGAACGGTGAAGAACAGGCCGACTTACGAGAGAATTGCTGAAGGACTGACCAGCCGCGGCTTCCCTCCCACATCACTGTTTACATCACACGCTGAGCTACACGTTTTGTTACTTGCTCACGCCCCATATTGCCCCGAAAAAAGGAGCATTCTGTATAAACAAAAGTAGGTAGGCGGCATTTTGCCGCAATCACCGATTTTGTTTTTATTCTGCCAATGCTGAAAGAAGACTGATTGGGCTTTCCTTCAAATTTGCACAATTCCTGTTTAAAAAGGGCTTCTGGTACACCACTTCATGCAAATCTGTGTGACCGACGTGCAGGCATACGTCACACGTAATAGCGACGCAAGATACCGGTAGTCATTCAGGTTTGAAAATGCCGGCTCCAGCTCTTGTGTTGTGGCGTGTGCTATGTTTTTTCTTCTCCGTCTGATGAATCAACAGAGAAGAAATGCTGAAAACAGGAGGCGCCTTACGACGTCTTCTAGTTCTGATCGATTTTGTTCGGGTAAGTCGATTTGTTTAAATATTTTGACGCTATGTTCAACCGAGTTGCTGATGAGACAGGGACAGGCCCCTAAATGTCCTGTGGAAGTATACTAAATGTATTTTTCTTTATCTCATTATAAATTTTAGAATTTTCAGGATGTTTTTAATCAAATATTATCTAAATGTTGTCCGGAGCAGCACAAATCTGAACATACAGCCGTTGTTGTGTTAAGGTGTTGAGTTTTCCTGTAACTGCTTAATTAACAGCCTCTAACTTTCATTAGACCTGAACAGAGATCCGGTGTTTACTACTGTTCATTCTACTCTTTCTTTCTCATCTGTTTTGTCTTTTTTTCCTACTGTCTTTTGTCTTCTGAGATTTCCATTTTTTTTCTGCTCAGTGCTATAACTTCTCTTTGTCCCCTCTGTCCTCTCTTTCTGTCTTTCCTTTTGACATTTGTACCTGTGCTCTGCCTAATCTGCATGCAACCTTCCTCTGCTGCCCTCTGGCATCTGTCAGCTATCATATGATCAGGTAACTACTGCGACTGCTTTGGTCTTTGTTTCTGCCTCCTTGTCTGTCCTTCTTGTGCATTTTCTGCCCGACACCCTGAGACTGATTGCTCCCTTTTGATTACTGTACTTGCTTACCTCTCTTTAATCAATGTACATTCTATTCAATGTATGTATTATTTTATGTGTATCTTAAGAGCCCGGTATGGTATCATCATTTCTGAATTGCATGGTTTAATGACGCAGTTTGAATCTTGTAATGGTTTGCATCTGTGTGTGCTGTATCAGGTGGAGAATGAGTGGGATGCAGAACTGTAACCCAGAACAGATAATGCTGAGCGCTGTGACATGTCAGTCCAGTCGGGACGTAAACATCATGAAGGAGAAGCTCATTTTCTCAGGTGCAGCTTTGACTACATTCACACCTGGAAATAAATGTTTCAGGTTATAACCGGACATAGTAAACATACAATCCTATGGAAATATAGCCATTAGGCTTTGAGGTATTTAATTCTCACATCAACTCATGCGGTCTGCACACATAGTGCAAAGCCAGTAACCATTTTTTCCCACTCTAAGATGAGGTCTGTTCAAATATAAATGGTAAAAGGATTAGCATTTGCCTTTCTTGTCTTCTGCCCACTCAAACTACCACATTCACCCCATTCACACACACACATTCATACACTGGTGGGCAAGGCTACCATATGAGGTGCGACTCGCAACTCAGTTGGACATTCACACAACGATGGCACAGCCATCATAAGTAATCTGGGCTTCAGGATCTTACCTAAGGATACTTAGGATGCTTCCACACCTGTAGTTGGGTTCAGTTGGTCGCTCCAGAGGGAAGAAAATGATGCATTGTTGTATTTTAGTTTTGGTTGGGTCCCTGTTCACTATGACTTTTTGCAAACAAACCAAGAGGAGTAAACATGAAGTTGTAGTGACCGAGAGGAAACTCTCTTGATTGGACAGTTTTGGTGTTTGTCATCCTGCATCATCAGTGCATCATCAGGACCCATTTTGGAAAATTAAATTCTGGTGACTAACAGAAGTTTTTGCAGCAGCATTTTAATGCTTCTAATGTGTTTTTATTTATGTTGTTTGATTTCGAAAAGAGCTCATAGAGAAATAACTGATTGTAAGCATTATTAGAAGGCTATTATTAGACTGCAAATCAATGGCATGTTTTGAATAAAGATTAACATGGAGACAGGATGAAAAGAAGGCATCTTGTACAGTAATGATTCAGGGCTTAATACTATAGGATCACTGTCACCCACTTTTTAATGGACTTAATGAACAGGCAAAGTACACGGAGGCAGATACAATGGTGGCAGTTTGAACAGCTTTTTAATCAGGGAAAATACCCTCACTGACTTGTATATGTTCATATATTAATGCTGACATGTTTATATGTATGCATTAGCATAAATAGAACATGATCAGTTATGAGGATGTGGACAGATGTCACGATTAGTAGATATATTTATTATTGGTTTTGCTGTTGCTAAAATCAGATATCCGCTATCAAAAAAATCCTGTGGTTGGTCTGTTTTCTTTCACATCATAAATGAACACCACCAGTCTCTTTGGAAGCAGAAAAAGACCTACCTTTTTTAGCAGTCTTGGTTCGGTTGTTAAGTCTGCACCAGGGTTGAGCTGACAGCTTTCACACCAGCCCAAACGAATTGTACTAACCATGCAAATGGACTTGAGTTCAATTTAACCAAATTGAACAGGTAAGGTGTGAAAGCACCCTCAGACATTCAGACCGGAGGGGCTGGTGATCAAACCTCAGATCTTCCAACAAGTGGACGACCTGCTGTAACTCCTGAGCCACAGCTGCCCAATTTAAATAAATACTATACATAATACACAACATCCGTTCCCTCCAGTGTGTTCTGATAAACTTCCACAATGCAGTCTTACCTGGCACTTGGGTACTGTTTGCAGTTACCAGAAATACATCTCACAAATAGGCACGTGTTGCTGCAGACCCAGTGACTTTCACACCCACATCTAACAAGGCCATGCACGGCAGATTTAAGGGTGCCAAAATTGGAAATATGGTGGCTTTTATACTTACATGGACACTTTAAGTGAAGTGTAAATAGTGCACCTATTTACATGTGGTCAATAAAACAAAGATCTGATGATATAGTTAAATGCCAGTCGTTCCAATCAAATCAAGTATATCAACATATGTTCAATGTGTTCATGAACGAGTGTTATAGCATTGTCAAGACATTGTTTTAATCATAATAATTCTTTGTCATCTTTTTCAGAACTCAACAATGGGCTCAGCAGTACAGAGGAGTTTTCTATGTATCCTCAAAATGGTTATGTCAGATAATCTCATGGAGGCCTCAGCTGCTGAACAAAACACACTGCTGCAGCTGGCAATTCTTGGATGTTAGTTTGACTTCAGAGCTTTACTGACTGAATATTATTTTCTTGTCGGAAGAAAAAGGAGCCCAGCAGTAAAGCTGATCTATTAGTCATCTTACCCTAGATGTTAAGCCAGCATAAATACCAAATCTTGTCTACAGTATGGACAGTGAAAGTTTCCTCTATTTAACTTTTATTAAATTTTTATTACATTTTATTGTTCATTGATCAGTTTTTAAAATATCACATTATTCACTTGCTTATGTGCAAGTTATATGTCACATATGTATGTATTTAATATAACTGTGTATGAATTTTTCCATAGTACTGCATAAGCCAGTATTAGCCCTTTTTCTCTAAAATAGTTCACCAGTTACCTTTAAAGTTTCTGTAAGGGGTCATTTTCTTATTGTTGCTCTAAACTTTTACGCAAAAGTTCAGAAATCCTCACAAGGGAAATATGGCTTGCCTGTGTCTATGTTGTCAACTCTTAAGAGGTCAGCTTCCCAATGAACAAATGTCTCAAAAACATGACTCAGATGATATATCCTCCTGAACTGAATCCCATGACCATGTGAAACAGGAATTTGTGTTGCTCTGTTTTCAAAATAGTTGTTTGAATTATAATTTTAAAACAACATCATATCACTTTTAATGTGGAGTCAAGACTTCCTCTCACTCAACATTATTACCAGCTAAATTTAGTGATGTGTGTACTGATCCAGTTGGTTTGTGTGAGTGACCTCAAAAGTGGAGGAAAAAGGGGTTTGTAGTGTTCTGTCTCACCCAGGTGCCGCCCTCTACTAGACTCTTTGGATAATACTCCTCTGATCATGAGCATGCATTCCCACACTTAGGAAAGCATAAATGTAACTGGCCAATCAGGATCTGCCTACCAAAAAATACGCATGGACCTCACAGTGTATAAGGAGTCAGATTCCCACATCTGACATCCTATTTCTCTTTAACAGCGGTGAGTAGCACACTAGGCATCCTCCTCCATGGATGGAGTTACTGCTCCAAGAACCTCATCAGTGCCTCGGCGCAGTCTAAGCAGAGAGCGATGTTCAGTGGCCACCAGCCTGCTAAGCCTGCCTGCCTGATACCAGCAGACACTTGAGGGGTGAGCAGGAGTTCGAGATTGATGACGTCACACTCTACTGTGTGTCGAGTGCCCAGGAAGCACAAACAATGCTTGGATACCATTCCCCTGGTTCACCCTGAGATACTAAGGGTCCCCAAAACACCTGTTGCAGGGAACACTGCACGGACAAAGACTCCTATGTCACAGTGTTCACAGAATGTGTCCCTCACGGGGTGGGGAAGGACCTGTTTGGGGAGAGCGGTAGGTGGTAGGCCTGTGTGAGATAGAACAAAGGTTATGATATTGTAACCCTAGTTCTATTAGCACAGGCCGCACCCTCTACCTAGGGGCTCTTTCGCTCTTAAGCTGCTCAGTGTGCAGAATGTAAATGTGTGAATTTACCTCCCTATATACTTATGTGTCCACATGTATTCAGATAGGCACATCCTGATTGGCCGGCTAAGTTTGTGCTTTCCTCGGTGTGCGAATGCGGGCCTGTGATCGGAGTAGTATTACCCAAAGAGTTTAGTAGAGGGCGTCGCCTGTGTTAATTGAACTAGGGTTACAATATTGTAACCTTCATTCTGTGTTATAAACTTATGTAAATATGAGTTGTTTTTATTTTTTTTCAGTGGTTTGGACATATCAATTGTATATTTTCTGTTGTCATGTATTATCATTATGACTGATTACGCGTTAAAGATAGGTTAGAGCCTCCCTGAAAACGTATTTTCTTGCCGTTTCATGGGATAAGGGGGGTTTAGGATGTTTTGAGAGTATCTTCTGGTAAATGTTCTTATCTTTTTTCCGCCTCCACTGTTTCATGCCATGATTGATTTATAGTCTTACTAGTTATTACAACTTTCACATGGCTGCCTTTTTTAAAATAATGGAATGGTAGACTACAATGTGTAGGGTTAGAAAGTACATATGGAATTCAAACCCTAACCCCTCAGAATATGTAGTGTAGAATATTATTTTTATCTTTAGTTTAATAATAGGGTTACATTCATCAAATAAAAACTGCACTTTTAGCGGCAAACATGTTCAATAAAAATTATCTTTCTCTTTGGAAATGTGCAGTTTGTCTTTTGTGAAAGATTTGTAACAAAGAAATATTCAAAATGGTAAATATTCAAAATGGAAGTAAAAATATTATCTTACAACAGATCAGAAAACAGAGCTACTTTGACAGTAGCTTTGCCATGCATTCTACCAGCATTCCTAGTAGTTAAGACAAAAATGAATGTGGTGTTCTAGTGTGGTTTTGTGAGTGGCAGTGCCAGTTGGTTGCTCGGCCAAGTCAGTCCACCTCAAACCCCTCACTGTAGTGTGCAATTCGGGGCTGTGCTTAAAATGGGTGGGGACAGACACTGAGTCACTGTGTTAGCAATTCTGATTGCATTAGCTGTTAGTTAGCTAGCTGGCTGCTACCCCACTTTTCCTCTCCACCTTACTCCCAGCCTATGAGACTACTTTTGCCATTTTGTGCTGACTGAATTAAAGTTGCTAGAGCCACTAACTGAAGGTCAGTCTCCAGAGCTGCTGTCTTCTCCCCTCCTAGCTAAGTAGTCTCATAGATGGGAGTGAGGCAGAGCGACCATGGGGTGCAGTATGGTCTGTCTCTGAGGAATATGCCAACAGTAGCACTGTGGAGCACTGAATTTGACAAATTAACACATTATTATGCACCCTACATTTCTCATCAAGTCACACCCTATGAAATCCCAGAAAAAAACAGATAAAAGTCCACACTTCCACATCCCAAAGCCTGGGTCAGAGGGGTTTGGCAAGAGGAGAGCCAAGACCCGCAGAGCACCTTGGAGAACAAGAGGGAGTGCAGAAGTCCCTACATTCCTGAATGTGGAGCCTCCAACAGGCTCTGCAGGCCTTGGCTCTCCTCTCACCCACTGTGACTGCCTCTTCAGCCCTGGTAAAACCTCCAGCATGCTCCGTGGGCCCTTGCTTGACTCATCTGTCTGGCTATATCCCACAGCTGAGGTACGTTTTAGTTTTGATTTATTTGCACGACAATAAAACAAAAAAAAAAACAAGATATATGCAGAAGAAGTAATTTCAGTGCTGGGGAGGAAAGAAGCCTAAACAGCTTATTCAAAGTCATCCCCTATTCAAATAACAGAAAAAGTGACATTACTTAACAAAACAACACAAAATAAGAAACAAACAAATAAACAAGGAACACATAACACAAAGAAATATATATAGGCTACTAACCAGAAAACCAACAGTAATTAAAACACAATGAAAAAGAAAAGATAACTAACACACAAAGAAAAAATGAGAGAAAGAAAATATTAATAACCAAAAGCTAAAAGATTCAAGATGAAATACAAAATTTGGTAAAGTGTGACCTAAAAGCTGAAGAGGAATATTTCAGAGACATATTCAATGAATTCCAATTTATGTTATTTTTTGTTGTTGTATGCGAGTGAATGTTCGAAAATAAGAAAAAAAAATTATGACATACAGTACAGGCCAAAAGTTTGGACACACCTTCTCATTCAATGCGTTTTCTTTATTTTCATGACTATTTACATTGTAGATTCTCACTGAAGGCATCAAAACTATGAATGAACACGTGGATTTATGTACTTAACAAAAAAAGGTGAAATAACTGAAAACATGTTTTATATTCTAGTTTCTTCAAAATAGCCACCCTTTGCTCTGATTACTGCTTTGCACACTCTTGGCATTCTCTCGATGAGCTTCAAGAGGTAGTCACCTGAAATGGTTTCCACTTCACAGGTGTGCCTTATCAGGGTTAATTAGTGGAATTTCTTGCTTTATCAATGGGGTTGGGACCATCAGTTGTGTTGTGCAGAAGTCAGGTTAATACACAGCCGACAGCCCTATTGGACAACTGTTAAAATTCATATTATGGCAAGAACCAATCAGCTAACTAAAGAAAAACGAGTGGCCATCATTACTTTAAGAAATGAAGGTCAGTCAGTCCGGAAAATTGCAAAAACTTTAAATGTGTCCCCAAGTGGAGTCGCAAAAACCATCAAGCGCTACAACCAAACTGGCACACATGAGGACCGACCCAGGAAAGGAAGACCAAGAGTCACCTCTGCTTCTGAGGATAAGTTCATCCGAGTCACCAGCCTCAGAAATCGCAAGTTAACAGCAGCTCAGATCAGAGACCAGATGAATGCCACACAGAGTTCTAGCAGCAGACTCATCTCTAGAACAACTGTTAAGAGGAGACTGCGCGAGTCAGGCCTTCATGGTCAAATAGCTGCTAGGAAACCACTGCTAAGGAGAGGCAACAAGCAGAAGAGATTTGTTTGGGCCAAGAAACACAAGGAATGGAAATTAGACCAGTGGAAATCTGTGCTTTGGTCTGATGAGTCCAAATTTGAGATCTTTGGTTCCAACCGCCGTGTCTTTGTGAGACGCAGAAAAGGTGAACGGATGGATTCCACATGCCTGGTTCCCACTGTGAAGCATGGAGGAGGAGGTGTGATGGTGTGGGGGTGTTTTGCTGGTGACACTGTTGGGGATTTATTCAAAATTGAAGGCACACTGAACCAGCATGGCTACCACAGCATCCTGCAGCGACATGCCATCCCATCCGGTTTGCGTTTAGTTGGACGATCATTTATTTTTCAACAGGACAATGACCCCAAACACACCTCCAGGCTGTGTAAGGGCTATTTGACCAAGAAGGAGAGTGATGGAGTGCTGCGGCAGATGACCTGGCCTCCACAGTCACCGGACCTGAACCCAATCGAGATGGTTTGGGGTGAGCTGGACCGCAGAGTGAAGGCAAAGGGGCCAACAAGTGCTAAACACCTCTGGGAACTCCTTCAAGACTGTTGGAAAACCATTTCAGGTGACTACCTCTTGAAGCTCATCGAGAGAATGCCAAGAGTGTGCAAAGCAGTAATCAGAGCAAAGGGTGGCTATTTTGAAGAAACTAGAATATAAAACATGTTTTCAGTTATTTCACCTTTTTTTAAGTACATAACTCCACATGTGTTCATTCATAGTTTTGATGCCTTCAGTGAGAATCTACAATGTAAATAGTCATGAAAATAAAGAAAACGCATTGAATGAGAAGGTGTGTCCAAACTTTTGGCCTGTACTGTATATCTGAGAGATCTTGTCTTCAATTTATGTATCGAAACACAAACAAGCATGTTTGAGAAACATTTACCTCATCCATAGGCAGCAATAGAAATCTTTTAAACAAAAGCACAGAGCAATCTTGTCTATTAGAATGAGAAATCATTCTAAAAATCTCTTTTTATTTATATTACTGTAGTAATATGCTTCCAAGGTTGTAGTGTTCATAATTTAGTACTTCATATAGTATTGATGTCAACTTTCAGGTTGAGCCATTGAGTGAGTCAAACGGGAAGGGTGATGCTTAACATGGGTGGGGTTACACATAGCCTTCGCCCACTTCTAGCACTGCCCTGAACTGCACATGGCAGAAAGGGATACTTGACCACTTTTGTCCAGACCAAATATCTCTACAACTACTGGGTGGATTTGATATACTGTCCAACCTGTGGTCTCTCGACGAGGATGAATCCTGATGACTTGGTGATCCTCTGACTTCTCTAGCGCCATCATGAGTGATATTTGTAGTTTTGAATGAAATGTCTCTACAAGCATTGGATGGATTGCTATTTGGTACAAACATGTAGGATATATATGTCCATGAACTCTAATAACTTACATGATCCTCTGACTTTTCATCTGCCATCATCCTCAGGTCAACATTTCAATGTGTCCAGCACTGTGGTTTATGACCAAATACCTGCAGAACTGATGACATTCCCATCAGCATCAGTTGTTCTTTGGGGTTAGTGCTAGAAAGCAAATGTTAGTATGCTAACATGCTAAAATAAGATGGTGCATATTGGCATTTTAACTGTAAACATGTTAACATGATGATACTAGCATCTAGCTCAAGACACCACTGGTCCTATTTTAGCCTTACAGACCTGCTAGCTGTAGACCCTCAGTCTTACCAAGATTTTTACCAAGCAGAGAAAAATGGTTTGTTTGCTTATTTAAAAAACATAATTAATTTGCACTGGGCATCACCCAACCTATTTGGCAGGTGAGGGACAGTCCCACACTGACTCATTAAATGTAGCACCACATTTTGACCAGAGAGCATGTTCCTGTGGAGTAGATTGGAGAACAGAAACATCAGCTTAAGGATCAATTTCAGTATGTGTGTTCAGCAATGGGCAACCTGGGGTGAATTTTAAACCAGAGACAGCAGCACCTTCAGCAGTGTGGAAATTATCCAGGAATCTTTATTTGGGGCAATTCTCCACATCTTGAGGTCATGACCTTACATTTTGTAGGGGGAACTTTCCTGTATTGATAAACCTGTTTTATGGGGAGCGCTCTCCTTTACAAGCGCAGCTGGTGGGTGCAACCTGGGGTCAGAGCTTCAGTTTGGTATAAAAGTCTGTACATCCTGAAGGCTGTCAGAGAACACTTGAGTCTGCTCTCTATGCTGCATACATTAAAGAGATTTGATTCCTCACACAAAGTCCATCGCTTCTTCAGAGAGGAGAATTTCCCTAACAGCAGCTGCATCAGCAACAGCATTTCCTATAGAAATGGGGGCAGATCTGTTCGTATATCACAGTTGACTACAGATATGGAAGCAGGGAGCAAAATTATGTCTAGCAGGCCCTACACAGCCTTTTATGTTGCAGTTACAGCTCGAAGACACAGAGGGAATCCAGCCACAACAGGATCAAACTTACTTGCGAAATAAGAAATAGGCCTTTGTTTACCCTTTGTGTCAACACAGATGTCATGTAAATGTCCTTTTGGTCAACAAGCTGAGTAAAACGTAGGTCAGGTTTTGGCAGTCCAAGAGTGGGAGTGGACTGCAGAGATCCTTTTAAGTCAGTGAAGACCTTTTCAGCTTCATCAGTCCAGGTCAGTCTGTCATGTGTACAGGTTTTTACCAATAATCATGGCAGAGAGGGCTACCTCTTTTTTTTTGAGTAATTTGGAATCTATTGTCTATGGTATGATATCTAAGCAACTCATTATCTGTTTCTTGGTGATAGGTATTGGAATAGTTGGATGGCAGTAATGTGTTTGGGAGAGAGAGATTTACCCAATGTCTGTTTTTGAACCCATTGCAATTTGCTTAAACTAGCTTTGTGACCATAATTTGCAAGTGTTGCAATAGCACTAATGTATGTGCTTTACAGGTCTCTTTTGTTACCATTAAATTATCAACATATCGCAGAAGTGCACTCCCATCTGGCAAAGGTAGGTTTCCCAGGTTTTCTCTGATAAATTGCATTACAAATTGCTGAACTTTAGCAGAAATCCATAGATAAATGGGTGAAACAATTTTTTTTCTCTTTTTAAGAAAACACGAAGCAGTACTGGGAATTTTTGTGCACAGGAATACTGACAACTTTGGGTGGAATCAATGACAAAATTTTGTGTGGATTCGAAACCAGTGGCGCAGGTGTATGGACGGCAGCATTAATTGCCTGTAAATCTTGGACAAAACGCCACCCTGTTGGCTGACCGGCATCATGAATTTTCTTTACTGGAAAAATGGGTGTGTGTACAGGAGAGTCACCACAAGGAACTATGACCACAGCCTGCTGCAATGATTTAAAAAAAAAAGAAAACTGACTTAATGCCTTTGAGCACTTCACTTTTTAATGGATGTTGCTTCATGAATGGCCGAAAATCACACTTTCGGTGAATAACCAGAGGTATCACACCTTACGTCAGATGAACATCATACTCATGAGTAGATGTTAACTTGGTCGTGTCAACACCTATTTCCTCTTTCATCATGATATGTAACATTTGCATGTTAGGAACGAGCTTAACTGTTCTCTGAACTAAGGCAGTCGATGCTTATAATGCTTTATATACATAACTCCTTTTGCTGAACGGCGGGATCCCAACAACCTCCTTTGTCCACAAAAGATGTGGTAAACACAATAACACAATCTTTCTACTTCCTGATTGGTTTCTACTACTGTTTTCCTTTACACCATGCCTCCTCAAAACGTTAATCTAGTCCTGCAGATACAGTACAGGCCAAAAGTTTGGACACACCTTCTCATTCAATGCGTTTTCTTTATTTTCATGACTATTTACATTGTAGATTCTCACTGAAGGCATCAAAACTATGAATGAACACATGTGGAGTTATGTACTTAACAAAAAAAGGTGAAATAATTGAAAACATGTTTTATATTCTAGTTTCTTCAAAATAGCCACCCTTTGCTCTGATTACTGCTTTGCACACTCTTGGCATTCTCTCGATGAGCTTCAAGAGGTAGTCACCTGAAATGGTTTTCCAACAGTCTTGAAGGAGTTCCCAGAGGTGTTTAGCACTTGTTGGCCCCTTTGCCTTCACTCTGCGGTCCAGCTCACCCCAAACCATCTCGATTGGGTTCAGGTCCGGTGACTGTGGAGGCCAGGTCATCTGCCGCAGCACTCCATCACTCTCCTTCTTGGTCAAATAGCCCTTACACAGCCTGGAGGTGTGTTTGGGGTCATTGTCCTGTTGAAAAATAAATGATCGTCCAACTAAACGCAAACCGGATGGGATGGCATGTCGCTGCAGGATGCTGTGGTAGCCATGCTGGTTCAGTGTGCCTTCAATTTTGAATAAATCCCCAACAGTGTCACCAGCAAAACACCCCCACACCATCACACCTCCTCCTCCATGCTTCACAGTGGGAACCAGGCATGTGGAATCCATCCGTTCACCTTTTCTGCGTCTCACAAAGACACGGCGGTTGGAACCAAAGATCTCAAATTTTCATCAGACCAAAGCACAGATTTCCACTGGTCTAATGTCCATTCCTTGTGTTTCTTGGTCCAAACAAATCTCTTCTGCTTGTTGCCTCTCCTTAGCAGTGGTTTCCTAGCAGCTATTTGACCATGAAGGCCTGATTCGCGCAGTCTCCTCTTAACAGTTGTTCTAGAGATGGGTCTGCTGCTAGAACTCTGTGTGGCATTCATCTGGTCTCTGATCTGAGCTGCTGTTAACTTGCGATTTCTGAGGCTGGTGACTCGGATGAACTTATCCTCAGAAGCAGAGGTGACTCTTGGTCTTCCTTTCCTGGGTCGGTCCTCATGTGTGCCAGTTTGGTTGTAGCGCTTGATGGTTTTTGCGACTCCACTTGGGGACACATTTAAAGTTTTTGCAATTTTCCGGACTGACTGACCTTCATTTCTTAAAGTAATGATGGCCACTCGTTTTTCTTTAGTTAGCTGATTGGTTCTTGCCATAATATGAATTTTAACAGTTGTCCAATAGGGCTGTCGGCTGTGTATTAACCTGACTTCTGCAAAACACAACTGATGGTCCCAACCCCATTGATAAAGCAAGAAATTCCACTAATTAACCCTGATAAGGCACACCTGTGAAGTGGAAACCATTTCAGGTGACTACCTCTTGAAGCTCATCGAGAGAATGCCAAGAGTGTGCAAAGCAGTAATCAGAGCAAAGGGTGGCTATTTTGAAGAAACTAGAATATAAAACATGTTTTCAGTTATTTCACCTTTTTTTGTTAAGTACATAACTCCACGTGTTCATTCATAGTTTTGATGCCTTCAGTGAGAATCTACAATGTAAATAGTCATGAAAATAAAGAAAACGCATTGAATGAGAAGGTGTGTCCAAACTTTTGGCCTGTACTGTATATGTGCTGTGCAGCGTAATGAGTCTGCCTGTATGTAGCAGGCAGCAGATTTGGGGTCCCAAATCCTGGACCCCACAAAAATAATGTCTAATTCAGTGAAAAGAAGGTCAAAATAATGTCCTGTGAAGTTTTCAAGGTGAACCCCACAATGCACATTTACCAACCAAGTGTGCTTAGGTGTGCTTAGCAGAAGTAACTCAGTACCGACCACTAGTGGTGGGGACTGGTATTGCACAAACACACACTTTTCACACACACTTGGGTAAATCAGAGATGTTAATGCTAAGATAAGCATTTAACCATGCTTATGCCAACTAGACTGATTAGCTGCTAACGTAGAGCAAATTTTAAGGTAATTAAACCAATAACTTATGTAATAGATCAACTGCATAGACAGTTTACTATCAGCACTGAATAATGGTTAAACATAGGTTTACTGTAAATGCAGTATCAATATCCATAATCTTAATACTCTTTAAGAGCCTAAACTTTACAGTATCTAACCCACTTTTTCTGTCTGTAAATCAGAGATACTAACTCTATGCTAAACATTTATCCATGCTTATTCTAACCATACTGATTAGCTGCTAACATAGAACTAATTTAATTTTAGGTAATTGAACCAATAAATAAATAAATTAATTAATTGTAAAGACAGCTTACCATCAGCACTGAATAAAGGTTAAACATAGTTTTACTGTAAATGCAGTAACAATATAAATAATATTCATAATATATTCTTAATGTTATTAATATTCATTTTTAAGAGCTTAAACTTTATAGTAGATGACCAGTAATACATAATCTAAGCCACTTTTTCTGTCTGCATATCAGAGATGCTAACTCTAACCCAGTGTTTCCCAACCCTGGTCCTCAGGGACCCCTGTCCTGCATGTTTTAGATGTTTCCCTGCTCCAACACACTCGATTCAAATGATCAGCTCATCATCAATCCTCTGCAGAAGCCTGATAACGACCTGATCTGCTGCTTCCGGCTTTCTTACAGTGCACGTTCTTTTGTGGATATACTTGTTTTTTCCTGCTAAAAGCTACAGAAAGTAGATCCTGGATACTTATAAAGCATTGGGACTTTAATTTGTGAAAGATACAGAGGACTGCTGCCATATTTTCACCACTTTTTCACCACTTTAGTACTGTGTGAGCAGGGCTGAGGCACAGTGCAAGCCTTTTGCTGTGTCTGTGACTCGAAACCTGTGATTAGGACAAGGACAAGATGGCAAAATCTGTGAGCTGCACAGAGTGTGAGCGACTAACTGAGACAATAAGGCAGCTTCAAAAGAAGAATGAAACGCTACAACAAATTCGTGAGAGTGAGCAATTCATTGACTCTGCGACAGCTAACATACAAGGTGCTGATGGACAGACTTTTATATTTGGAAATACATCAAATGTGGAGCATACCATCGCTGACTTGGCTGACACAATCCCATGGATATGTCCTAACACCACTGGATCAGCTGCAGAGGCTCCCAAACTGGCCTTCCCTAACAACCCTTCATACTGGCACAGGACTGGTGCTCGACCAAAAGCATCAACTCCAGCCAGGACTTGGGCTGATGTCACTAGACGCAAAGGCAAATCCAGCAGGAAATCAGTCAAGAGAGCCCCAACGCTCACCCCTCCACTTGAACTCTCTCTACAGAACAGGTACGATGCACTGGCTCCAAATGAAATGTGTGACAATACCAACTACACTGAACCCAAGGAGGCCAATCACACTCGTGGTATTAAGGCTATCCAAAATGCAAACAATAGCATCAAAACCACTGCTCGACCCAGAGCCAAAAAAAACTATGCTAACTCCACACCTGAGAGACCAAGAGCTAACAGAAATATCCCCAACCCCACATCTGATCAGCCAGATACCATCCTGATCGGGGACTCAATAACCAAGCATGTAAGAATGGCAAAGACTGAAAATCTAACAATGTCTGACACGTCTGTCAGGGAGCTAACCGAGCTGTTTCCAGTGATCCTCTCTACACACCCAAGTAACATGAGGATCATCATCCATGCTGGGTCTTTTGACATTCTACGAAGAAAAACTGACTCTGAGATCCTGAAAAAAAGACTTTTCCCTGCTCCTGGAGAAAGTGAGTGACTGTCAGTCACAAATTGTGTTCATTTCTGGCCCCATTCCAACCCTGGGGAAAGGAATCGAGTCTTTTACCAGACTCCTTGCCCTGAATACATGGCTGACATTGGCATGCTTCACTCATGGGATAAAGTTTTGACAATTTTAACATCTTTTGGAACTGTAAGGATCGCTTTCAGCGTGATGGGATTCATCCGAACATCACTGGATGCAGACTACTCGGGGCCAACCTATGTCATGCTCTTGGAAGGCCATACCAAAACAAGAATGGACAGATAAGAGCCAAGGACAAGTATGGGGCACAGAGACAGACAGCCTGCATCTCTCCCCCTTCACCTGACCTTTTGCTCCACATCACCCAAGGCATTCAGAGGATGCCCCTGTCCCAGTCAGGGATCCAACAACCCCCCTCCTGCCCTTCACCACAACCATCAAGGAGCCAACGGCTGGCTGGCAAGTCACTATTAATTAATGATTTTATTATCAAGAGAAACCTTGATTTTATGTTTTTAATTGAAACTTGGTTAAATGAAAACAACAATGCAGCAGTACTTATTGAATCAGCCCCCCTGAACTTCCATTTTATCAGCCCAGTTAGAGAACTTAAGAAAGGAGGTGGAGTAGCCACTTTATTTGAGGATGTTTACCAGTGCAAACAGTTGTCATATGGGAAGTTTGAGTCTTTTGAATATGTTGCACTGCAGATCCTCCTGTCAAGCAGTATTAGTAACCATTTACAGGCCTCCAAAATATGCACACTTTGTTGGTGACTTTTCTAAACTATTGTTTGTTGTTTGTATTGATTTTGACTGTGTTGTTATAGTGGGTGATTTTAATATTCATATTGATAATCCCAAAGATGGCAGTGCGAAAGAACTTTTCTACATCCTGGACAACTTTGAACTTTCCCAGCATGTAACAGAGCCAACACACAATAAGGGACATATTTTAGATCTAATTATCTCCAAAGGGCTCAACATTTCCGAGGTTGTGGTGACTGATGTTGCCTTTTCTGATCATTACTGTGTTTTCTTTAAAATGGCCATCTCTGCCGACACCAGTAAAATTACAACAGAGGTAATCAGAAAACGCTATATCAACGAAAACACCTGTACACTATTCACCCAGGATTTTACACCCACACCAGCTCTGCCCTCAGTCTCTGTCAATGATCTGGTTCATAGTTTTATGGACAATATTGCCCCCATGAAGGCCAAAGTTGCCTCTGGTAAGAAAAAAACCACCATGGAGGAACGCCACATGGGTAAAAGCTCAAAAACGAGAATGTAGAAAAGCAGAACGCAGGTGGCGAAAAACCAAACTCCAGGTTCATCAGGGTTTCCGCTACATGTAATTGATTGTGGCGCACTGCCACCATATCTATATATATCTATATATCTATATCTATCTATATATCTATCTATATATATATATATATATATATATTTGCGCACATATACTTACCATAATCAGAGTTTGAAATGATAATTTAAACATCATGAAATGTTATGTGACACTACGCTGCACCGGAGTCATCACCTGCCTGTCTGGCTGTACTGCGGTGCGCTCAAGAGTGGAGGGAAGGCAAAGAGACGACAGTCCAAAGTAGAGGGAGAGAAAAGGGTGAGAGATAGGTAGTCTACCTAAGCAAGGTTAAGTTTGATGCATTTTTTGTTCAAGCCTGTGAAAATGACCCTAATGTTAACGTTAATGTTCCCGCTGTCTCTTCCTCTCACTTTGATCACACTGTTAACATGCCATCACTTAAAGTTTCTCCTGCATTCCTCAGTGCTGTGTAAAGCTTAGATCGGGCCCAAAAGATCCAGTCTGACCCCACCCGAGCCCGTGCATCTTCTGTCCGAGCCCAGCTCGGCCCGTCCCTTTAACTGTACTTTTTTAAGGATACGAACGTGGACATTGAAGGCTGATTCCCACCTTTCTTTCCATGGCAAGCCTTTGTCATGTACCTCTTAAGTGTCGAGGTCCCCGTCTTTTTGTTGTCATATACCAGCATTGTGCTGCACTCGACAAAGCCGACATACATGCTGTCACCGTCAACAACACACATATGTGCGGACAGTGGTGCTGTAAAGGGGGGGCCATTTATTAATTTGCGACACCTGCTACCTGTGTACCACGCCCCCCCCTCCAGACAACCTGGTCAGTGTAAGAGCACATTCAAGATCAACAGTATTCAACACACTTTTAATTGTTTTTATGTGTAGGTGAAGACAAACCTGAAGAACAGGCAGCATCAATGGGCTACCTCATACGACAGAGCCTGAGAGCTGTTTTTCAAAAAAAAAATAAAGTGCTCTCAGCCAGGCTGCAAACTGTGTTATTAGATTAGGCTACAGTTGTGTGTATAGTTGTGCTACAGTTGTGTAGTGAACAAATAGTGTATTTATAAAAACATTCAATTTTTAGGTTGTCATAATTTTACATCAAACCCCCCACTTCCAGAATATCTGAGGTCGGCTGAAACTGTCAGCTCATTTAAATCAGGGCTTAAAACATTACTATTTACTGCAGTTTACCAGTGAACTAGATATGTAACTTATTGTTAGGATAATCTGTAGCTATTGTTTTTATATTTGTCTGCTGTTGCTTTATGTTTGCTTTTTAAATGCATTTTCTGCACTGTTTTTAACTATTTATTGTCTTGCTTTTAGCTTTTGTTTTTAATGATCTCAAACACAATTTTATTGTTATTTTAATGTTTTATTTTAATGTATTTCTCTTGTAAAGCACATTGAATTGCCTTGTGTATGAATGGTGCTATATAAATAAAATTGCCTTGCCTTGCCTTGCCTTGATCATTTGAGTCAGGTGTGTTGGAGCAGGGAAACATCTAAAACATGCAGGGCAGGGGTCTCTGAGGATCAGGGTTGGGAAACACTGTTCTAACCTAAACATTTAGCCATGGTTATGCTAACTACACTGAGTAGCTGCTAACATAGAGCTAATTTAAAGGTCATTGAACCAATTAATTATTTAATAAATTAAGACAGCTTACTATTGGCACTGAATTAGGGTTAAAATGGGTTTACTGTAAGTGCAGTAACAATATCCATAATATTCATACTTTTTAAGAGCCTAAACCTTATGGTAGATGGCCAGTAATACATCATCTAACCCACTTTTTCTGTCTGTATATCAGAGATGCTAACTCTAACCTAAACATTTGGTCACAGAGGAACCACTTCAAGTGTGGAAGCAATGCCTCCGCGTCGTCCATTACATAGATTGCGCCCTGGGCGGTCGCCCACATTGCCCATAGCAAAAACCGTCCCTGCCTCCGCCACACTTTGACTTATTTCCACCCTGCCAACAGTGGGACTTATATTCATTGTGCCGACAGTGGCTTGGAAAACCGCCCATAACTGTGTCACCAGGGCCGGTTCCAGAAAATAATGATTAGAGGTGCATCTTATATCAGAGGGGGTGCACATGCCCGGCATGTTATTCAACACTAAATTATGCATTTTCCAGTCATTTCAAGTGGGATGATACCAGCCAAGCAAGAATATTTAAAGGTCTTTCAAGTGCCATATTGTAGCAGAACAAAGAAAAGGCTACATTTAGTCTGGGCTACCTCACCCATCAGACCATCTAGCAACAGATGTTTCTTACCCTGAAAATAAAACATAGAAATTCAAACTAGGAATTCTATCTATAACAATCAGTGTTGTCAGCTGTCAATTCTTAGTTTGAATTTCTAGTTTTTTATTTTATTTTTTATTTCAAATTTGCAAAAACACTATAATGTGGTAGGACATAGAAACATTCTTAACTTCTTCCTACCCCTTTGAACATGACACATACCATCTAACTTACTCACCAACTAATTTATTGTATTGTTTATATGCCCTATTTTTGTTATTTGTTTTTCTGTGTCTTTTTTTAAACATGTTCTTCTGTAAACACACTTGAAGTGGTTCCTCTGTACCTAGCTCGTTGGGTGGCGGTGCTTTGGATGAGCCGGGCGCCTACTCTGGGGCTGGGGGTGAAGGCAGCGGCTCGGGCAGGAGTGAGCAGGACGAGGCTGCTGCTTGCTCCCCAGCAGCTAGGCTAACTTCACGTCGAGGTTGAGTCTCTGTCTCACCATCGTTACCATTGTCTGACTTGTTGCTGGTCGTGTTTTGCTTGAACCATTTTCGAATATCCATGGTGATCTCGTTAACGTTATTTGTGTTACAGGCTGTTAACGGTACAGCAGAAAGCTGCGTCCGGCTGGTGCAGCAGTCGCCGGGCTGGTAACTGCGCTGGATGCAAATGAGTAACGTGCAGTCATGCACACTTGTCATGACAGACAGCGTTGATAGTGACGTTACTGAAGACCATTGAATTAAAACTAAACTGGCAAATAGAATATGCACTTCACTATCAATGTGTTCTATATTGTTATGTCAACATTAATTAAAAAACAACAAAAAAACAGGAAAACATTTTTTTCACTCTTTTCAACTGAGCATGCAAACACATAAAATAAGGGTGCAATGCATGCTTATGCACCCTCGTAGAACCGGGCCTGCGTGTCACACGGGGAAGAGGGAAGAGGGAAGGTGGCTGGAGTTCCTCCAACATTTGTGGTTAGATTATCATATTTTTTTATAGACAAAAAATATAGGCTGCTTCGGCTGATTTTTTTATGCACACATGTGCCCCTAAATATTTTTTACAGTTCGCACACACCTATTTTTAGTTGCAAATGCGAGTGAAATGCTCGCACTGTCGAGCGTTGTATCATATTGGACCTGGCTGGGATCACGTCCTTTTCAAAGAGTGTACTGGCAGCAAAATAGGCTGAAGAAAATTCTTGCAGCAACTGGCAGAGGAGTTGAGAGTGGAGTTTGTGCAGGGCAAAAGGGCAGCACATGGAGCGAGTCTGCAGCAGCAGAGGCAACAACCGCAACAGACACCGAAACGGAGGCAGTGCCAGGTTCGGAGAAGCTGCACCCAGAACAAAACCTCCGACACCTGCTGCAAATGCCGCAAAGCTGTATGTGGTATCTGTGCCGGGAGAAAAGAAGTCACTTGTATTGACTGTGACAATTAGGCTAAATAGCCTAACTGAGGTACTATAGATGTAAGTAGTTCATATAAATCATTTAGTGTAATTTATTCATTTTATTCATTCTATAGCCTCAGCTTGAGTCTTTTTTTTTTAATAGTTAAAGCTGCAGTAGGTAGAAAGCCTGAAAACATTTTTGAGTCTCCCTCACCGCGCAGCAGCCTGATCCATCCCTCCCTCGCGGCCCCGCACATACTCCCGAGGCTCAGCTCTCCCTCTCCTCGGCTCCACTCCCACAGCCGACCCTCGTGCCCTCCGGCCGGGCCCGGCCCCACCTCACCCTTCCCCTCCCTCCGGGGCTCCGGGGAACTTCCTTTTTTTGGGTTTAGCCGTGTAGGCACTTGTAGCCAATGCTGGAATAGCTATTTTACCTGGTGCACTGTTTGCCATTACCACTTGCTCTCCCCTTCTGCCGGCGGCACGGGAACGCACATATGCAGTAGAACAGCCAATAAGAACGCAGTGGTCTGAGCTGACCTTTGATTGGTTGATGCACATCGGCACGATACTGATTCTTTAGAGGCTGAACACAGAGCCATGGTGAGGTGCAGAAACCTATTGTTTGTCTCAGAACACTTGATTTACATTATGCTATGAGGATATTTTAAAATTTTTACTCAATTATACCAAAACAATGTTGCCTACTGGAGCTTGAAATCGGTTTGTTTCCAGCTTTTAATTGATGTAATTGATATAAGTTATTCAAATAAATAATTTAGTGTAATTTAATCGTTTTATTGTTTTATAGCATTAGCTTTGTTCTTGACTCTTTTTTTATTTAAGTCAGTTTGTTTCCAGTTTTTTCGGTATGTTTCTGTCATAGGCTAAATGTTAAAATTTGAATGCTTTATAATCAAATATTTTTAATTGTTTTTTGTTGTTTATTTTTTGCTATGTTGAATGAATTCTCTACGGAAAACACTGTTCTGAATAAATTCATATGATTTACGATGAATATTCATAAATGTGTAACTAAATTTGTTAAAATATACATTTTGGTGTTATTTTGTTGTTTTTAAAGATATCACAACATAATTAATCCATTAATCTTTCAACTGGGTATTTATCATGAGGGATTATAGAGTTTAGACTCTAGTGGTCAAAATGACCACTCACGGCAGTTCTAGCAGTTAAGGAATTCCGGCTGTTCTAGTGTTAAGCGTGAGCACTGTAGCCAATAGTAGCAGACAAAGCAAAAAGAAAAAACCAAAATGACAACAGAAGCTGCGTTTCCTTTTATTTAGTTATCCTCTTTTTTTTTTCTTTATACACCTGACGGTGTGAACGCCACAGCCGGAAAAGTCAACACAAAACAATAGCACAAGCTGTGAACGGGCTTAACTGAATACAAATACAGAAAATGTATACAGAGTATAGGCTACAGCTCAAGATGTGACTATAGCATTAGCGTGAGCACTGTAGCCAATAGCAGCTAAACAAAAAACAACAGCAACAGGCTGTGCATAGTAATATTACTCATTGGTGTGCGTGAACGCCACAGCCGGCAACAGTAACAGAAAACAACAGCCAAAGCTGCGACACAATGTCGAAAGATGACGTGAGCGTGAACACCGCTGTCAACACAATCAACAAGTGTACTAACCGCTAGTTCCAGCGTTGTCTTTTCCTTCTCTTCCCATGAAGAAAGTCAGCGTGTCACAGCCCCTTGAAGCCCCTGAACGGAATAATTTCACACTGATCCAAGAAGAAGCGGATGCGACCTCTCATGCAAGCGAGAAGATGAAAAGGAACAGATCCTTCTTCTTCTTCTTCTTCTTCTTCTTCTTCTTTTTCTTCTGCTGCTGCTTCTTCTTCTTCTTTGGAGTTTTACGGCGGTTGGCATCCGTTATGTTGCATTACTGCCATCTTCTGGGTCTACCTTGCTCCTGCATCTTTCATTCTATTATATTTTTTTCATCAGCCCTGTTGTTGTTAGGTAGCTGATTAAGAATCTCCTTCCTCCATTCACTCCACACTCCAGTATGTTCTTCATTGTCTCTGTTGTCAGTCCTGTTGCTTTCATTCCCTCCACCATGTCCGCTCTTTCTCCGGTGTACTTTCTGCATCTGACCATCACATGCTCCACTGTCTCCAGTTCTTGGCATCTGTCACATTGGATGTTGCCCTATCATGTATAATGTGCTGTTAAGATGTGTATGTCCTATTCTTAGCCTGCTGATCACCTTCTCCTCTTTCCTCCTCCCCCTCCTATCCTTGTACTGCCAACTTTATTGTGATGGATGTATAATTGTCTCCCTTTAATCCCCTGGTCCCACTGCTGCTGCCATTTTCTAATTATCTCCCTCCATACAATACTCTTCCCCTTTGTTGTTGTTAGTCTAATCTGTACATCTACCATATGTTTCCAAATAGTCGCCTGGTGGCAAATAGCCGCTGGGCACCTAGTAGCCACAGGGGGGTTGACCCCATTTTGCGTATTAAACACCGGTCCGATTAAAGGCCCGGGCGATTATTTCCTCATTCATTGCCTCATGGCTGTCCCTCCTTGAGGGACTGTTTGCGCTTTTACGCACGGGTCGGTGGTGAAGTGGTGCGCATGACTCGTGCTAAGGACGGACGGACAGCCATGTATCTAAAACAGGTAATACATCTGGCAAATATCCGTGATCGCCTAGACCCGCGTGCGTAAAAGTGCACACAATTCCGTGTCCTCTCACCACGGATGCTGTGATTTGATGGCCCGGTACTCATTGTAGCTCACTCTTATAAGACCCAATGTTAATAATGATAATAATAATAATAATAATAATAATAATAATAATAATAATAAGTTACTGTGGACCTATATGCCATGCCTTTTAATAAAATTACCAGAAGAGTTCGCTGAAAAACAGGTAATGTTTCAATTACTGGCATGTGTCCCCGATGAAACTCTGACATGCATGGGAAATACGGCTTCTACAGGCTCGCCATAGCTTACTGTCAGGACTCAGGGACCAGAATTCGGGATGGCGGACCGTCAGAATGGCGATATTTCGGAGTGGCGGCCTGTAACCATTGGTTAAATGGCCCATTCGGTTGGTATTCAGATAACTGGGGCTTTACTGGTATAATGCAATAGCATGACCCACTCTAAATGTTTAGAGATTTTTGTACAAGAACTCACCCCTACCTTACAGTATTTTTGCACTAAAAACATACTGGACAGGAACTGTAACCAAATAATGTGAGCAGGGACCCACATAACCACTATATCTTTACCTTGCTTCTTCACTGCTGTATGTGTTGCTAATACTTCATATAACAAATCCTGTCTGCAGATGTTCCTGCCCTAAGACTGTGAAGCCCTGATGTTGAGTCACTGCAGATTAGAGCCTTGTCTGTTGCCCTCTCTCTTACCCAATCCAAAGCCATCAATATGGCGTACATTTCAACAGAGAATACACTCAGATTGTTAGTTGTCCTTCTGCACATCTCCTCTCTGTGACTGGGTATTGCAACTGCTGCCCCTGTGTGTCTTGAGTGTGGATCCTTCGACCCATCTGTATAGACCTGCACATAGTCATAGAACTCCCCATACTCATAGAACTCATTCTTTCACTGCTCTTCTTGAGCTCGAGCATTTTCAGGTCAACCACCATAGGCTCTAGCATCCATACAGGTATCACAGGCCATATTACAGTTGGAATAAACTCATCTTCATACACGCCCAACTCCCTTGCTGTTGCATGTCCTGTCCAGCCAAAACTTAGTTTTTGTGCCCTTTCTTTCTCCCAGCATGCCTCTAGTATCTTTTTTGTTGGATGACTCTCTTCATGCCCCCTCAAGTTTATCCAGTAGTTTACTGCCAGCTATTTCCGGCGTAGCTCAAATGGCATTTCCCCTGCTTCAACTGGAAGAGCACATACTGGAGATGTTCTGACTGCCCCTAAGCACATCCTCAGAGCCCGCACTTGAATCCTGTCCAGCCCCTCCAGCACAGATTTTGCTGCTGACCCATACACCATGCTCCCATAGTCTATTCTTGATCTTATTAGGGCTACATATATATATATATATATCAGTGACGCAACGTTGGCTCCCCACTCCACCCCTGCTAGGCATCTCATGACATTTATCACTTTCCTGCATTTCCCCTCCACCTGTCTCACATGCTCTCTCCACATCAGTCTTGCGTCAAAGTGCACTCCTAGAAAACGGAAACTCTCCATCCTCTCAAGGTTACTTCCATACATCTCCACCACATACTCTGCCCCGGTTCTTTTCTTTGTGAATAAATACTTTGTCTTTTCAACTGAGAATTTAAACCCCCACTTCAACCCCCCATTCCTCCACCTGCCGGATCCCATCTTGTATTTTGCTGACCACATGCCTTTCATTCCGCCCTCTTTTCCATAGAGCTCCATCATCTGCGAACAAAGATCTTCCCATGTCCCCTGCTACAGTTACAAAAATATCTTTATCATTACTGTAGGAGCCAGGTTGTTCATTTTCTGTTTTGCTTGTGGGTGTTGTGCACGTTTGTGCCAGTAGGTGGCAGTATCTGTTCAGGCTTGTGGTTTTCTGTCTCTATAGTCAGGTGGGTTAATCAGCGCAGGTGCGCAGGCTGGGGAAGCCATACGGTTTTTGACCGTGCCATGGTGTGTAATGCCGCAGGTCAGAGTATTGTTCCTCGTAAGTCATTATTGAAACGTGTTATTATGTATTGAGTATTGGGTAAAGCAGTCTATACTTTGCCTCGGCTGTAAACAATAAATCAGCACAAAGAAAAGCAAATGTTTGGACATTTTTGCTGTGTTTGTGCACTTACACCAGCACCTGTGGGCCTACACTGGCATGCATACAAGCCCTTCAGACCAGTATGCGCAGAGAGTGACAAAGGAAGCCACTATAATTACAGAAAACAGAGAAGGGCTGACCACACTTCCCTGGGGTGTCCCATTCTCTACCCTATGCTGGCTAGACATCTCAGATTCCACTTTAACCTGTATGGATCTTCCCCTCAAAAAGTCCATGAGCCAGTTAAACATTCTCCCTCCTATTCCCAGCTTGTGCAGCTTAGTCATCATGCCCTCTCTCCACATCATGTCATATGCCTTCTCTACATCGAAGAACACTGCTGCCACTGTCTCTTTATTTACCTGGGCTTTCCTGACATCATCCTCCAGGCAAAGAACTGGGTCCATAGTCCCCCTTCCCCTCCTAAACCCACTCTGATAAGGAGCCACCATACCTCTCTCCTCTAGGTAATACGTAAGTCTCTCATTGACCATCCTCTCCATCAGTTTGCAGACATTTGATGTCAGGGCAATAGGCCTATAGTTTGCATACTTCACCTCTCCTACCTCAGCTCTCAGGATTTTAGTTAGCTTAACTAGATCCATTTTTTTAACTCCCCCCTCTCCTTCAAACCTCACCACTATATTGATCATTCCTGACCTCCTTCTCTGTTCCTCCTCATTCTCACTGCCACTTCCATTACTACTACTTCCACTGTCCACGTCCTTACTACTATTACTTTTCTTCCTCTTCTTCACACTCTCTTTCACCTGCCAACCGCTCTCCCTTTCGTTCTCTTCCTCGTGTAGCTCTATGTCCTCACTAACCCCATCCCCTGCCATCCTGTCAGAACCTACAAGGAACCGTGTAGGAATCCCGTTCCGGGCCTATACAGGCCGTCGGTCGGTTTTCCAACACTCTGTTCCCCCTCCCTTCCTACTGCTAACGCTACCCCCTCCCACCGCCCGCACCCACAGTCAATGTCTTATCTAAGGAACAGATCCTCAGGTGACACCGGAACTTAAAGCTTCTTGGGGTCACATGAGGGTCACAGGTGACTTTGTTGGTATATGTACTCAACCCGTGCATGCGCAAGACAGAGATATCCAGTGCTTAAGCACCCCCTCTGGCGGTCAGTAGGGATGAAATAGAACAGAGCTTATTTTAAGGTAACTGAACCTAGAAATTAATTCACTGTAAAGACAGCTTTCTATCAGCACTACATCATGGTTATAATACCCATAATGTTGATAAAATACTGATTACCTGCCAACACAGAGCTAATTTTATTGTAATTGAAGCAATTCATTATTTAATTAATTAATTGTTCCCTCGGAAGAGCTGAGGAAAGTGCCTCAGGAGAGGACTGTCTGGGCTTCTTTGCTGAGGCTGCTGCCCCCGCGACCCGGACCCGGATAAACGGAGGACAGCAGGACGAGACGAGAGACGAATTGTAAAGACAGTTTACTATCAGCACTGGATAATGATTAAATATAGGTTTATTGTAAAGGCAATATCAATATCCAAAGTATTCATACATAAATGATTTTTAAAAGCGAGGCTAGACATTAGGTATAAAAATAAATATAATTAATAATAGTGAAGATGTAAACGTGTTACAGGCTATCTTGTTAATCTATATTAATAAAGCAAAAAATGTTAAGAATCTATTTTTGAATAAATAGTTTGAATATATGTATATGTCCCTATGGGCCCTAACGACGCAAAGTGTGTCCAAATTCACACCTGTTCTTCTCTATGGATTTTCTCTGCAAACGTTCATCACTCATATCACGTGAAACAGCAGAACCGCCAGTCCAATGTTTTCACAAGGAAAAACAATGATAAAGTTACACTAAAAATATGTATAACTAAACTTTCATACAGCTTTGCACACACATTACTCTTGGATGGATTACTCGCGAATGCAGGCTCACACAGAAATGCCACATATAGCACATGAAAGCGCAGGAGCAGAGCTTTCCAGTGATACTACACACATCATTGTGCTGTCATCCCATCAAGCTTTAAATACAGATCAATTATCTACAAAATAAAAACCTGACGAATTTCTTTATGATCCATTATACAGATCTTGTTATCAGTCACTTCATATAGTGAGGAATGATTATCTTAGATGTAAATATTGCATGTTTCTTTCAGATAAAACACATTTTTGACTTGTGAATGAGTCAATGGAATTTCTTGCAATAATGAAAAAATACTGGCAATCATGTCCGCCTGGCACAAACCACATGTTTTGGACAGCTGTGAAGTGACAGAATGTCCCACCATCATGGTTCTTATATTGCCAGATTCCAGAGAGTCTCCCCTCTTCATATATGGCAGAATATGTCAACTTCCAACTTGCTATGGTGAGATACATGTAAAAATGTAAGAATTTAGGCACACAGATTGTTGTGTTTTTTTTCCATTGATATAAACATTAATATGAAATACAAACACATAGGACATGTAATGATGGCAAATCTGGATAGCCCAGATTGTCCTGAAAAAAAACAAGATATAGCATGTGTATGTAGCCTTTATAATGACTGTGATATGAGCTTAAAAGTAAAGGCAGTAAAAATACCCCAAAAAGGCCTAGGGCCCAAAGGGTTAAAAAGACAAATTGGGTTGCATGGATATATCTATAGTGACATGCCAGTTGGGCGGAATGCGGAGTCGTACGTGTTACAGCATGACCACCCTTACAGGATGTGCTCACTACACATAACAAGCGCACCTTAACTCACCTTAAGAGCAGGTAGTTGTCGCGTCGGTGGATGGCTGACCGGATCGTTTGTGAAAAGGTAAGTTGCGCTACGTTAATATTAAGATGTATAACTTATAGTAGTGGATTATCACAGTGCTTTTAAACGTTATCATTTCTTGTTAGTAACAGAAGTAGTTCTGTTTTCAAACAGTTAGAAAGGCAACCGGACGGATAGCGACATTATGCTAGCGAGGTAAAGTTAGCCAATTAGCTAACTGGCTAACAATGTGGCTAGCTGCTTCAGGCACGTTTGGTTGAAAACTGTGGTTGGTGAGTTTTATCGTGACTTGAATTAATAAAACACAAAAGTGTGTGGTTAATGAAACTCAAGGAGGGATTTATTTATGATTGTGCGTGAAATTAATGGTGATAGTTTGGGTTGACAAAGCGAGACAGGGCCGCTTGTTTATTTGAGGTGAGGGTTATGTGCTGAAGCGATGGTGAGGGACAGGCAACAAAACCAGGTATTAGACGGGCCCCGGGGCTGTTAGCGCTGACGTCCACGCTGTACCACTTTTTCTCCGGTCAGGTAAGAATGGGTGAAATTCGGGACAGGGGTGTTGTCAGAGGGATTAGAAAGTAGAGAATGATTTAAAATAACATCACATTGTGATCATCTGTTAGTAATATGACAGATTGTAAGGGAGATACGAAGCTCAGCGTCCTGCAGCGAGGTGTCTTTTTCTAGCTATTTTCTGTGGATACACAAATGAGACTGCGCTCATGTGAGAGATTGTTGTATTTAAATAGTGACTTTGCTGTTATCAACATTACTGTTACTGCTCCAGAAATATTAAGTTATATTTAAAAATTCCAAATCTAATGCCATTCTAATTTTAGCCTGTTTAAAAAATAAAAAAAGCAATTAATAGTAATGAAAAATAACTAATGAAAGTATCTTAAAGAACCAAACCAATAAGGATTCTAGTTTTTAGTTGCACTGCAACATAGAAATAATGTTCTATGTATGATATTTAGAGCTGCAACTAATGATTATTTTCATAATCAATTAATCCGTCAGCTATTTTCTTGATTTTTGGTGCTTTTAGACACACCACACACTTGTCAGGTCTCTTGTATTTGTGGGGTCCGCGCCAAGTAAATAATATTGTACACATTTAATTACTTTATTTTCACTTTTTTGTCCATAAACTTGAACAAACTCCATGTATCACACGTGTCCTTAAACTTGAGGTTAGTTTGCTTTCTACTAGTCAAAGCAGCAGTTGGTCACAGGGTAGTTTATCTGTCAGACTTCACTTTTACTTGTTCTCAACAACGATTAGAGCAGGAGACATATTTATGACAGCTCTGAGAACCAACTTGAAGTAAGAATGTTTCTGAGTCAGATACAGGAAACATTTGAACATGTTGTCCATTGTATCTGTCTCCAATCATTGTTGTTGAACTGAAATGATGTTACTGCTGGCCAACTTCTCAGTTACAATATTGAACTCATTCTTCAGGTTGAAGGACAACCTCTTGCCAGTGACTCCTCTGAGACTGAGATGTCCAGAACTACAGAACAGATTCCCCAGGGATTTCCATGCTCCCAGATGCAGGTAATCTTTTGTCCTGATTGTTTTACTTGTCTTTCAGTTGTTCAGATTTTAGTTTTTAAGCTTTCTGTCTGTTGAAGTGTTTGCACTTGAAGGTACATTTTAGCTTTCTTAAGATCAATATAAGCACACTCAGGTTTTGGTGATTTAATGGTGTCCAGTCTCGGTGCTTTTAGACACACCACACACTTGTCAAGTCTGTTGTTTTTGTGGGGTCCAGTCTCGTTGCTTTTAGAATAACACACACTTGTCAGGTCTGTTGTTGTTGTGGGGCCCAGTCTCGTTGCTTTTAGAATAACACACACTTGTCAGGTCTCTTGTATTTGTGGGGTCCGCGCCAAGTAAATAATATTGTACACATTTAATTACTTTATTTTCACTTTTTTGTCCATAAACTTGAACAAACTCCATGTATCACATGTGTCCTTGAACTTGAGGTTAGTTTGCTTTCTACTAGTCAAAGCAGCAGTTGGTCACAGGGTAGTTTATCTGTCAGATTTCACTTGTACTTGTTCTCAACTGAAACGATTAGAGCAGGAGACATATTTATGACAGCTCTGAGAACCAACTTGAAGTAAGAATGTTTCTGAGTCAGATACAGGAAACATTTGAACATGTTGTCCATTGTATCTGTCTCCAGTCATTGTTGTTGAACTGAAATGATGTTACTGCTGGCCAACTTCTCAGTTATGATATTGAACTCATTCTTCAGGTTGAAGGACAACCTCTTGCCAGTGACTCCTCTGAGACTGAGATGTCCAGAACTACAGAACAGATTCCCCAGGCATCTCCATGCTCCCAGATGCAGGTAATCTTTTGTCCTGTTTATTTTACTTGTCTTTCAGTTGTTCAGATTTTAGTTTTTAAGCTTTCTGTCTGTAATTAATTGTTGAAGTGTTTGCACTTGAAGGTACATTTTAGCTTTCTTAAGATCAGTATAAGCACACTCAGGTTTTGGTGATTTAATGGTGTCCAGTCTCGGTGCTTTTAGACACACCACACACTTGTCAGGTCTCTTGTATTTGTGGGGTCTGGTCTCGGTGCTTTTAGAATAACACACACTTGTCAGGTCTCTTGTATTTGTGGGGTCCATTCTCGGTGCTTTTAGAATAACACACACTTGTCAGGACTCTTGTATTTGTGGGGTCAGCGTCAAGTAAATAATATTGTACACATTTAATTACTTTATTTTCACTTTTTTGTCCATAAACTTGAACAAACTCCATGTATCACATGTGTCCTTGAACTTGAGGTTAGTTTGCTTTCTACCAGTCAAAGCAGCAGTTGGTCACAGGGTAGTTTATCTGTCAGACTTCACTTGTACTTGTTCTCAACTGAAATGATTAGAGCAGGAGACATATTTACTTATATATATTTATTTATACTCCATGTATGACACATGTCTTTGAACTTGAGGTCAATTTGTCTCATACCAATCAAACCACTTCACTCACACACACTTTTCAGGTCTTATGTAGTTGTTGGGTCCATGGCAAGTGAATAACGTTGTGCACATTTAATTATGAGAGAGAGAGAGAGAGAGCACACACCATCTAATTGGATTATTGTTTTTCTCCAAATGATTAATGTACAATATTTTTCAAAAGTTTGAAATCACTGTAAAATTCTTATGTTTTTTAGACTGACACATTTCATCTCCACGAAAGCAATTAATTTGACTATTTCTGACCATTTCAACATGAGCAGTTAAATGCGAGCCAACTCTTCAGGACAGTAAAGTAATGGCTGTTGAAATGGGACATTCCACTTTTCTTTGAATAATTTATTATTAATCTTTCATTTCAAGTTGTAGTATCAATTTTCAAATAAAATAATGTCTTGCCTATATGAGTAAATAAAGTTAATGTTAAAGATGTTCAAATGCTTTTCAAATGCTTGTTCATGTGCAGATGTATACATTTGTGCATGTGTGTTTAACATATTTTTCTTTTTTTTTTCTAAAGGGCTCAGATTACCCAGAACCCCAACCTCCGAAGAAAAATATTCAAACGACTATTTCCCTTGTAAACTACACGGATTCTGATGAATCTCAGGTATTGTGATGTTAATGCATTTGAGCATTGTCATGTATTCATCTTTTTTTCTTTACATCCGTTGTTCTAAATTCCAATTACATATATTTCTTTTGGACACTTTAGACATCACATCCAAGTTCTGAGTCTCAATGTAGCCTCCCAGAACAGAATGAATATTCTGCCCCAAGGCTGATCTCAATCTGAGTCCTTGCCTGTTGGGTATCTGCAGATATAGCGTCCGACTTTTATATTTCCCTGAATGTTTATTAAATATGTACCTGACAGATCTTATATTTAATAAGCTACTATTGAGAGACTGGAGGTCCTGGATTAAGTTGATAAACTTCCTGATATGATATGGCTAAACATCAGAACCTGCTAGCTGATTGTTTGTATATTGCTGTGCTAATGATAAGTGCCTTCGGAGTTCGGCAAATTTGTGCAGCCTCAGTGTCAGAAATCAAAATTCAGTAACCACTGTGCCCTGTACAAAATAGAATACAGTATAATCTGGATCTGATTTGGATTAGATTCAATTTAGCCAATTCCAATCCTTTAAAGGGGCAAAAAGCGAAATCGTTTCACCACTAGGTTTGCTGTTGTGCACTGCCTGTAGACCAAAACAAAGTGCGTCATGAGCCACTCCTCCCTCTACCTCTGCTAGACGAGGCGAGTGGGCGGGGGGTGGAGAGCAGATGTTTTAGCCTAGCGGGCAGTCTGGCGGGCTTGTGGGCTGCTCAAGCTCCGGACATTAACCCATCCCGGTGTTTCCTCCGCAGCCTCCACTTCACCCAGCTTCACTCAGCTGCCTGATAAACCCGCTGCTTCTTCCCACTTTAACCTGAAGCGATGTTTTAGCCTAGCGGGCAGCCCGCGAGCCAGCTGCCCGCTAGGCTAAAACATCGCTCTCACTCACGGAGAAGAGGAGGAACGTTAGTGTTAGCTCCCGGTGTTAGCACTAGCCGAGATCCGGCGATGTCTCTAGCCGAGTCGGCTGTCACCGGCTATTGGAGTAACTTACAGCTATGGAGCGCTTCTACCAGCTCTTCTAGTCACTGAGCCTCACCTCCATCTCAGCAAATATATTACAAAAATGTAGCCTAGCATTTTACAATGCTAATTGAAAATGTTAGCTGGGCTGCCAGGCTAACTTACTCACCTAATGCAACCGTAACGCCTGACCCATTGCTGGGACCGAGCCGCTAATAACTCAAGCTCCGGACATTAACCCATCCCGGTATTTACTCCGCAGCCTCCACTTCACCCAGCTTCACTCAGCTGCCCGATAAACCTGCTGCTTCTTGCCACTTTAACCTGAATAACAAACCAGGGCTCGGATTCACATGAACGTACATGAACATGCAGCCGGACCGGCTTGTAAACAAGGGGCTGGAGATCAACACAGAGAGAGGGTGTGTGAGGTCATGCTATATTCCAGATGAAATTACACCTCTAGTTCTTCACATAGCAATTTTTTAATTCCTTCAATCTAGAAATGATGAATTTCGCTTATTGCTCCTTTAATATATGTCCGACTTGGTCCTGATATTGTTCCCTAGGTCAAGCTCAGGACAGCACAGGATTCACTAGGGTGTGACTAATACTTCATAATTTATATTTTTTTGTAATTTCTTTTTTCTTCTGGTTTTCACAGAGTCAAGTCTCATTTAATGAGGGGGAAGAGAACGAGACAACAATTCCAGATGTGAGCCATGGGAATGCAGCACCAAAGCAGGACACCATGACACCTCCACAAGCCCATTGCAGCCGATCACCAAAAAAAGACAGAGGTAAAGTTTTTGGTCAAACTTCTTACTGTATGGTTGATATACTGTTTGAGAGTCAGTGTGCTTTATGGTGCTGCACTGTGACAAACAGAGCTCAACTCAAAAATATTGACAATGATAAACTCTTTTTTCATTTACCCCTTTTCAACTGAGGCAGGTTCAGGGCTCGTTCAGAGCCAGGCTAATTTAGAACCAGTTAAGAGATTAACCATGAGATTCTCCATATGTAGTCAGTTTATCCAAATGATGTCTGTTAAGAAAGCTGAAATGTTTTGGAGATGCGAGGGGCTGCAGGCCGGTGTTGCATCATATTTGATTACCCACCAGATCTTGCAGCCAACATCGTTTGAGCAAGTACTCAGATCCTTTACTCAGTGGCACAATTCACCCCAAAATCAAAAGACATATTTCCCGGCTGATAGCGCTGTTAATCCATCTCTGCTGTTTTGGCGTGTGGTGCAGAGTTTTGGAGATATCGGCCGTAGAGATGTCTGTCTTCTCTCCGATATAATGGAACTGGATGGTACTAGTCCTGTGGTTCTCAAAGCACCAAAAATACATACAAATAATGTAACATCAGTGTCTCGTTACAGAAGTCAAGACCTGGTTACACAAGACGCCAAACAGCTCACAACTAGGTGGTAGATTATCTTGAGTGACTAGGTCATGATTTCTGGAAAGACACACGGGGGTGAGTGTTTCAAATGTAATTTTTTTTGGTGCTTTGAGCGCCACAGGACTGGTGCTATCTAGTTCCAGAGTTGGAGAGAAGACAGACATCTCTGTAACCGATATCTCCAAAACTCTGCTGTTCACACTAAGGTAATCTAGATTTATAAATGACACTAAATGCCAGAGAAAAATATGTTTTGATTTTGTGGTGAACTGTCCCACTAAGTAAAGTATCTGATACATTAAATGTGTTTTAATTAAGTACATCATTAATACTGATGAGTTAATACAGTCCGATCTGAGTACATTTCCAACACTGCAGGTCACGTAATCTAATGGGAATCTAATGCAACACATCAAAAATCCAGAGTGCCTGGACCACATTGGGCAACTTCACCTATAGGTGCTCGATGTTAAAACTAAACAAAACTGTCATCACAAAAAATGGATTATTTATTTACTTTCCTTGGTCAGAGCATCAAAATCAACAGGGGAGGTGTGTAAAAACAGCTGTTTATAGTTTGCAGCTCTCTCTCATTGATTGCCCCTCACTCCACTTGTTTTACTTGTGTCAGTGGATTGCGCACAATGTGGGGAAGTGGAATTAGGGTTAAAATACCATTTACAAACACAAAACCAAAAAAAATTCTTTCTGTCTATGGATCTCTTCCGCTCTGTTTTAATACTATGGACAGCATTGCACCCACACAGGCACTTGCTAATTTATCCTTGGCCTTTGTTCCTCAAAAAATGCTCTCACAGAGAAACACAGAAATATTCATATCTATTTGTGTTGATTGTTTTACAGGTCGTCGACCTTTAAAGAGAAGGATATGGGACAAAGAGGAGATCCGTGCTGTCGAGACGCACATGATGTCCTTCATCACTTCATGTCGTGTTCCTGGGAAAAGCGACTGTGATAAGTGCCTTGAACTCGAAAAAGTAGCTCTCAAAAACAGAGATTGGTTAGCCATAAAGTTCTACATTAAGAATCGAATCACAGCTCTCAAGAACAAAGTTTAAAATGATCATTTAATGTCAGCAACATGTTCAATTGTTTCCTTCATACATTGCTTTGTTTGCAATGCAACGACATTTGGATACTGTTCAGTGTTCTGCTAGATGAATTATTGTTGTGCAACAATAGGTATGGGTGTAAATCACCAGCTTCATCACAATACGATATTATATCGATTTGTTTAGATGACAATATGATGTTTGCCGATTTCACAAAGTCTGTCACGATATGATTTCGATTCGATATGATTCAGCAGCCTGCGATCGATATGATGCGATATTATATTATTTGACCATTTTATTTCTGAGCTCTGTTTGTTGTTTGAGCGGAGGCGCGCTTGCCCAGAAATGGTGCAAGATGTGCTATGTGAATTTCAAAATAAAGGTGTATCTTTAAGATTACGATATGGATCAATGTTTTCATTTTGCATCGATGTAATCGGATCGTTAAAGGCGCTGTAGGTAAGAATGTGGCCAAAACGGTTACTGCACTCAAATTCAAAATACTGCCGCGAGTCGTGTCCGCCCCCCTTCCCCTACAGATTCGAGGTTGCTGGACAGCGGCACGCTGGAGACTGATTTGTTTGCCCACGGGCGGCTGCTGTGGCAGGGCCACGTCGCCACGTCCTTGAGCTTCGGTTTTCCAGCAGACCGTTCGAGCAAGTCCGGCTTCTCTGCTGCTAACGCTGCTGCCGGGATACAGCGGAGGAGCCAGCTGCTAATGTTATGTACCGGGACACTGCTAATGCTGCTTGCCGTGCTGCTGTAGCTCAGTCGTAACTGTAACTGATGCTGAGACTCTACTGACTGTGTGACTGGTAGACGGCGATGGGTGGCGCAACAGGCCAAAACACAAATTCAAAACATAAACATGATTTGCGGGGCGTAAAAATGTTTTTTAAATGCGAATATTCTGGCTGTACTATTGTTGTCGGTGAGATCAGTATGTTATATGAACATTATTCCTTAGTCTCTGTGACATATTAGGAGGATTTTATGACTATTTGCTTTAGATTTCTTACATATAGCTTCTTTAATCAATGAATCGATGTGGATCGATGTGTCGTTACACCCCTAACAATAGGATGCTCTTTTTTTTTTTGTAAAGGCCGTAGGGCTTGGTATTGTTTGAAAGTTTTGAAACTAGCACTAATATATCGCTCTTACCTCACCCAGTCTCCTGTTCTGGAGATATCTTTCAACTTATATAGTTTCACCTCATCTTGTCCTGCCTCATGTCATCTCCTGTAACCTCACAAGGAGTTTGACAGAACAGTCAACGCTCAAAATCACTACTTGACTCTATGAGTCCTTGCATTGGTTGTTCATTTGTGGTTTTAACAGAATTTATTCTATTATCCCTTCAAAAAAGCTGCCACATTATCTCCAGCTCAGATAAGCTTGCTGGAGGTTTAGTCCAGTCAGATCACAGATCATTTAAGACTCTTACAGCCAATCAAGGACACCATTACCTACCTGCAGGTTGGTCCTGCAGTTTATCATTGTTATTGGGTGAAAAAGGTCATGTTGGCTAAAAGGTGTTGGCTAGTCAATTACTTTTTGGAGTAGTGCGTCACTACAAAAATGCTGTAGTTATGAATGCCCTAAACCATACCTCCAAACCAACCATAACTACTTTTATCTCCTCTTATTATTTGATCATCACTGTCTCATCTCTTGTGCGTTTAAAATTCATCCAACAACCTAAGTCTCATGTGGAGCAACATCTGTTATATTCAGCCAACAAAATGAAAATACAGGATTGCACTGGTAATACAGCACCAGGTGTAGAGATAGTCGGAAGAACCTTGGTCTGTTTTTATTCATGATTCTTGCATCAGTCTGATGTTGTTACTTAGTCTTGGGACTTTTGTCCTGTGATAATATTGACTTAAAATTGTAATACCTTTTGCGTGTCCTTAATACAAGGTTTCATATGATAGCAAGCCCTAATCATAAATAATATCCCCACTGATTGACAAGAGAGCTCTAATCTATAATGAGAAGTTTTTATTGCTCAAGTCATAATGACAAGACAGTAAAACTTGACAGTCAAAGGTGTTTAACCTGAATGTGTGTTAAATGGTACTCAGGAATGAAGAAAAACCAGACAGTGTGTATATTGACCCCACTTATATCTAGATACCTGACAGTGTGTATATATTGACCCCACTTATATCTAGATACCTGACAGTGTGTATATATTGACCCCACTTGTCACTAAAAACCTGACAAGTCCCCAGGAGGCTGGTTCTAGTCAGATGAGGGAACTTACTTTGTCTGATTGATAATTTGAAGTGACATCTGTGTTTATATCCACTCCAGGATCCTGCCTGATTTTTTTCAGTGCTGTATAACCTTCAGAAAGGGTGGACCCCACGATGCATGGTCTGGTCTTGGGTCCTTACAATGTGACAAAGACAAGGATGTGTGTGTGTGTGTGTGTGTGTACGTGTGTACACACACACGCGTGCGTGTTCTATTTTTAGCAGCTTAACAGTCACAGCCCCAGCTGCTGTAAGGACAAGAGACCATTCTAATGCACATACAGCAGGATTGAGAGTGGACTGTATTTAACAGCTACAAGTTGACTTTCATCTCATCTGTTATAGCGAGTTAGTGGATGTTAACACTATTCCAAGTCTCCATATTGAGTCACGTACCATAAAGTTAATGATGATCAATGATTCAATGATTGGAAAAAATCCCTAATGCTCTGCAGTACCATCTACTCAATTTAGGTGGTTTGGTCAGCTGGTTTTCGTTCAAGACAGAAACAGCTGAGCCACAATCAACTAAAAATACAACATCATTATCTACTATAAGTAAGGTTAACTCTGGCAATTTTTGAATCATTCATTTTCATCATTATACATTGCATATGTATGTTGTTCAGGTTTGTTAACGCACCTAATATTGTGTCTGTATAGGTTGTGTCCATCACTGGGGTCCGTCCCGCTGTCTCCCACTCTCCCACAGTCTAACACGGAAGTGCATTTTTCTCTTCTTTCTTGTTATTTGGACAGTTGCACCAGTGTCCTATCAGTCCACAGTTGTGGCAAACATACAGATCACAGGGCTTCTCTTGACTACTATGAGCACCTCTGCCACATACTCTACCGCCTCTGCTTTGTCCTCTGCCTCAGCCTCTACTTTGGCCACCTCCACACCCAGTTAATGCTTGGTACATGGTCCTTGACACATGGGCCATAGCTTCGATGATGTCCTGTTCTGACCATGGTCTGAATACCAACACTAGGCCTGTATGACCTGGTGCTTCCATCATTTCTCTTTCATTCTTTTGATTCTGTGGTGGCTGCTCAGGTTTTATTTTTGGTCTGATATCAGGCAGTGGTGGTGATGGTGTAGGTGAAGCTCCATCAGCAGCCGGGTCTTCTGTCCATGCTTCTGCTCCTTCATGATCAGGGTGGACTGGAGCTTATGGAGGAGGAGGAGCAGAATCCAGATCGGGGTCCAGAATGGGTTTCATGATTTGAGAACCTCAGTCGTTGAAGGATACAATGGGTTAGTTGGTTCTTGTTTGAAATTCTGAAACTGCCGTGTTTGACAGCACAGTGTATGGCAAAACTGACATTACACTGACTGTTTTGTGTTGCTCCTGTAGATGGCAATGTCACACCTAGTAATTTTAAAGTAGCTGTAAGCTCAGCTCATCTGTCATTAGAGATGAGCTCTTGGGACGTCAGTGGCTTAGTGGTAGAGCATGCGCCCCATGTACAAGGCTGTTACTGCAGTGGCCTGGGTTCGACTCCAGCCTATGGCCCTTTGCTGCATGTCACTCCCTCTCTCTCTCTCTCTCTCTCTCTCTCTCCCCCTTTCACACTTGTCTGTCCTATTCATTAAAGGCTAAAAATGCCCCAAAAAATATCTTTAACAAAAAAAGGGAAAAAAAGAGAGATGAGCTCTATCTATTCTACATAGATTTATTTGAATTTTTGAATATCCCTTAGTCTTATAAAACATCATAGTGTGCAGGACTCTGTCACGGGATCTTATATTACTTGCATAAATTGTACACAGTGCAGTTTCCATTATATGCCTTCCACTGTGTGTAATTATAATATTAAATCAAAGTTACACCTTCAGCCTATACCTGCTGCTGCTGTAGGGAAACTTTGACCACTAGTCTCAGGAATCACACAGTAACATGTTCATCTAAATGGGGGATGGAGACCACACCTCTGACCCTTCTCCCAGCCTCCAGTTTTCCCAGCATTCCTGCGCTGACCTCTGACCCCAGGATGCACAGAGTCTCAGCCCAAAGGCCATGACCTGGTGTCCTTTGTTGTGACCTTTTGAACTTTTGACCACCCAAGTCAAAAAAGTCAAACAGCACGCCCCCTTGGAATAAATGACCTCTCTTCCCTTTGTCCAACAAAGGTATGTGAGTACACTGACCTCCTTCAACTTTTCTTTAGCTCTACCTTTTATTACACCGCTTCCTCTCTGCTGCCTTGTCAGTATGTCAAAAAGCGGGGGATGTTGGAAGGAAGGAGAGTTTAGGGGGAGATGCAAAATGAGAAAGAGGATGAAAGCAAAGGAAAGCCAAAAGAGAGCTGGAGAGGCAGAGAATGAGAGAGGGATGTATAATGAGGGCAGAAGATAAAGTCGAGGAAAGATAGATTGGCAGCATCTGATGCGTTCACTGAAACATCACCTTTAAATGGCTTCCATGTCCTTGATGCCGGACCTCCCTGATGCCGGATCTCCGCTCATCCTTAGTATAGACATGGCAGAATAGCTCAGTTGGATAGACAGTATTTAAAATGTAGCATAAGGGTTTAGCTTCATGCTCCCAATGCTAAAAAAAAATTGAAGAACATTTATTGTGTATTTCACATATATCTCATCCACTGTCCACGTCCACTGCATTTTTGGGCTATGTCAGATCATGCTGACATTTTCTTCATGTGGTTGCTTGCCAGAGGGTACAGTAGTGCCACACTTGATGTCATTTCTATCTTAAATGTCACTCTCAGTAAGCCTATCCCATCTACTGGCCCATGTCCCCAGGGCCATATTCACCCTTCAACCTTACAGTAATGTAGCAAAGAGGGTCAAGTCAAGTCAAAATTTATTATAGCCCAAAATCACAAAAAATGCCTCAATGGGCTGTACATAAAAAGACATAAGCAAATTACAAATAACACAACAAATAAAATATACAAAAACAGGTGAAATGACTATGTAGAACAAAATAAACAAACAAAACAAAATGAAAACAAAGCAAAAACAAAACGAAACGAAAATAACATTGGCACTGATATATATAGATATAGATATATATATATATATGAAAACCTAAACAACTGATGCGCACAATGACTGAGTAGTAATAGATATCCATGATGTAGTATGTAAGGACAGAGACTCTGTGATGTTAAAGGCAGATGCAAAAAGGTGTGTTTTGAGTTTACTTTTGAAGGAATCGACTGTCTTGGCTTCACGGATTTGAATGGGAAGGCGGTTCTAGAGGAGAGGGGCTCGGTATGAGAAGGCTCTACCACCTGCTGATGATTTATTAATTTTGGGGATGGATAGGAGACCGACATTATGGGATCGTGGAGGCCTGATTGATAAACGTGGAGTAAGTAGAGATGATAAGTAGGATGGTGCAAGTCCGTGTAATACTTTATAAGTTAAAAGCAAAATCTTGAAGTCCGATCTAGTGTGTACAGGGAGCCAGTGTAATGAAATAAGAACTGGGATGATATGGTCAAATTTTCTGGTTCTGGCTAATATCCTGGCTGCAGTATTCTGAACGAGTTGTAGTTTCCTAATAGTTGAATTTGGTAAGCCAGAGAAAAGCGTATTGCAATAATCTAATCGGGATGACACAAAAGCATGAACCAGTGTTTCTGCATCAGTCATGGAGTGAATGGGACGAATCTTGACAATATAACGTAGGTGAAAATATGCTGTTTTTGTTATATTATTAATATGGTCTTCAAAGGAGAGATTAGGATCGAATAAAATACCGAGATTTCTAACACGGGGGGCTTTGTGAAATGATAGAACCAGCTACGTTTAAGGTGAGATTGCAGAATTTGTTTCTGATGTGCTTTGGACCTAGGATTAACATTTCAGTTTTTTCAGTATTTAAGGGAAGGACGTTTGACGACATCCATTGTTTGATTTCTTGTGTGCACTGTTCTAGATGGATCAGTTGATGAGAGGTGTCAGGCTTGATGGATATGTAGAGCTGAGTATCATCTGCGTAAAAGTGGGAACCTAGTTTGTATTTATTGATTAATGAACTGAGGGGTAGCATATAAATGGTAAAAAGAATGGGACCAAGCATAGACCCTTGTGGTACACCATAATTGGCCCTTTTGCGTTCTGAAGAGCAGTTATTATGAAAAACAAAGTGAGATCTGTCGGTAAGGTAGGATTTGAACCAGGCGAGAGCAGAGTCGGTGAGTCCTATGTAGTTTTCTAGATGGTGAAGTAGAATATGGTGATCAAGTGTATCCAACGCTGCGCTGAGGTCTAGTAGCAGCAATACTGAAGCTGAGTCGGAATCGGAGGTGAGTAGTAAATCACTGACCATTTTTGTCAGTGCGGTTTCCGTACTATGGAATTTTCTGAAACCGGATTGATGAGGGTCGTATAGATTATTGAAGGAGAGGTGATCAGTGAGTTGTTGGGCTACTGCTTTTTCTAGGATTTTTGAAAGAAAGGGGAGATTTGTAATTGGTCTGTAATCACTGATGACATTAGGGTCCAGGTTATGTTTCTTGAGTAGTGGCTTGATTACGCCTGTTTTAAAAGATGCACGTACTGTTCCATTGGTAAGAGAGCTATTACTTATATGTAGTAGTAATGGGCTAAGAATTGGGAAGAGGTCCTTAATGTACTTAGAGGGAATAGGATCCAGTAGGGAGGTAGAGGAATTGGAGGAGAAAACCAGAGTTTCATCGGAAATTGTCTCGAAGTGGGTGAGTTTGCAAGGTGAAGACAGGTCGTATGAAACCGCCATATTCTGTGTGGGAGATGGGAGAGAGGATATTGCTTTTCTGATGTTGTCGATTTTAGTGGTGAAAAATTCTATGAAATCAGAAGCGGTATGAGGAATATTACACATAGGGGATGGTTTACATGTGTCAAAGAAAAATTTTGAGTTATTTTTATTATTTTGTATAAGTTCAGAAAAGTAAGCTGTTCTAGCGGCACAAAGAGTGTGTTTATATTTACAAAGGCTGTTTGACGATTGAAGCAGAAAATTATTTAGCTTGGTTGATCTCCATTTATGCTCGAACTTTCTGCATTTTTGTTTCATAAGCCGAGTGTTTTGATTGTACCAGGGGGATAGTTTTGGTCTAATTTTTCTGTTATAGAGAGGGGCGACTGAGTTAAAAGTATCTAGTAGTGCAAAATTGAAATTTTCCGTGAATTCTTTTAGGCAACAGAACTGAGCCATGATGGTGGTAGTTGATTTGAGTTTCTCACCAAGTTTATGAACAGTGGATGAGTCGGTGCGTCGGGTAGTATAGATTTTAGAGTGGCTAATATGATGATAAGAGATGAATATAATTTTAAAGGTAAAGAAACAGTGATCTGAAAGGGCAGGTAGGTGTGGTGAGATAGCTAGATCTGTGAAAAAGAGGCCGCATGTAAGGATCAGGTCACGTGTGTGACCATAGAAGTAAGTGGGTTCATTGATTTGTTGTGTCAAACCAGTAGAATCGATCAGGTCTAGAAAAGCTTTACTGAGTGGTTCAGATTTATTGTTAATATGGATATTAAAATCTTCCATAATTAAAAGATTATCAGATCATGTCAGCATGTCACAAAGAAAGGTAGAAAACTCTGATAAAAACTGTGAGTAGGGCCCTGGTGGTCGATATAAAGTTGCTATATAAAATGACTGTAGCTTGGAATGCCTAACAAGTACTTCAAAGGATGTAAAACAGTAATGTTTCTTCGATTTAACTGAAGAGAACTGGAGTTATATATAGCAGCAACGCCCCCACCTCTTCTTGATTCACGTGACACTTGTAAGCTTGTGTAATTTGGGGGTGATGCCACATTCAGACTTACAAAGTCATGTTTCACAAAGGCCCATTAGATCTATGTTATGGTTATTGATCATGTCTTGAATAAGCAGTGATTTAGAGGACAGTGATAAAATGTTCAAAGTAACACTTTGCAAAGTGGCAGAGGATGAAGAAGAGGAGGGCTTAATGTGGATAATGTTGTGATGATTTATAGCGTTGTTACTCTTACGTTTAGTATCCCGGTTTTCACTGATTATAACAGGGATATGACTGTTATAATGAGGTGGGTGAATATCCATATTGCAGGGATGCACAGGGATATGACAGCTGTCATTGGTGATCTTGTCATCTGAGTGAGTTAAAACAAGCGATGAGCCAGCAGGAGCCTCACGATCCAGACTGGGTAAATTTGGAGTTAAAGTGAGGTTATCAGGATCATGCTGAGATGAAAGTCAGGAGTTAAATGCTATGTGATTAATGAAATTTGACACAAGTGTTTGGTCCCTTTCCAGTTTGAGTGTAAATTGTCGGTTTTGTATAAGTCACCCTTGATCCAAAAAGTGTCAAAACTGCTGATGAAACCATAACCTGTTGCTGTACAGAAATTGTTTAACCACTGGTGGAGCCCAAAAAGTAGGCTAAAACGTTCAGATGAGGATGACAAAGTGGGAATAAGACCGGAAAAGAAGCAGCGTTTGCCCAGGCTTTCAATGGTTAAAGGCGCTGTATGTAAGAATGTGGCCAAAACGGTTACTGGACTCAAAGTCAAAATACTGCCGCGAGTCGTGTCCGCCCCCCCTCCCCTACAGATTCGAGGTTGCTGGACAGCGGCACACTGGAGACTGATTTGTTTGCCCACAGACGGCTGCCGTGGCAGGGCCGTGTCGCCGCGTCCATGATCTTCGGTTTTCCAGCAAACCATTCGAGCAAGTCCGGCTTCTCTGCTGCTAACGCTGCTGCCGGGATACAGCGGAGGAGCCGGCTGCTAATGTTATGTACCGGGACACTGCTAACGCTGCTTGCCGTGCTGCTGCAGCTCAGTCGTAACTGTAACTGATGCTGAGACTCTACTGACTGTGTGACTGGTAGACGGCGGTGGGTGGCGCAACAGGCCAAAACACAAATTCAAACATGATTTGCGGACCATAAAATATTTTTTTAAATGCGAATATTCTGGCTGTACTATTGTTGTCGGTGAGATCAGTATGTTATATGAACATTATTCCTTAGTCTCTATAGGAGCTAAATCTTATACTAGCTACTGAGATGCTTGACCCAGAGTAACCTGGTTGACGCGCCTCGCTAACTTACTGGTATCTCACCCTAACTTTACCGTTCCTGATGCTCAGTAAAAGAGTCCGGACGTTGGTCTTCTAGTGCATTATAACGAACATTTATTCAGATTTATTGACAACTGATCAACCAAAGAAAATGCCGGCAGTTAGCGCCACAGTGGTCAAAAAATTTTCGCCCTTTCGGGTCAAACACCTGATGATCATAGTGAGGTCACATCCTAAAATACCTTAACTCACCAGGTGACAGTACAGTGCCCCCCAGTGCCGACACAGTGAATTACACAGTTAAAGCAAAACCTCCCAATAACATATTTGGCTCCTATAGTCTCTGTGACAAAGGAGGATTTTATGACTATTTGCTTTAGATTTCTTACATATAGCTCCTTTAATGCGAGTGACTCAATCTCGTGCTGGAGTTTGATTGATTGCCTGGTTGTGACGTCATTCGTCCCACAGTGCAACAGCACAGTGTGGACGGAGGGGTGAAGTTCAAGCAGCATGGGTGACAGTTCAATGAAATCTGCGACTCTGCTGCCAGAGAGGCAGTATGTTACAGCACAGGGGAGTTTCATAAATCTCACGATGGCGTCGCCTAGAATAAGAAGTTCTGCTGTGTCCGTGTATTCAGAGCTGCTGTACATGGAGAGTTTAGGTGGAAGCTGGCGATTTACCGTGCTAACTGTATTAGTCACATTGGCACTGCAGGGGGAGGTGGCTTCGTTATCGGACAGCTGTGTGGAAAAGGGGGCGTTGGCTGCATCAGTAGCTTGTCCTGGAGCATGAGTGGTGTTTACACTGGGGTCAACACTACACGTGGATAGTGGTGCTGAAAGTCTGGGATGTTTACTTATGGGAGAGCTATCTCTGGAGTTGGGATTACGCGGAGAGCGGGGTCTTTTCAATGATGCTGTAATTCATTTGGCTACGGGAGTCTGAGAAATGTGTGGGGAAATTGGGTCGGACTCGGCGGTGGCTTCAAGAGTGGCAAAGTGGTTGAAGAGCTGAAGCGGGCCATCTTCTTCACTTGGATCGTAAAGAGGAAGGGAAATTTTCCACGTGCCCCTTACCACCGATGTTCAGGAGGAGCAACCGGGAGCAGGAGATTCGCTGTCTGGCGATTCCAGACAAGCCAGCCGGGAGGAGAGCTCCGCCTGTCGCTGGAGAAGTTCCATGATAAGAGACTCAGTGGATTTCAACTCAGTTTTTATATTGGTGATTGTTGATGTCGCAGCCATCATTCGGGAGGAGACTTCAGTTGAATAAACGGAGGTGCTGGAACAGGTAAGGTGATTTATTCTGGTTAATCCTTGAGTGACGGTAACTGTTCATATAACGTTAGTTCACAGTCAGTGCCAGCAGGGAGATGGGTTGTACTGTGGTATGTGGCTCGCAGTCAGGCTGGTGAGGTGATCTGGAGACTGAAAGCAAAGAAAACAGAAAAAACTTCAGCAGCAAAGTTGATTGTATGGCTCCGTTGTTTACTTTGTGGTGGCTGTAGCAGTTTGAAAACAACCACCATATAAGATGTTGTGGTCCACAATCAGGGACGGCAGTAAGGACAGTAAAACTGGAAACCAAGAGTGTTTTCTGGAAATAAAACTTACCGGGGCCCGGTAAAGGGCCCAGTTGCGGTGATCAGCTCTTATCTGGAGAAGCTGGGTATAGCTCGGTTCCCAGCCAACCAACACGGCAACAGGCCCGGTTGCCTTGATCCAGCTCTTATCGTTGGTATAGCTTGGTTCCCAGCCATCCAACACTAGGCAGCAACTCAGTGATTAAGGACAATAGCACTGGAAACTGAGAGTGTTTTCCAAAACAAAAACTTACCGGCAACAGGCCCGGTAAGGGGCCCGGCTGCGGTGATCCAGCTCAGTAATCCGTCCACTCAGGCTGATATCAGGCGAAGGTATGTAGAAGGAGCGTGAAGGATGGCACGCTCGAATGAAGGTGGTTAAAAGCCGGTGTTTTGGTGGATATAGGCTGACGTGAGCCGCTCGTGTCTACTGCTGAGAGCGGTTCATAAAAACATCTTGGTAACGCTTCCTTTTATGGTACTGTAATTACCATGTATTGACATGGTAATTACAAGGTAAGTACCATGTAATAAGGAGTAGTTACTGTAAAATTACCATGTAATTACAAGGTAACTATATAGGTAATTACCTAGTACTTTTAAAGTAATTACCTAGTCAATTCCAGGCAAATACCAAGTAACTACCTGGTAATAAGTATTAATTACTGGGTAATTATAATGTAATTATATACTAACTATTTTGTTAATTGCCAAGTACTTACTAGGTAATTGCCAAGTAATTTCTTAAGAAGTACCTGGTAACAGCCAGGTAATAAGAAGTAATTACTCAGTAATTATAAAGTATTCATATGGTAACTATGTGATTAACTACTAGGTACTCACTAAGTAATTATTATATTATTTCCTAACAACTACATATAATAATTAGTAATTACTGGGTGTTTCTTAAAGTTATTACAAGGTAATTGCATAGTAATTAATAATGTACTTATTTCATGAGTACCAAGTAATTTTCTGACAACTACCAAGTAACTACAAGGTAATAAATAGCAATTACTGAGTAATTATTAAGTAATACATGGTAAAAACCTTTTTATTCACACTGTATTTACTTAGTAAATATATAACACTTACCTAATAACTACTCATCAAACACCATGTAATAATAATAATAACTACTAGGTATTTATTTAACAATTACAATCTTACTAGCTTGATAATTGCCAATTACTTACTCAGTAATTAGTATTTTCCTAATAACTACATGGAAACTACAATGTATTTTAAAGTACTTATCAGCCACTTACCAAATAGGTACCTGGTAACTACCAGATAACATACCCAGCAATAACTGCAAAATTACCATGTGAATTACCATGTAATTATCAGGTTATTGACTGTATTTATTTCATAACTACACAGTAACTACCCTTTAATTGTACCTGACCACTACCGAGGAAGGCTATGTATTGTATTGGTAAATACACTTTCCTATTGGCTACCAGGTGTAATTACCAAGACATTATAAGTTTCTATTAGATAATTACCATGTAATTACTAGGAAATGAAGAGTATTTACTAGGTATTACTAGGTACTACTAGGTATTTACGCCATGTATTTCCCTAGTAGTCAACTGGTTTTTACTACTTACCTGGTAACTTTTATATAACTTTTACTATTTACCCAGTAACTACAACATTTACCTGGTAATTACAGTTGAACTGTACTGCAAAAGGAAGTGAGGCCTGTTTCCATGCTATTACCTGGTAATTACTTATTTGTTACCCAGGAACTAGAAAAATACCTACCTAGAAGGTACCTAGTTATTAAAGTGGAACTGTACTGCAAAAGGAAGTGAGGTCTGTTTCCATGCTATTACCTGATAATTACTCATTCGTTACCCAGGAACTAGAAAAATACCTACATACAAAGTACCTAGTTATTAAAGTGGATTTGTACTGTAAAAGGAAGTGAGGTCTGTTTCCATGCTATTACCTGGTAATTACTCATTCGTTGCCCAGGAACTACAAAAATACCTACCTGGAAATTACATAGTTATTAAAGTGGAATTGTACTGCAAAAGGAAGTGAGGCCTGTTTCCATGCTATTACCTGGTAATTACTCATTTGTTACCCAGTAAATAGAAAAATATCTACCTGGAAATTACATAGTTATTAAAGTGCAACTGTACTGTAAAAGGAAGTGAGGTCTGTTTCCATGTTATTACCTGGTAATTACTCAGTATTTAGCCCGTAACTAGGAAACTATCACATTACCCAAGACACTTGCCGCAAAACCGACCAGTGTCTATGATACAGTGTCAGAGTACACTGATACAGATACAGAGTCTGATTCTCCCCCTGAACAGCACACTGTATCTGTCAGGAGATAAGAGTTCCCATCAAAAACCACCATCACCAGCCATCAAATTACATTAAGATGAATGCATTATTTTTACACTTCCTCACTCAAAACACCTCGCTGTGACAGATATGCAAAAACAAGTGAGCTGCCAAAGATAAACGTTTTAATCCAATGGATTTCAAATTCTTATAAAACAATTTCAAAAACAGTGCAAATTTTTAACAGTCAGGCACTTTTTTTTTTTATCAGAACAGACTTCTTTTTCAAAAAATAAATAAAAATAAAATAAAAATAACAGTGATAAATAATAACTATAAATAATAATTACTAAGTAAACAGTCCCAGTCTTGGGAATTCACATCATCATGTGTTTTCTGCAGACCGGTCTGGCCCCAAGCACTGGGTGGGCATTCCACTTTTTGGTCTCTGAAAAGTGAAAACACCCACCTAGTGCAAGCACCCACATGGGCCAGACCGGTCTGCAGTAGACACATGATAATGAGAAGAATAGTGCAGAATAGTGCAAAAAATCATTATAAAACCTGTAAAATCCCTCCTGTAAAGCAATGGTTCCCAAACGGTTAAACCTTATGACAAAAAGAACAGGTATTTGGCATTTGCCCGGGACACAAAACTAGTGAAAACAACAACGTATTAACTCCAACTGTGTGTGTGTGTGTGTGTGTGTGTGTGTGTGTGTGTGCGTGCGTCTGTGTGTGAATTCACATCATCATGTGTTTCCTGCAGACTGGTCTGGCCCCAAGCACTGGGTGGCCGTTTTTCAGAAACCAAAAAGTGATGTGTCTGTCAGGACTTTAAGACAGTGCAGACACTGGTTGATTCTTCACTTTTTGGTTTCTGAAAACACCCACCTAGCACAAGCACCCACATGGGCCAGACCGGTCTGCAGAAGACACATGATAATGTGATATCACATGGCTGGTGCTTCACCAGGCCCCCTCATTTCTGAAATTTGTATTTGATGGTGAGCAGCTCATTGGCCTTCCTCATCTTATCCACTTTCTCCTTTAGGGTGGGGTTTGCATCCAAAAATGCCTTGCATACTTTGGCAAAGCTAGCCAAACTCTGCTTTTCAGCAATTATGGGCAGCTCTCCCCACCCCCCACCCTCTCCGGCAATGAGGACATCTGCGATGACCGCAGTCCCCGCGATGGTGTTGCGGTCCAAGTCAAAGGCCCTACAGGTTTCTGGGATGCTCCTGGTCCTCTTGTACATCCTCACCAACTTCTTATAGCGGTGGACCACATCCTCTGGGCTACTGACTACAAGACAGATCAAAGAAAAAGAAAAAAAAAAAAGAAAGGGAAAAAAACACACTCATAATTACAAATATATTGTACAATCCGAGTATACATGATGATCAGTACTTAAACTATTCTTCTTCACTTCAGGGTTTAATTGATAGTCTATACATAACAGTTTCATAATAGGGCCAGCCTGACTATGCCAAATGTTGCCGTTAAGAGATTGTGTGTGGGTGGAAGGGAGAGTACTCTTAGCAGAGATGCTCCTACTAAGACGAAAATCTTCCATAGGCCTTGCTAAGGTGAACGGAGTCTGAAAGCTCCCCAATGTAGTCGATAAAAAAGGGGTGCATTTACCAAATTTTGGGGTCACTTAATAAATCAGTGCATTTTCATGCTGCAGTGTGATGTAAAATTTAAAAATTCAAGGTCCCCCCCTTAACTCTGACAGTGCACAAATGGACTGGTTAGGGCTCATTTGGTTCCATCTGTACATCAGAGTTTTGTGTCAAGAGTTACATACTCTTAGGGGTCGATTTAGAACGCTTAAGGTAAACCCAGAGTCCCTGAAATCCACTTTGATAACCACTGATGTAAGCAAAAGCACTGTTTGTGTGTGCATTGTTACAGAAGCAATATGAAAATCTTTATTTTCCCAGATACCTCGCTTTCCAAATGAAGCCTTCTTTGGCTTTTTCTTTGGGGAGTCCTCATCTGATGATGATGACGATGCTGGCTTCCTTCTTCTCTTCTTGGCAGCCTTCTTTGTTTCAAAGGAGGACTCAGGCTCAGAGGAGTCGGAGGACTCACCAAGGTCATGGCTCCTTTTCTGTGAACCTTAAAGTCAGCAAATATATAAAGAGAGAACCAAAGAGCAAAAAAATAAAAATAAGAATGCAGTGATTGCAATTTTATTTCATGAATAAATATGAGAAAATTGAAGAAATTCCATAAATTAGAAAATAAAAGGCCTATATACAAGCTCACAACACGGCGTGAAGCGACACGTTGTGAGTTTGTAGGTCTGCTGTTTTCACTATTTTTGTGTCCCAGGCAAACGTAAAATACCTCTTTTTTTCTCACAGGCTTAACAGTTTGGGAACCATTGCTTTAGATCATGGGTTTTCAACTGGTGGTCCGTGGACCACTGGTGGTCCGCGGAGGCATTGCAGGTGGTCCCTGGCCATGCATTCATTGAAAAGAAAAGTTACTTTTCCTTTTTAAATTTTCCTTTTAGTTCAATTTGCTACTCTTTTTTTCTTGTTTGCAGGTGAATAAAAATATTTTGAGGGGAAAAAATACTTGATAGAATGATATAACTGCTATTTTCTGGTAATAAAATGCTTTGAGAATGGACAATATATTGTTGGATGGGTCTATGATGGACCCACCTGACAATAGTGGTGGTCCCCAGGTTGCTCCTAGTCAGAATGGTGGTCCCTGGGTCAAAATCAGCTGAAAACCAATGCTTTAGATGGTAGTTTGAGCCTGACATGTAGGTTTTGGGAGGAACAGTCTAGTTAGCTTTTGAACCGGCCTCAGAGGAACGAGACTTCTCCTTTAGGAGATCCCGCTCCTGTTTTAGTAGTCTGTTCTCTTCCTTAAGGAGACGAATCTCCTCTTTGAGGAGCCGGTTCTCTCCCTTTAGCTGGTTCAAGTCCGACTTGAATTTTTCCATGGTTCCACAAGAACCGCCTCGAACCTCTTCAACTGAAAAAGATGCGCAAAGATGTATTAAATACTTAGGATTGTATTTGTTTCAACGTGTTAACAGTCATAGGCTGTTCTATTTCAGTTAGACAAAGCTTTGTAACTAAGCCTTGCCGAGCCACGAGGCCCATAGGGCAGGAGCCTATTTCCTTTTTCTTTAGCATGAGGCAGCTTTGTGTACATTACAAGTCCACCCCCTGGACATGATGCTAGTATGTCGCAGGGACTCAATCTATATCCAACCCGGGATGCAGAGTGCCAGGATTTTTATTTGTTATGTCCTGACCAAGGGTCGAACATCAACCTCCCAGTCTGAGGGCGGACTAACCACAAGGACATTGAACTTTGTAGGTGCACAGAATACCAAGGCGTGTGTGTTTGCACGCACGCACGCGCGCACACACACACACACACACACACACACACACACACCTTGGTATGGAATGATTGTGGTGGTGGTGGGAGGGCCCCACCAGACAACCTTGTGCTATACGAGACCACTCTATGTATAACCATGATTGAATAAAATTCTTACCTTCGATATCTGACTCCACCTCCTTCAAGTTGTTTTCGACTGGCAAAGTCTTCTTCTTGTTTTCTTCTTTTTTTTTCCCTCTTCGGGTTTGTGTTTGAGACATGACTCTGTGGGGTAAAATAACCAAATTAAGCAAAGCTTAATTTAACAAAGCTGTATCTGTTATACAGTATGATATATAAATCAACTTTGAGCTGATTTATGGCTCATAAAGTGGACTGGGACCCCTAGGGGGCCATCACAGTTACTACAGGGGGGCCACCAAATATTTGTCATTTTTGTTTGATCTACATTAACCACATGAATATTTTCAGTCATTCAAATGCATATACTGTTGACGCGTTTTAAGCTTGTAGATCAGCTATTTCTTTTGACATTTTTTAATTTGAATCCTGAATTATTTTCTTTTTACTATTTTTGAATTGGAATCGGGAAAATTTACATTTATTCATTTTTAAATTAAACTTTGTTCTTATGCTAACATTATGAACTTCAATTCAAATACAATAAACAAAAAATATATAATAGGCATTAATATAGACTGAAGTAATAAAAGAGGGTCATGTTTGCATGTTTTGAATTGTAACCGCAGAAATAAATAAATCGGGTGAAATAACAATGTTTAACATTTAACTTAAATCTCCCAAGCTCTTTTGAGAACCCCCTGGGGGTCCGATTCACAGGTTGAGAACCACTTGATTGATTGATTGTTTGATTGATTGAAAAGTTTATTGAGAAAAAGGTACAGTTTCGTCACAGTACAAACCCACTGGCACAAGGTCAACTAAAAGGAGATTACACAAGAAAGCCTGAGCTTGTTTCAATTGACATTTTTTTAAACTCATAACATTGAGAAACATACAGAAAGAACGCAGTACTATGCAGAAAGTAGCATTCAAATGACACAAATACTGATCTAAATGTTGAGGGTTTAAGTGGCTAACACGTTTAAAGCTAAACAAAGTAAAGCTCGGTAGTGCTTAACCAAACTCTCTGGGCAATGGGGTAACATTTGATGTGTTCATTAAATTGTAAAACACATTAAATTGTAAAACCCTACACACGAATAAATTAACCTCGCATTAACAGGTGTTCAGCAATCTAGAACAGTCGGCCCAGTGCTCAGATCTAGCCTAGCCTACCAACGTTCCCCAGTGTTGTTAGCTTTAGCCATTTTCACGTTAGCAACCATGGCATGCAAACCACAGTCAGCTTATATTAACTGTTAATGTTACAGTTATTTCTCGGGTACAATGTGTCACTTACCAAGGTGTTTTTCTTCCGTGGTTGGGAAAGCGGAGCCCACACCAGGAGAATGTGGGTTTCTGTGACAACTCGAGTAGCCAGACTGTCCTCAAACTGCAAACGACCAGGCACGTCGTTTTTGACAGCACCTAACCCCCGAAAATAGAAACGTCATACTAGGATTCGAACCCGGTTCTCCCGCACCGACGGCGGACGCCCGTTACGCCACACTGTCACTACCTTAGTTTTCGCTTGTAAGTAATATATAGCTGGGGATCCAGGGGGCGCAAATTGGCGGTAGGAATACACTCTTTTTGGTCATTTGAAACGCTCTTCGTGGGTCGTATGTCCACATACGTCCTATCTGGTCGTATGAGTTGGAGGATATGTTGCAAGTAGCGCGGTTGAAAGGAGTGGAGGAGAAATAAACAGTCGCACACAGCTTGTCACCGGCTGTTTGATTACAACTCGTGGTTCCGTGTTTCCCCTTCACGTTGGTGACGTTGCATACGCATGTGCATACGTCATTACGCTCTGGAGACGTTCAATAGCCAAAATCGCCCGCGAAGATAGGAGCACCAGCAAAAAAGCGACACGAGCAGTTCAAGCTTCTTACTGTGTAGGTGTGGTGTAGGCAGACTAGGCACTGATTTATTGATTGATTGATTAACAGATTGATTGAAAGGTTTATTATAAGTTTGCATAGGGAAAAGGTCAACTAAGAAGGAGATTACACTATTAAGCCTGAGCTTGTTTCAATTGAGATCCTTTTTTTTAACCAAGAAGAAGGCATTTTCTTAAAAAAAAAAGTCAACCATGACTTTAATAAGAAAACTCCTGCAAAATACAGCACAAGGAGGAAAACCTCTGATACGGTGGCTTCAGAGGGAGAGGCTGTTGGCCAGTAAAAAAAGATGCCCAGTTTGCCACAGGCAAATGAAGTTCAAAAAAACAAACACAACCAAAGATGGATATCGGTGGTAAGTGATGAAGCATTATCATTGCATTATCATTATCTTATCATTATCGTCTTTATTGTTATATATATATATATATGTGTGTGTGCATGTGCGTGTGCGCGTGCACGTGCGTGTGTGTTATACATTTATTTAAAATGATGAACACATTTTAAATAATCCTGTCTGTGACCAAACTGGCCATTTTCTAAAAAAAGCTATAATGTTTCAGTGTGCAATACACCTCCCAATCTATAGTCTCATTGTTGAAAGCAAATGGAGAACAGAAAATGGCCATCCATCAGATTAAATTTCTTTTTATTGAGCTATACTTTAGATGCGAGTAGTCCTGTGGGAGCGTACAATATTGTAACATTCCGTGGCCGGGGGTTAAGCACTCTATATTTCAATATGAACGTTTATGTAGATGTAAGGGGCAAATGTAGAAAAGGGTAAATGTTTTCCTCCTAACAAGGGACATGACCATGTTTACAATCTCATATAGGTTTACTCTTGAGAATCTATGTTACTACTTAAAATTATATTTACAGGTGTGGTATGTTATGTTACAGGAGCTGCAGAAGGTCATCACACGGGGGCAGGGCAATAACGAGGTCCATCAGAGATGGATCCATTTTCTCTGGATCACACATCCTATTACAATCATGGATGCAGATTATGCACAGGTTGGATGTTTCTCTCCCTCACTTCAATTCAAATGGTCTCTCATTCTCTCATAAGCTGTGTAATTGTATTTTGTTACACAATAATTAATTATTTTGTGCATTTCATTTTAGCTTTGACCATTCCAATCAGGTAGACCTAATACAGTACATGCAAATACCACATGTAAACAGTGTCTCTTAACATGAATAGCCAAATGCATACTGACATATTACATAGAGCAGTGGTCCCCAAACCTTGTATCTCAAAATCCAAAAGCCAAATTATATGTTTGCCCAGATCGCAAACTTATGAACATAGCAGATTTACAAGCTCTGAATGTGTTCGCACCGCAATGTGAACTTGTAGATCAGCTATTTTTACTACTTCTATTGGTTATCTAATTTATGGAATCTTAGTTTTCTTTCATGTATTAAGGAAGTTAATGAGAAATCAGTGCTTGTTTGTTTTTTAAAATCATGAAAACTTATGTATGCTTTTTTGAAGAATGTTTTTGAAAAGGTTTTGAAATAATAATAATAATTAGGGAACCCATGTATTTATTCGTGACCCACAAATGGGTCCTGATCCAATGTTTTGGAACCATTGACATAGAGTACACATTCTAAAGAAATTCAAGAAATCATGCACGTTCATCCATCCCAACATTTACAATATGCACAATGGATATTGTAGCAACAACCTATTTATATAAGGACCCCTCCCTGTCTACATAACTATCCTATCCCTGTAGCTAATATGTTGATAGCAGTTGTCCTCCTTTTTTGGTTCAGCTTGGCACAGGGATTGAGGCGAAGACATGTGGACATGATAGAAGATGGTGTGTGTGGGAGCCCCAAGTCTCTCACCAGGGTGACAACCCTACTCCGTGAAATATGCTGTAAAGCAGTGAGGCGGATGGAGAGAAACCGGAAGATGAGGATCGGAGGGAGAACAGCGTTCGTCGCAATAGACGAGAGCAAGTTTCGACACAAAAGAAAAGTAAGGTTTTATACGCTACTAAAACAGGGACAATAGGTTTTAAACACAGGCACTCAGCATCAAAGGGTTGGATTGGGGGGTGCCTGCTGGGTTACCGGTCCAGGCGCATTCTATATGGGCTGTGATGCCCAGGCGGCGTCACTGGTTCGATTCCCGAGCCAGACATTTGCCGCACTTCTCCCCCCATCTCTCTCCCCCTTTCCTGTCAGACTACTATCCTATCCAATAAAGGCAAAAATGCCCAAAAACAAATCTTAAAAAGAAGAAAAAAACAAAACATCTACAACCTATAAAAGGTTAATCTCCATGGTGATGTAACTGCCAGAACGTTATGAAAATATAAATGGATCCTTTAAAGTGCTTCAATTTAGCTGCTAAAATGTTGTGTGAAGAACAGTGAGTCTGTTCTTCATTGTCTTCAGACAAAAGTCTTGCAGGTACTGGGCATGTGAGATATAGAAATCAGGGGCATTATTGGCTTTCTTTGACATTACCCATGACTACATTCATATACCACCTCTTGAGCCATGTCTCAAACTATGCCATGTGGGGGCAGTTAATTTGAATAGAAGACCCTCGAAATTGTTGAAAAGTCCCCAAATAAATGTATTTTATTTATGTATTTTTATGTATTTAAATTTAATTTGAACATTCAGAAATGGTGCATTTTAGGTGGACAGCCGCAATTAAGCATGACATTTTGTTTATTTTCAGTATGGACGTGGACGACGTGGCAACACCTGGCGACGGCGGTCCTGGGTATTCGGGATGATGGAGGTCAAGGGGTCCCGTAGACGCCCGGTGCTGAAACTTGTAGAAAACCGATCGAGGAGAATCTTGCACCCGATAATTCTCAAATACGTTAGACCTGGAAGCCAAATAATCAGTGATTGTTGGCGTGCATACGACAGGTTGGCCAGGGATGGATATATTCACTACCAGGTGAATCATCGGCGGTACTTTGTTCACCCTGGGAATGGTGCTCATACACAACACATTGAGCGTGCATGGAGGAGCTGTAAGGAGAACATATACCGCTACAGGGGGAACCTATCAGAAAGTGCTCTCAAGATGAACTTGAAGTTCATTGAATGGAACCAGTGGCTGGGGAAAGAGCACAGGGAGGGCATCTTAGGCCGCTTGTTTAAAGATATAAGAGCATGTCACAAAGTGTAAGCCGAAATGAGGGGGCCTGGTGAAGCACCAGCCATGTGATATCACATTATCATGTGTCTACTGCAGACCGGTCTGGCCCATGTGGGTGCTTGCACTAGGTGGGTGTTTTCACTTTTCAGAGACCAAAAAGTGGAATGCCCACCCAGTGCTTGGGGCCAGACCGGTCTGCAGAAAACACATGATGATGTGAATTCCCAAGACTGGGACTGTTTACTTAGTAATTATTATTTATAGTTATTATTTATCACTGTTATTTTTATTTTATTTTTATTTATTTTTTGAAAAAGAAGTCTGTTCTGATAAAAAAAAACGTGCCTGACTGTTAAAAATTTGCACTGTTTTTGAAATTGTTTTATAAGAATTTGAAATCCATTGGATTAAAACGTTTATCTTTGGCAGCTCACTTGTTTTTGCATATCTGTCACAGCGAGGTGTTTTGAGTGAGGAAGTGTAAAAATAATACATTCATCTTAATGTAATTTGATGGTTGGTGATGGTGGTTTTTGATGGGAACTCTTATCTCCTGACAGATACAATGTGCTGTTCAGGGGGAGAATCAGACTCTGTATCTGTATCAGTGTACTCTGACACTGTATCATAGACACTGGTCGGTTTTGCGGCAAGTGTCTTGGGTAATGTGATAGTTTCCTAGTTACGGGCTAAATACTGAGTAATTACCAGGTAATAACATGGAAACAGACCTCACTTCCTTTTACAGTACAGTTGCACTTTAATAACTATGTAATTTCCAGGTAGATATTTTTCTATTTACTGGGTAACAAATGAGTAATTACCAGGTAATAGCATGGAAACAGGCCTCACTTCCTTTTGCAGTACAATTCCACTTTAATAACTATGTAATTTCCAGGTAGGTATTTTTGTAGTTCCTGGGCAACGAATGAGTAATTACCAGGTAATAGCATGGAAACAGACCTCACTTCCTTTTACAGTACAAATCCACTTTAATAACTAGATACTTTGTAGGTAGGTATTTTTCTAGTTCCTGGGTAACGAATGAGTAATTATCAGGTAATAGCATGGAAACAGACCTCACTTCCTTTTGCAGTACAATTCCACTTTAATAACTAGGTACCTTCTAGGTAGGTATTTTTCTAGTTCCTGGGTAACAAATAAGTAATTACCAGGTAATAGTATGGAAACAGGCCTCACTTCCTTTTGCAGTACAGTTCAACCGTAATTACCAGGTAAATGTTGTAGTTACTGGGTAAATACTAAGAAGTTACCAGGTAAGTAGTAAAAACCAGTTGACTACTAGGGAAATACATGGCGTAAATACCTAGTAGTACCTAGTAATACCTAGTAAATACTCTTCATTTCCTAGTAATTACATGGTAATTATCTAATAGAAACTTATAATGTCTTGGTAATTACACCTGGTAGCCAATAGGAAAGTAATTGGTAGTGTCATAATAATTTCTTTGTAAATTTCACAGTACTTACTGTGTATTTACCAATACAATACATAGCCTTCCTCGGTAGTGGTCAGGTACAATTAAAGGGTAGTTACTGTATAGTTATGAAATAAATACAGTCAGTAACCTGATAATTACATGGTAGTTCACATGGTAATTTTGCAGTTATTGCTGGGTATGTTATCTGGTAGTTACCAGGTACCTATTTGGTAAGTGGCTGATAAGTACTTTAAAATACATTGTAGTTTCCATGTAGTTATTAGGAAAATACTAATTACTGAGTAAGTAATTGGCAATTATCAAGCTAGTAAGATTGTAATTGTTAAATAAATACCTAGTAGTTATTATTATTATTACATGGTGTTTGATGAGTAGTTATTAGGTAAGTGTTATATATTTACTAAGTAAATACAGTGTGAATAAAAAGGTTTTTACCATGTATTACTTAATAATTACTCAGTAATTGCTATTTATTACCTTGTAGTTACTTGATAGTTGTCAGAAAATTACTTGGTACTCATGAAATAAGTACATTATTAATTACTATGCAATTACCTTGTAATAACTTTAAGAAACACCCAGTAATTACTAATTATTATATGTAGTTGTTAGGAAATAATATAATAATTACTTAGTGAGTACCTAGTAATTAATCACATAGTTACCATATGAATACTTTATAATTACTGAGTAATTACTTCTTATTACCTGGCTGTTACCAGGTACTTCTTAAGAAATTACTTAGCAATTACCTAGTAAGTACTTGGCAATTAACAAAATAGTTAGTATATAATTACATTATAATTACCCAGTAATTAATACTTATTACCAGGTAGTTACTTGGTATTTGCCTGGAATTGACTAGGTAGTTACTTTAAAAGTACTAGGTAATTACCTATATAGTTACCTTGTAATTACATGGTAATTTTACAGTAACTACTCCTTATTACATGGTACTTACCTTGTAATTACCATGTCAATACATGGTAATTACAGTACCATAAAAGGAAGCGTTACCAACATCTTAAAATCCAAGTCTGATGGTTATATTCCTGAGTGTGTTTAAACGATGTGGTTATAAACAACAATAATCTAAAGATTGTATTTGACGGGTACACACGGGTACACACAGACGCCGACACATGCACAGTCGCTTCAAAATGGGCGGGGAGGGGAGCCAGACCTGGTCAGACCTGAAGCCTCTCAAAGGCAATTGTTTACTCCTCTTTTAATCTACTGTGTCAGTGTAGGTCATTAAACTCAAAGATACAGTGAAGTATATAATGAGGCTCAGCAGACCTGCAGTGCTTCTTTGTGTGAGCTTATGTGCAAAGATGATGTGTGCTCTCCAGTCATACCATTGCCCCTTAAATGACCTTTGATCTAATGTGACCCAGAGGTCATGTGGCGCCCTCTCATTCCCACTGGTGTGGTGACAACCAGGCTAATTACCCACACTGCCTGTGAGATCCATGAAAGGAGTTATAGCTGTAGGATGAAAAAACACCATGATGCTGGTGTTCATTTATTGGTGCACTAGTGCCAATGAACATGGTGTGACTACAAATTTATTATAATCGAAGAAGCCTACAGTTAAAGAGGCACCAGATAGGATTCTTTTTTTTAGCTTGGCGCCACCTAGAGTCAGCAGTGTTCCTCGCACTGTTGCAACAACCAAATTGACCGTGGGGATCAGAGATAATCAATAAAATGTAGGCTGTAAAGCCACCAGTATACCTCTATGTATATGTTGAATGAGAAGGTGTGTGGACACTACTAAATAAATGAGTAAAGAGACCAAGCAACAATTATCAGATTTATCTGAAGAAAAAACAAATGGTAGTGCAAATAATTATACCAGAATGCACAGTACCAGCACAAACAACTCACAGTAAATTATACCAATATGTATAGTATCAGTACAAACAACTGTAGACACGTAAGGAATAATGTATAGTGAGCCGGTGACTGTTGAAAAATAACTCCCGACAGGGGAATGGGGGTTTCCATTCCCCTGAAGGGAATTATTTTTCAACTGTCACTGGCTCACTATACATTATCCCGCTGAGAACATGGCTTACTTCTAAAACATTCAACTGGCATCAGTATTATTAAATTGCTGGCAGAGTGTATTGACAGAGGAGAGGTGTTCACCAGACAAACTGTGGTCGTTTTCTGGAGCAGAGAAGAGGATTTTACTCCACTTCTCCCACACGAAGATGCTGGGTGCCCAGTAGCTGCAAAGGCTGCCCTCACATTTATGGACAGTGACCGACATGATCTCCCTGCTCTCCAGGCCAGCTTGGGAGAGCTGTGTGGACTAACGTTAACTGATTTTGATGCTCCTCAGTCTAAGGCCATTGCTATGGCGTCCCTAGCAAAGGAGCAGCAGAGCAGCAGTGATACCTCAAGAAATAAACGCTGCAGAATTTGTTGATTGACCAATCAGAATCAAGTATTTAAGAGTGCCATGTTCTAAAGTGGAATAATACCAATATGCACATGTAAACGGTTCCAATTGTAGAAAAAACAGTACCGTATGGAAATGATGTGGCCAGTTGGAGCTCAAATTGAATGGGAAAAAAGTTCAGTGTTCACTTAGCTGGGCATAGCAGGGCGATGTCCGTCGATAGCTGCCTCTGTGAGAAGAGAACAGAAGGAAGGGGGAGGGCTTCACTGTCCGAGGGCTGCTGTAGAATGGCAACGAGGATGTCAGCCGACCAACACTCGCTACCCAGTCCCTGGTTGCAGCGATTTGCGATACTGGTTGACAGGCAAGCGGCTTCCCCGGAGGTTCCTCTAACTGTGTCACACGGGCAGAAGGGAAGGCGACCGGAGCTCAGCCGGTCTCCTTCTCCACACTTTGACTTATTTTATCCTACTTGGTTCTATTTCTCCCTCTCTGGGAGCCTGGGCTCACCGCACAGCAGCCCACCGCATCCATCTATCCATCCACCCCTCCCTCCCTCGTGGCCCCGCACATATACCCCCGAGGCTCGGCTCTCTCTCACCGCACAGCGGCCCTCCACATCCCTCCCTCACCACCCCGCACATATACTCCCGAGCCTCGGTGCCTCTCCTTGACCAACTAACCTAAATACTACAAACACACTACTAACTGTAAACCTACACTAAAATACACACTATGCTAACAATACAATTCGACAAATTATTAGCTATTCTCTCTGCTCTACTACTCTCTCTGCTCTGATCCAACCTACTCGCTATCAGTTTGATAACTGCGGACAGAATGGTTTTATAGTAAGGAGAGGAGTAAAGGGAGGAGGGCAGGCTTTAGCGTGGACGGTTAGTGACGTCATTCACCCCGAAAAGGGTCATTTGCCTCCAATGTAATGTAATGTAAATTCAAATGTAGTAACCAGGTTTCAAGCTGTAGAGGGCACTCCATACCATAAAAAATAAAATAAAATGTATATTTTCAACAGTTTGCACTAAACTGTCAAGATTTTGAGCATGATCAGTCAGTAACACTACTATACAACCAGAAACAATGATTATCAGCTGAAAAAAAATGGTTTTAGTTACTCTTTAACTCTCTTAAAAATTAACAAAATTAAATTATTTGTCAAAAACTATTTGCCAAACAGTGTGGCTAATCATCATTGTCAGGACATGAAATTATGAAATATCATAAAAAATCCACAGTACACTGGAGGAGGGCTTTAACTCTGCAAAGGTTGATTCTGATAACGTGAAGCAGAAATTCATTTGAATGACGGACCACATCCGGTAAACGTGAATGAAGCGTGATTCAATGGCAGAATGCGCTTTCCACGGCAAAAACAACAAGGTAAGAGAGATATTACAAATATATTTTGGCGAAAAGATTTCTGTTGTTCTTTGGCCTGTAGCTCTCTGATGGTTTGGGTTAGAGTGATTTGGGTTATATGTGTGGAAACAGCGGAGTCTCAGCTTTCATTTGAGATGAACGGCGTGTGTTCTGCATAATGCTTGGTTGAGTTAGAGCCCGAAATATACTGTGTGGGTCGGGATATCGGTGCTGTATGGAGTTGTTGGAGTTAGTTGTTGTTGTTGTTGTTGTTGTTGTTTATTTAGTTGCTGTTTGAGCTGTGTTTTGGGCATGTAAAAATGGTTTTTACAGCCTTGTAGCCCAGGTTCTGCTGTTTAATTTGATGTGCAACATCACTATATTCTTTGTGATCAGTGTATTGTTTCACACTGTCCTTGCAAAGTGGGGTTGAACAGGTTTTAACCACTGGTTGACATAGCAATCTAATGTTAAACACAATAAGTTATTTAGCAGTCATCATTTGAGAACTTGCTTGACAGCTACGACATAAGCACAGATGGACAGCATCATTCAGCCAGGTCACTCTTTCTATTGATCTGACAGAGCAGAAGACTCTGGTGAAAGAAAGGGAGTGGAGGTGTGTGCTTAATGATAAATTAGGACTGGTGTGACAATATGAATGTGAGGTGCTGTCCTATTCTTGCTTGCCCTGCGCCACAAGGAGAAAAAACACCCTGGATCACTGCCATACACCATTCAGTGGTGGTTGCAGAGCACCACTGCCTGTGTACGGGACCATGCAGCTGTCTTGTTGAGGTGAGGTTGAGATATGTAAACATACTTCAACACATCCCCGGGTGACATGAGAGATGAAGTCAATCAGAGGATAGAGCATATTCCAGGACATCGATGTCATCAGTGAATTCACTGAGTCTGTGGTGGATTTCATTTGTAAAACAACAGAAGCAACTGCATCCAGAACTGCAGTTGAATCACTCCACAACCAGAAACCATGAATTAACAGAACCATCCAGGATGCTATAAAGACACACACTGCAGCCTGTCTTTAAACATGGATGATTATAAAGCAGCAGCCTACACTGAAAGAAGAAATGACTACATTTCAATGCATATGCTAAAGGAGCTGATGGGATCACATTTCAGTGTAGTCATACCATGTACTGTTGCATTAAAAAATGATTAATAAATGATTGATTTAAGTTAACTCTTTAGCTAAATTAACACTGGAATACAGACAAATTTGCCTAAGATGGTCACATCACCTCAACATCTGGTCGCACAAAGGTCAACAAAGATGTTGGAAGCTTCAGCAAAAACAACGGGGAAGTTGACACCCTATCAATCAATCAATCAATCAATCAATCAGTCAATCAATTTTTTTATTTATAAAGCCCAATATCACAAATCACAATTTGCCTCACAGGGCTTTACAGCATATAACATCCCTCTGTCCTTTGGACCCTCACAGCGGATAAGGAAAAACTCCCCCAAAAAAAACCTTTAACGGGGGAAAAAACGGTAGAAACCTCAGGAAGAGCAACTGAGGAGGGATCCCTCTTCCAGGACGGACAGACGTGCAATAGATGTCTTACAGAACAGATCAGCATAATAAATTAACAGTTATCCGTATGACACAATGAGAGAGAGAGAGAGAGAGAGAGAGAGAGAGAGATGCAGGACAGATGGTAATGACAGTAGCTTACAACAACATTAATGAAAGTAATCATATTATAGTTATAGTTCTGGCTACTGTGGTACAATATGTTGAAAGTATATATTAATATCTGGCAGTATACATGTGTGACAATAATCATATGTGTATAATAACAGTAGAAGTATGACTAATGACTAATGATGGCAGCAGCAGCAGGAGGCATCTGGCAGGACCACAGCAGCAGCACAACCACACACGTCACGCTATCCAGGCACCGCTGCGATATGAGTTAATCTGAGAGACAGTGGAGCACAAAGGCTCCGGAGAAGAAGCCGAGTTAGTGACATCCAGAATGGCCGAGTTAGCAAGATGCAGTAATAGGATACGAGAGAGAGAAGGAGAGAAGGTGCCCGGTGTATTACAGGGGGGTCCTCCGGCAGACTAGGCCTAAGTCAGCCTAACTAGGGGCTGGTACAGGGCAAGCCTGAGCCAGCCCTAACTATAAGCTTTATCAAAGAGGAAAGTCTTAAGTCTAGTCTTAAATGTGGAGACGGTGTCTGCCTCCCGGACCACAACAGGAAGATGATTCCACAGGAGAGGAGCCTGATAGCTGAAGGCTCTGGCTCCTGATCTACTTTTGGAGACTTTAGGGACCACGAGTAACCCTACGTTCTCAGAGCGCAGTGTTCTGGTGGGATAATAAGGCACTATGAGCTCTCTAAGATATGACAGAGCCTGACCATTTAGAGCTTTATAAGTTAACAGTAGGATTTTAAATTCAATTCAATAACTTCAGTTTTGTCTGAATTTAACATCAGGAAATTGGTGCTCATCCAGGTTTTTATGTCTTTAAGGCAGTTATGGAGTTTAGTTAATTGATTGCTTTCTTCTGGCTTCATCGATAAATACAACTGTGTATCATCCGCATAACAATGGAAATTTATAGAGTGATTTCTAATGATGTTACCTAAAGGAAGCATATATAGAGTAAATAGGATTGGTCCAAGCACAGAACCTTGCGGAACTCCAAAACAAACTTTAGTACGTAAGGATGATTCATTATGAACGTCAACAAACCGAAAACGATCAGATAAATAAGATTTAAACCAGCTTAGTGTAGAACCTTTTAAGCCAATTAAGTCTTCCAGTCTCTGTAGCAGAATTTGATGGTCAATTGTGTCAAACGCTGCACTAAGATCTAATAAAACAAGTACAGAGACGAGTCCTTTGTCTGAAGCAATCAGAAGGTCATTTGTAATTTTAACTAGTGCTGTCTCAGTGCTATGATGCACTCTAAATCCTGACTGAAATTCCTCAAATAAATTATTATCATGGAGAAAATCACACAGCTGATCTGCGACTACTTTCTCAAGGATCTTTGACAGAAAGGGAAGATTAGATATTGGTCTATAGTTGGCTAACACCTCTGGATCCAGGGTGGGCTTTTTTAGTAGAGGTTTTATTACAGCTACCTTAAAAGACTGTGGTCCTTAGCCTGTTAATAAGGATATATTGATCATATCTAATATATGAGTGTTAACTAAAGGTAAGACCTCCTTAAGTAGCCTAGTTGGGATGAGGTCTAAGAGACACGTTGATGATTTAGATGAAGAAATCACTGCGGTCAATTCTTGAAGAGGAATTGGGGAGAAGCAGTCTAAATATATATTAGGTCTTACAGCTGTGTTTGAGGTTAGATAGGTACTATCTTAGGGCAGGAGGTCATGAATTTTGCCTCTAATAGTTAGAATTTTGTCATTAAAAAAGCTCATAAAATCATTACTGCTAAGGGCTAAAGGAATACAAGGCTCAGTAGAGCTTTGACTCTCAGTCAGCCTGGCTACAGTGTTGAAAAGAAACCTGGGGTTATTCTTGTTTTCTTCTATTAATGCTGAGTAATAGTTTGCTCTGGCATTGCGGAGGCCCCTCTTATAAGTTTTGAGACTGTCTGCCCAGATTAAATGAGATTCTTCCAGTTTGGTTAATTGCCAATTCCTTTCAAATTTTCGCGATATTTGTTTTAACTTACGGGTTTGAGAGTTATACCAAGGAGCGAACTTTCTTTGCTTTGTTAACTTCTTTTTAAGAGGAGCTACAGAGTCGAGTGTTGTTCGCAGCGAGCCTACGGCGCTATCGACAAAATGATCAATTCGGGACAGGTTAAAGTCGGTACGGGAAACCTCTGTTACTGAAGGACTTGGTTTTGAATTTAACGACGGAGTAATCATTTCCTTAAATTTTGCGACAGCACTATCTGATAAACATCTAGTATAGTAACTGTTGCTGAGTGGTGTGTAATCAAGTAAAAAGAAATCAAAAGTAATCAGATAATGATCCGATAGCGAGGGATTCTGTGGAAAGAATGTTAGGTTATTAATTTCAGTTCCATACGTCAGAACTAGATCGAGGGTATGGTTAATACAATGAGTGGGTTCATGTACATCCTGACTGAAGCCAATGGAGTCTAATAATGAGATAAACGCGGTAGCCAGGGAGTCATTATCAACGTCGACATGAATGTTAAAATCGCCTACAATAATAACTTTATCTGATTTAAGAACTAAACTGGATAAAAACAGCTATCAACAACCTATCCCAGCTGACATTGGGCAAGAGGCAGGGTAAACCCTGGACAGGTTGCCAGACTATCACAGGGCTAACAGATAGAGACAGACACACCTACGGCCAATTTAGAGTCACCTGCAGAGGCCCTGCATCAGACCATCTACCTGCCTTGGCCCAGCAGCAGACCATCCACCTGCAGAGGCCCTGCATCAAACCATCCACCTGCCTGGGCCCAGCAGCAGACCATCCACATAAGGCCCTGCAGCAGCACATCCACCAGACTACCACCATGATGCTGAAACAACTCCAGAATGAGGTGAATGAAATGGAGGCTATACATATGCTCTCAAGTGCTATGGACAAAATATCTAACCAGCAAGAGGTCATAAATAGCCTGGTTAAAGAGATGGCACAACTGAAAGCATCGAACGCTGAACAAAAGGATAGGATTGACACACAGTATTCGAGACTTAATGATATTGTCTCTGGAATGGACATTAAACCGAAGACCTATGCAAAGGCTGCTGCCCATGCCCTGGGACATGACATCGAGCCCAGCGAAGAGGAGAGAATAACAGTGGAAGAGGAGGTAGTGGCATTTCTACAATCAAAGAACATTGTTATTGAGAGAAATAATATTGAAGCTTGTCATCTCATGCCTTGCAGGAAACAAACAGTTGTAGAGGGACAATCTAGAAGAGCAGATCAAAAGGAAACTCCTGTTGCGACAAGGAAAGAACCTAAGAGGAATGAAGGTTTACCTGAATGAGCACCTGACACAGAAGAATGGGGAGATTGCAAGGAAAGCAAGATTCCTAAAGAAGAAAAACAAGATCCAGGGAACTTGGTCTTCAAATTGCAAGGTATTTATTAAACTGAATGGACATTCTCCTGAACAAGGCAAAGTAATACTAATCAGAAAGCTGGATGAACTGAGCAAGTATGAGTGAGTGTTGAACACTGTCTCTGTCGTCTGACCCATCGACTTCTAATTTTGAGGTTTATTTTCTGTGATTTTGTACTTTTAATTTTCACTGATTAAAATGTCAGTTAAGTTACCAAAAAAAGGGTTGAGAGTTGCACATTTGAATATATGCAGTTTAAGAAATTAGGTTACTGAGCTGGGTTCAATCTTGCTTGAAAATAACATTCATGTAATGGCCATCACGGAAACACACTTAAAGGACAATATAGATGACTCTGAGTTGACTATTCAAGGTTTTAGCATATTTAGGTTGGATAGAGACGGAAATGGAGGAGGAACAGCACTTGACATTCAAGAGCAGATCCCTGCAAAAATTAGAAAAGACCTAGGTATGAAGGGTGTGGAAGCTCTATGGCTTCAAGTGTAATTATCACATATGAAGCCTATTTTAACATTCTGTTGCTATAGGCCACCTAGTTCTAGTATCGATTATTAGGGACCTCGGCTGAAGGACGAAGTTTTAATTCCAGCATACATGGTCCAATCTTGCCAAAACTTCACAGGATTGATGACAGTCCTGCCCTGAACACATCTACATGTCAATAATTAGAGATAAATATAGCGCCCCCTACTGGCAACAGGAAACATCATGTTTTAGACTTTAATGTACATCTCCTACAGAATTAATCAGATCCACCTCAAACTTGGTCAAAAAAGCCATAAGACGTTGATGACGCTTTATTGTGGAAACTGTGAGTTTTTGTCAAAGGGCGTGGCCATGGCCTGGCGCGAACTTTGATGTTTCGCCATGATGATAAACATTGCTGTAACTTGACTCCACGTGGGTATATCTTGCCAAAACTTCACACATATGATGACAGAGTAGCCCTGAACACATCTACAGAGGAATTTTGAATCACCGTCATAGCACCACCTACTGGCAACAGAAAGTAACTTTATTCATTCTTTGATGTCCCTCTTTTAGCAGGTTAATCAGACCCACCTCAAATTTACTGATCTAAGTCCTTAGACCTTGATGATACTTAAAAACGAAGCTCTTGAGTTTACATCAAACGCTGTCATTGTGGCGCCGCCTTGTTCGCCATTAAACACGATGTTGTTTTGAAGGGACAGGGGATGCTTGAAGACTCACCAAACGTGGCATACACATCACAGGTCGCAAGTCCTGTTGTCTGATGTGATTTTTGTGCTTTGATGCAACAAGATGGCTCGACAGCGCCCCCTAGAATATTTCAATTAAGCAGCCCTCAAAGCTGCATTGACCTGCATGTATGAAACTTGGTAGGCACCTGTAACACTCTATCACGTACAAAAAAGTCTCTTGGAGCCATGATCCAAACGCAACAGGAAGTCCGCCATTTTGAATTTACTTGTGCCACTTTTGTGCATTTTTGCCCATTTCCAGGGCTTGTAAATTAATGAACTTGTTCGACAGATTTAATCAGATTGGCTCCAAAATTGGTTTATGTGAGCCTGACTACATTGCAATCAAACGTTAATACAGGATCTGCCCAATGCTGAATGGCGTGCCCGCTGCAGAGGGTTTAATTTTGATGCCTCACCATGAAACAGGAAAGTGCTATAACTTTGGAGTAAATGGTCCGATATCCACCAAACTTCACATGATTCATATTAGTCCTGCCCTGAAAACAGTTATATGACCATATTTCCTGATACTCATAGTGCCACCTAGTGGCGACAGGAAGGAAGTCTCATCAAACACTTATCTTTTGATTTATCTGAAAGTTAAATGTTGTGGTGTATATTTGATGTACAAAAACATGATGTATAATTAGTGCACTCTCCAACTCCCTCTAGTGGAAAGAGGAAGTGATACAAAATGTGAAATATGTCATTCCAGCACTGCATCAAGGATATGCCAAGTCACTCCTGCATCGATGTCTAACTACGGCAGAAATGATCCAGCGCATCAGAAGGCATCCTGCCAGTGCCCCCGAGTTGCGTGAAGGTGCGAGGGCTCGTTCATCACTGCTTGCAGCTTTAATTAGGGCCCGAGCAGGTCACAGACCTGCGAGGTCCCTACTGTTTTTCTCCTGATTATTAGGGACCGAGCCTAGAGGCAGAGGACTGCTCACAGAGCAGTCCTCGCCAAAGGCGAGGACCCTATTGTTTTTGTTGCGTTTATTATTCTTTCTCCTGCCGCCTCTTTGAACTGGAATTTGACCCACTAAACATGCTCAAAAACTCACCAAAATTGGCATGCACATCACAACCGGTGAAAAATTTTAGAAAATCATGAAATTAACCCCTAAAGTGCCAAAATGGGCTCTCTAGCGCCACCTAGGCACACAAAAATGGCCGCTACGGGCTGTAGGAACGTCGAAGAAACATGAAACCAAAACTGCCGTATTCGTCTCATGAAGACCTAAAAATCACGCGCTGACACCCCTGACCTAAATCCAACAGGAAGTGAGCTATTTGCCCTTTCAAAGTAAGATTTTGCCTTCAAACTGCCTTTCCTAAAAAATCTTCTTGTCATACACCGTTTATCCTATTGGCTTCAAACTTGCACAGATGACAGATCAACTCCTTCTAATCAGATCTTATTCATAACTTTTTCATTACTCGATTAGTTTGGATTTTATGGCCTCCTAAAGGTGAGATGTCAGAAAAACGTCCTGACGATCTTCGAAAGCTGTCCCATAGGAAATGAATGGCAGCAGGGGGGAGAAAGAGACCAATCTTTGTGCTTTTTCTAGCCTTTACAGCGTCTCCATACTTTGTGCTACAGACTCCATTCCAGCTCTCAAATGTTGCCACAGGTCTCATCTATTCACTCATGTTTTCATCTTTTTCATATCTTTTACTGTTTTTAATTTGTGCCTCTCAAAGTACCATGAGCAAAAGTGGAGAAATTGTCAGTTTATAATGGGTGTGTATTGCACGGAATGCTGTGAGCTAGAGTGGAGAGGCTCTAAAAATCGTCTAAAACTTTTGTCTTTAACTCACTGCCATGGCCACAATTTTCACTGTACAGACACAATTTATACCAAAAAACATAGGAAAATTTGTCCTGCTCACAGATATGTTGACATGGAATCTCTCACACGTACACATTTTTGCTGAGTGGCTCCAAAGCAAAGGGAGCGCCAATTTTTTTCTCATTCACTCCGATGTAAACTCAGAGGAGAAATTTCTGGAAACAGCTGGGGTGCAACACATTTCAAACTCGCTCCGGTGACCACATTATTGACCCTAGAAATATAAAACACGACACATGCGTTCACGAGACGTGGCTGTCTCTCACAATCACTTTATTTTTTTGATTGGACCAACGGTTTGGGTATGGCAAGAATTTGTTCGAGGAGTTAAAACCCATTATAAACAGACTTTCCTGATCTGCTCTCTCATGAGCTCTGTGTGTGCCCCTCAAGTGCAGGCAAGTCATTCATCGCCATGACAACGGCTGCACACACAGACACGCACACACTGCTCTCTCTGTCTGTGTGTCTCACAATCTTTAAAGAACAGATTACAGCAGCAGAATCTTCATTTGAAACAGCAAATACACATTATTAACCCCTAAAGTGCCAAAATGGGCTCTCTAGCGCCACCTAGGTGCACTAAACTGGCCACCGCAGCCCGTAGGAATGTCGTAGAAATATCAAACCAAAACTGGTCTGTTTGACTTACAAATCACACGCTGACACCCATGACCTAATTCCAACAGGAAGTGAGCTATTTGCCCTTTCAAAGTAAGATTTCGCCTGAAACATGCTCTTAAAAAAAACATCTCCTCCTACACCATTTATTGTATCGGCTTTAAAGACGCACACATGCCAGCTCAACTGCTGCTAAACAGATCTTCTGTATAACTTTATCTCTCTCATCATCACATTATTTTCATGATTGGACCAACGGTTTGGGAATGGGAAGAACTTCTTCGAGGAGTTAAATCTCCACTAAAACAGGTCTCTCTGTGTTCTGTCTGTCTCTCTCTGCTCTTCTGCCAGGTGCACCTACAGTGGTGGAAAAAAGTTTTCGGACACCCTTAAAATGTTACACAATCTCAAATATTATCATGAAATATTTGTGGAAAAATCTTTTTTGTGTTTCAAAAGGTGTGGCTGCATTGGACAGATACAAACAAATACAAATTATATTGTTTTGTTTATTGTTTACAAGAAAAACTAACAAAACTAAATTCTTGACAGTTTCAGTATGCCAGTTCTCAACATTGTCGGTATCAAAGTCAACAAATAACAGAGAATGTGTTCAAAACTGAACAAAAAATAAATAAACCATCACATCATCAAATTAATATTTAGTAGTCCTGCCACTGGCACGTAGTAGAGCTCTAATCCTGGCTGGCATGTTCCCCACGAGCCTTTCACACTGTTGAGGGGTAATCTTGTCCCATTCTTCTTGAATTACTGCTTTTAATTCTTCTAAATTCTTTGGTTTATGCTTTGAAACAGACCTTTTGATAATCCACCACAGATTTTCAATGGGGCTCATGTCCGGGGATTGAGCTGGCCACTCTAAGACCTGGATACTGTGCTCCTGCAGCCAAGTTCTACTGGCCTTGGATGTGTGGCAAGGGGCATTATCTTGAAACATCCAGTTTTTACCTCAACGGAACAGTGCACGCACAGAAGGGAGCATGTGGGTTTCAAGAATGGTACAATACTTGGTAGAGTTCAATGTGCCATCACAGACAGTGAGATGACCAACACCAGCAGCACTCATGCATCCACAAACCATGATACTGCCTCCACCATGCTTGACAGTAGGTACTGTACATGCTGGAGGTAATGCTTCGCCTGGTGTTCTGCGCACCCTCACATTAGTAGGAGGAAGATAAAGCTGGAAACTGGACTCATCTGACCACAAAATCTTCTTCCAATTCCTGGCTGTCCAGTTCTTGTGTGCCTGGGCCCAACGACGCCGGGCTAACCTCTGTCTCTCATTGATCAGGGGCTTCTTGATAGCCTTGTAGGACCTTAAGCCATGATCTAAAAGTCAGCCACGTACAGTGCGGGTGGAACACTGGACACCAGTTTGGTTTGACCACTGCTGCTGAAGCTCCTGTGATGTCATTCGGCGGTTTTGCCTGCACATGCGCATCAGGATGCGGTCATTTCTTGCTGAAGAAACCCTTGGACGCCCAGATCTTGGTTTGTCTTCCAAGCTGTTCGTCTGTATTTCTGCAGAGTGTATCCAACTGCTGAAGGACTGCATCTGCACTTCCTGGCTATCTGGCGGCAGCTGTACCCTTCCTGGCTGAGAATCTTTATCTTCAGGCGTGTTTCCTGCGTTAGGTTCCTTGTTTTAGCCATTTTTGTGTCTGAAGAACTTTCAAATGTGCTGGCTTTATGTAGACATGAAGCCTGGCAACAAAAATTGTGTCTTTTAATAAAAAGAACGACCTTCATCACTGGTACCAAAATGACCCAATACTCAAAATTTCTTATGTATTTTTATGGAACCAATCAATTTTAAGTTTTTAATGGCTTTTTTAGGATTTATTTAGTATTTGGCTGTGACTGTACTAAAAGAAATTGCACTTGAAGACCTAAGAGTGATTCTTAATGCAATATTTCACAAATGCATGGGGTGTCCGAAAACTTTTTTCCACCACTGTACTTCATCACCATGGCAACCGCTGTCACACACAAACTCACAGAAACATGATGTGTGTGTGTGTCTTAATCTTACGTGCAGACATGACAGGGGCACAATCTCCATTTTAACCCTTTAGGTGCCAGAGTTTATTGAGGATAATATTCCATTTTCATTTCAACATTTCAAAAGGCTGTGGCTTGAAAGTGGTGAGAGATAAAGGCATACTGTAAATGAGAAAACTATTCATCATGACCCAAAGTTTGTCATGGGAGTAAATTAACTCATCTAATTTGCATATTGTGACGTCACTAGGCGGCGGCCATATTGGATTTCATACATCTCAGTAAAACAACATTTTGAACATATTTACACAGTAGATTTATTTTGTTTTGTGTTGTTTTTGTTGTCTCTTCCTCAAAATAAAGGAAGAGGAATCTGATGGGAAGAAATTCGCTCATCTAATTTGCATATTGTGACATCACTTCTACATACCTACAGCTACAGAAAGCGTTCAAACATGAAAATGTTCAGCTCTGTAAGGATTTTCTGATGTTTGTGGCAATATGTTTGATATTTCTAAATAATTCACAGTGATGACATAAGCTGGGGGCCGAAACGGGCGCGAGTGCGAGGTCCCACCAAACGCTGCTTGCAGCTTTAATTTTTTTTTTCTTCCACCAAAATGATCGCATTTTTCACTGCCTGAACATACCACAAAACTCACCAAACTTGGAATATAAGTCACACCTGGTGAAAAATTTTATAATCTATTGTCCTCCTGAATTTCCACCACTAGGTGGCGCTATTATTAAGGAAAGTGCGTTTTGGCTCAGAACTCCCATATACTTTGTCGTGCATTCAAAAACCTTATATTCACGCGTTCAGTGAATTATGCTGAATCTTGTGATATAGGCCCCGCCCATTTCTGTCCACCGTTTTTTTTCCCCCAAATTCGCAAATTTCACAAACCTACTTTTTCGAACTCCTCCCAGGCAATTTCACGGATTGGCATGAAACTTTGCCCACAGCATCTGTGGACCCTATTAGTTATTAAATAAGTTATTAAATAACAACTTTCTGCAGATTTCGTTGTAAACAGGAAGTGCTGCATATCTCTACATCGGTGTATCCGAATGACATGAAACTCAGATTCCTACTTCCCCATGAGCCCCTGAGGCTCTGTGCAAAATGTCAGGCAATGACCACCAGGTGGCGCTCTTTAAATTTAAGTATTTTATATCTCAACATCGGTTGGGCGGATTAACACGAAACTTGGTATAATTATTGTCAATGCCCTCCTGAGGATATCTGACGAAGGACTAATCAATCCGCCACTATGTGGCGCTCTGGTGGCCGTCTAATTTAATATTTGGTACTGTGCCAACACCATAACACTCATGGAAATAAAATTGATAGGGGTGGTATAGACTGGCCCCTGTAACTCACACACCAAAAATGACCAGCAGGTGGCGCTATTTTCATTGCAAAAGCGTTTTTGGCTAATAACTCCCACATAAAATGTCGCACATTGTTAAACCTTCTATTTACGTGTTCTCTGAATTCAGCTGAATTGTGTGGTGCAAGCCACGCCCACTTTCACAGTAAGTTTTCATTTGCTAAATCGCGACAAATGAAAAACATACTTTTTCAAACTCCTCCTAGATGATTTGACTGATTTGCACCAAACTTTGCATGAACCATCTGTGGACCCTCCTGACAAAAAGTTATCAAAAGATTTTTGATAGTCCAAAAAACGCCCAAAATATAAAACAACAAATTCCTGCATATTGTGTTCAAAACAGACAGCCTTTCATATCTTGACCAAATACAGTCCGATTACCACAAGACTTTTGCTAATTGTGTTCCATGGCCCGATGAGGCTTTGTGCAAAATTCAGTGCAAATCGGCCAATACGTGGCGCTCTGGGGGCAGTCTAATTAGTGTGAATGGAAGTAAATTGGAAAATCTTCAAATCCTCTTCAAAACTCATCGACTTTCAACCTCTTCTTGTCCCTCATACTTTGAGCTAGAGACACCATGTCAACTTTTAAAGGTAGGATCTGGAGGATTTTCAAACAAAACAAAATATAGACATATACAAATGAAATCCTGCTTAATCATCACCTATGGGCTTCTACTCGTGTGGTGATGACTCTGTTTGCAGAGCTCCTGCCCTTTAACTGTATTTTGATGTTTTTGTGAGCTCGGACCGCTTCTGGGCGGAGATTTCCCCAGCCAATGAGAGAGAGCAGGTGCCATGTCCAAGCGTGTCCAAGTGTGCACCAGCGCGAGCCTTGCCTGAACCTCTTCTGTGAAGCCTTTTTCTGTACCTCCCAAGCCCCAACCTCTGGGGGAGACGAGTGAGACCAATGTGGAAGTGCCAAAAACTGCAGTTCACTGACTGTCCACTTGAGGCTGGCTCCAGAAGTGAGTCAATTCCCATAGACCCCCATGTTAAAATGCCCAACTTTAGAGCAGAAATAAACATGTTTACAGCCTGGTACAAAAACTGGTTTTGGTCTCTATAGTTAATTTCCCCTTTCATGACAACTGTGGGGGGGGGGGTGAATTTTTTTCTAACTCTTCTGTTTAAATGTTATTAAGTTTTGAAATTGCGCATAATTAAGGGCATGGTCACTTTGAGTGACAGGTCGCACCATCACGGGTGGCTAACTAGCATGCTAACTAGCCGCTGGCTCTGCTGTGCGGAGCTCAGCGGAGCTGAGCTCAGACTCGGCCGTCTGCTCAGCGTCAACTCAGCCAATTTGTGTCTATGTTCAAGGCATTGAACCTGTCCTCTCAGTCGTGTTTGTGCCTTTTGGATATTTTTTCAGGCAAATATTGGAGTAATATGGCTTGCTGTTCGATTAATTATACCAACAGACTGTCCAAGAAGTATGTGCTCCAGGTTTTGCGATAAGTGAAATTCGGAAATTCTAGTATTATTTTATTTATGTTTATATGTTAGCGCTAATTAGTGGGTATCGGTGTCTGCGGTCACTACGGTCACCACCTAGCTTGTCAGCAGCGTGTATCGGTGTCTGCGGTCACCACCTAGCTTGTCAGCTTATTATTATATTATTAAGCCTTTATTTAATACATGTAAAATCACATTGATACCGGAGGTCTCATTTTCAAGTGCGACCTGTATCACAGCAGCAACATCCACATCAAGTTACAGAGCAGCAGACAATACGATACAACACAAGCTTAGCTCGTTAACTAGCTAACCAGCCAGCTTACAGTTAGCCTTCGAGCAAGACGCCAGTCCGGGGATGCATCGAAGTCAGAGCCTGACAGAGAAGTGTTAGGATATAGGCATTTAGGGAGAGAATATTTTGAACAAAAGGCTGTGTGAGGTTTGAAAATAAAGGTCCACCACGTTAGTTAGCTAACGTGATGCAATGTTAACGTTGTCATATGAGCAGTGTAACGTTAACGTAACATTAAGGCTATACTTGTGTATGTAAATTAAAAAGTGGCGAACTGTGTGAAATTACAATAAGGTGTGTAACGTAATTAAAAAAAACTAATGTGACATTTGACTGTCACATATAAAATATTAAGAAGATTAGTGTATGATATAGGCCTGTAGTTACACAACAATAGATAATGCACAGACAGAATATGGGGACTGTGATGGCCACCACCTTTTTGTTTTGCTAAAATAAATTCATTATGATCTGTTGAACATTGAAGTAATTTAAGTTGTATTGTTTGCATGTAAAGGTGTCTGTGAAGTAGGTAGCTAACACATATATTACTTTTAATATCTATTTGTCTGTGTAAAGTTTTCCTCTAGGTGACCCAGACAGACTGGACCAGTGGACACTCAACACGAGAAGACAGAACTGGACTCCAAACAAGACTTCCCGTCTGTGCAGTGAACACTTTGAGAGTCATCACTTCAGCGCTGACTCCAGGATAAAGACACCTTTTTTTATACAGTACCTCACAAAGAGTCAAGAAACTTATTAGTTTAAAATGATGAATTATTGTCCATAATACATTTAAATGCATTACATAACTTACTAATTGTCATACATTACTAAGTACTTGATTAGGGCACAGCTTGCTCTGTACTATTATTGATAAGGTGAAATTACTGACACACCAGTGCAGTTTAGTGTTCCCCTGATGCAAAAGGCCAAATGAAGATTTTATCACTCAAGGAACATGACATGTATTTACCGACTTTAACATTTTAGTGCCTTTTATGCAAAGACCCTTTATCAAAGTGAGAACTACTACCTTTTTACCCACACACAGTCTGTGAAGAACCAATGGAATAAAATATTCTCATAATGAGACAGCTGAACATAGCATGATTCCACAGTGGCAGTGAGCTTTGAGAACAGTTCAGTTTCCTTTTGATAGCAACAGTTATTTTAATGTGGATGAATTGCATACTGTACATTCATACTCCAGTTGTCTTGGTAGTACACTGTTAAATTTAAAATCACATTCAAATATAAAGTCAAATATATACAGAACTTAAACACAAAACTATTTTATGAATGACAGCCACTTACTCAGCAATAAGATCATTTTGGTGGTGAGTGGGCTTTTAACCAAGACAGGCTGTAGTCAATGTTTTCTACCTGTGTTTTTAACCTGTCATCTTTCTCTCATGTAGGACACTTGAGGAAAGTTACAACACCTCGACCAATGTGATCTTTACTCCACAGTAAAGAGGTTGTTTCACAAGAAATTAAGATTTTGCAAATTATGACACTGGGTCGTAATTCATAGGTTTTATAATTACTGTTATAAATCTTTTCATTTATTTCATGTGTACTTTTTGTAACCTTTTAATATGGATGTTTTCATAAATGCAAGCTTTGACTTAATTTTGTTAAACTGTTTGTGTAATTTTTATAACTTTTGCTATATAAAATGGATCAGACAAAATCTAATCAAAAGCTAATTTTTTGAAAGCTGTCAGTCATCAGTTTCCTGTGATGATTGGAAATATAGTGGTGATTTAAACCATTAACAAAATATAATAGTTATTAATGTTTTCTTAATGTTTTCATTTATGTCTTAACATTTACCCAAGTTTGCATTTATCTTAGCAGAATGTAAAAAAAAAATGAAAAGCTGATGTTATGTGCTGGTTTTGTTTGAACATTTCTTTAAGACAAATTAAGAAAATTCACTGAGAAACTATTTTCCTTTTGTAAAAAACAAGGAAATATCTGCACACTGAATAGTTTTAAGTCCCGTAGGAGGTATTATTTATTTGTGACGTTGTGACATATGAGAAGGTTCTGTGGGTATTGCTCGGTATTGAGGCTTATATAGTGGGGCTAAAAAAACATAACACGTAATTGGCTGATTATCTTTCTGTTTGCCTCACTATAAAAATGTCACAATACTTTTGCCTGAGGAAGACCCTCTCAGAGTTGGCAACATAGCAACAAGTGATACCTCCTTGGGGGCTTCAAAACTATTGTGTCCAGCTAATTCTTTGTTTTTCACTTTGAGCCCTTTTATCCAGTCTCATTCTAATGTGTTAAAACTAGACTTCTAACAGAGCAGCAAACAAAATCTTCTCAGGCTCTGCTGCTGGGTGTAAGGTGCTTAGTTATCTTCAAGTACAAAGTTAAAATAATCAGGCCCACACAGAAATGGACTGCTTAATTTTTTGTCAGTGACAATGTTAAACATTAATGCTTAATGTTTTATCTGTAGTGTATGCTTTGTTTGTCCTTTCAATTGACAGTCAGATTTGATTGTGAAATACAACATTCAGTCAGTAACAAAGACAAAAGGAGTGCAAATATAAATAGAATTTATTGAAACTTTAAACAAGTTATAGATGAATATCAAAAACTCAACATTAGCCATGACAGCCTGGGCTATGTTCAGGCCTAACAAAATGTGTCCTAAAGGCCAAATTCAAAAGCAGTGACACTGCCAACTGTAAGCAGTTCACTGCGTTTGGAGGTGGTCTTTAAGACAATTAACTAATTTACTAATTAATTTTTTGAGCTTTTTCTCCTAGGTGTGAGATGAATGTGTCTGATGTGAGGGTGCTCAATTATGGCACCATTTAAACTATGAACAAATGTAGCCATAACACTGTAAACACATTTCCTGGCCTTATCAATCTTTGCTGGTTTGCCACCAGCCTCCCACCTGCACCTTTGGGCCAATGAAGAAAATATTATCTTAATGCCAGGATGCTGGAGGTGAAGCTGGTGCAGGTCCTCCTTCATCATGCTGACCAGCTTGACACTTCTGACCTTCCCCATGTCATTGCCGCCACAGTGGATGAAGAGGACATCTGGTGCTGCTCTTCCTCACAGGGAGTGGGAAAAGAAGGAGAAAAGGCCTCTCCACTGCAGTCCACCCCAGCCAAACCAGCAGACACGGACGCCCGGCATGCTGAGGGTGCTTCCCAAGGTCTCTGCAGCTCTCTGGACACCACGCCGGACATAGTTGTCACCAATGCTCCACACTGTGCATATGAAAGTAAAATGAGTGTAATAAATGCTTTAGGTAATTAAAAACAGAAAGTTAACTATAAAGGGTGAATCACTTCTTTTTGTTGACAATACTATTATGTCACATCTGTAGGATAAAATAAAACAGGGAGCAACACCTCAAAATGTAGATGACAGTCTTTTAAATGCTTTCTTTCTGTCCTTGGAAGACAATGTAATATTAGCTGTCTAAAGTCAAGTAGCCAAAACTGGTACTTAGAGTTTCTGCTGTGTGTAGCAGGCGTGGTGGAGACATAACGTTAACAAGTGGCCATGACCTCAACACCGGTGATGTACTGAAAGAAATTAACATCTTGTAACAACTATAACACTGCCTTTCTTTCACAATTTTTACATTTCTTTATCATGTTCTAGATGATAATCTCGCAATGCGCTGTTGATAACAGTAACGTTAACGTTACAGATACATTTCAGTCCCTTTCGACTTTTATCAATGTCATGTTACCATAATTAACGTTAGCGTTCTATATTTAAAAATGTTGAAGCGTTTTTTAAGATTGTGTAATCTCAATAACAGCTGAGTCATTGTTTCAAGATTTGTTGTATAACGTTAGTTTCAGGTAGACTCAACTTACCTCAAGCACCAAGTGGCACCAAGCCGACACCACAGGGCTTGCCAAAGTAGCGTAGCTTGTTAGCCTCGTAGCTTCTTAGCCTAGCTTGTTAGCCTTAGCTAACTTAGCAGCGTCGAGCGAGGTGGGTGTGTTTAGGCAACCAGGCTTCCTTTGGCCTGCCTCTTTGCCCATTTTTGATTGTCCGGGAGTTGGGCAGAGTCAGACACTGCCAAGATGGCAACGTCCATAGCCGAGTATTTTGAGCTTCAAATCCACTCTTCAGAAACAGATGGGTGACGTCACGGTGACTACGTCCATTATTTATACAGTCTATGATACATCTGGGCTGCGTACACCCAGGAGAGTTGAGCCTGATAGGAGGGGCCAAATTTGAATGTGTGTTTACAAACAGCAACTGGAAAATCCTCCAGACCCTACTTTTAAAGAGTCAGAAGACCTTGAACTATTGGGCATGTATTCAGCTTCTACTTTTTGGAAAAATACATATGTGGGTTGGGTGCTTACCTGTATACTGGAAATGTAAGTAAGAGATAACGTTTATTTTTTTTTATTTATTACAGCTGACAAGACATCTAGGTGCACGCTCCCCGACGGCAGCATGCCCCGACGCGTGTGGACTGCGAGGGCCCGTTCATCACTGCTTGCAGCTTTAATTAGGGCCCGAACACCTAGCGGTGCGAGGACCCTATTGAAATGCAAGGATTTTTTATTATTATTATTATTATTAGGGCCTGAGCATCTAGCGGTGCGAGGACCCTATTGAAATGCAAGGATTTTTTTTTATTATTATTCTTCCTCCAAATGAATTGCCTTTTTGGGAGGCTTAACATACCCGAAAACTCATCAAACTTTGCACACATCTCAGAACTGGTGAAAAATTTGGTATTTTAAGGGTCTCGTGCTCGGGTTCCAAAAAATGGCTCAGTAGCACCCCCTACAAAACTTTGAGGAAACAGCCCCTGAAGCCAGTTTAAAGGGCCAGTGTGTAATATTTGGCATGGTTTATTGTCAGTCTGAATCTGAATCTGAATCTGAATATTCTACCCATTAATATGTTTATACAAGTGTATAATCGCTATAAAATAAAATTCGTTTGGTTTTCGTAGCCTTATAATTATGCTTTTATATATATATATATATATATATATATATATATATATATATATATATATAGCAAGGGCCTTGCTGTAGAGAGGTCGCCATCTTGCGCCGCCATGTATGTAAGGCAGTCTGAGCGGACAATCCAGCCAGCCAGAGAATGAACCAAAGAAGACAGCGGAAGGAAGGAAGAAGGAGCAGGAAACAGCAGAGAGTGTTTGTAGTTCGTCGATAGAGAGTAGTGAAAAGTTTTTTTAGTTATAAAGTTTGCGAATGGACCACACTTACCACGGAACAGGAGAGAATGAACCCGAACCGTCATCTGCGAGAAAAAGAAGATGCAACTTCACTCCTTGTGATGCACTCTCTGTGGCACTTTTCCTCCTGATGATATATCTCCCCAACGATGGTAGCAGTAGCACCGAATCCCATTCTGTGCATTCAGCCTCTCTTCTCGCCCGCTCAGCATCAAACACATGGAGTTCCTCATCTGTATGCTCTGGCTCAAACATGTATGGCTCTGGGTCTGTGTCCGCTACAAGAAACTCTTCAAAATCGCGTTCAAAGTCGTCCATTGCAGCTACTATAGTCCGGAGATATCGCTAGGCTAAATAAACAGCTGAGCTCTGTTTACCGGCTACGCTGTCAGTCAGTGTGCGGGCTGGAGATTGGTGGAGCAGAGAGGGGAGGGGGTCCCCACTCGGTTATGGTAAACGAGTATGTGTGTAAAGTTATTAAGTGTGTGTGTTACGCTAGAAGAGTCAGAGTTTGGGACGGAGTCTTTTACCCCCTGGAGTGTTACCGGAGTTTCTGGAGTGCTCAAATAAACGGGCCTTTTTCCCGAACGCTCCTCTGGTCTCCTGCTCGTGAGGGATTCATTACAATATCGTAACATGGCTTAGATTTCTAAATAAACATTCACCTCGTGGCTAGATAGACCTACTCCTGAAAAACTCGTGCGCAAGGCTTTTTGTCCCTACGAGGCTGCCGTCATTTACCCGACGGGAGGGGTGAGCGAGTGAGCCCTGCAATCTAGAATTTGACCAGAGATATTGGATGAAGCGAGATACCCAACTCAGCTCACTTCCTGATTCAGTGACGTCAGCGCCACGCCCCCGTAGGAGACTTGCGGCAGCTGTGAATGTATTGTCGTCAATGAGGAAAATGAACGTGATCACAATTTATGGTCACTTCTTTCGCCCTGTAGTCACTAAAGTAAATATTGGGTTCATTTTCCACAAGCCACACATCTTACCAACATTCTGACACTAAAGCTGCATTTTTCATCCGCACAGATCAAGAGAAAGTTAACTTTGTTTGAGCCCTGTCCGTCTCCGAAAACAAGTTCTCGCGGAATTTGCTTCCGGCTTTCTTACAGTGCAGACGCTCTGCTGCTTGCGCTCCGCTTTGCTTACATTCTTTTGTGGATATACTTGTTTTTTCCTGCTAAAAGCTACAGAAAGTAGATCCTGGATACTTATAAAGCATTGGGACTATAATTTGTGAAAGATACAGAGGACTACTGCCATATTTTCACCACTTTAGTACTGTGTGAGCAGGGCTGAGGGACAGTGCAAGCCTTTTGCTGTGTCTGTGACTGGAAACCTGTGATTAGGACAAGGACAAGATGACAAAATCTGTGAGCTGCACAGAGTGTGAGCGACTAACCGAGACGATAAGGCAGCTTCAAATGAACAATGAAATGCTCAAACAAATTCGTGAGAGTGAGCAATTCATTGACTCTGTGGCAGCTAACATACAAGGTGCTGATGGACAGACTGGTGTATATGGAAATACAACAAATGTGGAGCATACCATCGCTGACTTGGCTGACACAATCCCATGGATATGTCCTAACGCCACTGGATCAGCTGCAGAGGCTCCCAAACTGGCCTTTCCTAACGACCCTTCCTACTGGCACAGGACTGGTGCTCGACCAAAAGCATCAACTCCAGCCAGGACTTGGGCTGATGTCACTAGACACAAAGGCAAATCCAGCAGGAAATCAGTCAAGAGAGCCCCAACGCTCACTCCTCCACTTGAACTCTCTCTACACAACAGGTATGATGCACTGGCTCCAAATGAAATATGTGACAATACCAACTACACTGAACCCAGGCAGGCCAAGGCTATCCAAAATGCAAGCAATAGCCCCAAAACCACTGCTAGACCCAGGGCCAGAAAAAACTATGCTAACTCCACACCTGAGAAGCCAAGGGCCAGGAGAAGTATCGCTAACACCACACCTGATCAGCCAGGTACCATCCTGATCGGAGACTCAATAACCAAGCATGTAAGAATGGCAAAGACTGAAAATCTAACAGTGTCTGACACGTCTGTCAGGGAGCTAACCGAGCTGTTGCCAGTGATCCTCTCTACACACCCCAGTAACATGAGGATCATCATCCATGCTGGGTCTTTTGACATTCTATGAGGAAAAACTTGCTCTGAGATCCTGAAAAAAGACTTTGTCAGTCACAAAATGTGTTCATTTCTGGCCCCGTTCCAACCCTGGGGAAAGGAATCGAGTCTTTTACCAGACTCCTTGCCCTGAATACATGGCTGACATCGGCATGCTTCACTCATGGGATAAAGTTCATTGACAATTTTAACATCTTTTGGAACTGTAAGGATCGCTTTCAGCGTGATGGGATTCATCTGAACATCACTGGATGCAGACTACTCGGGGCCAACCTATGTCATGCTCTTGGAAGGCCATACCAAAACAAGAATGGACAGATAAGAGCCAAGGACAAATACGTGGCACAGAGACAGACAGCCTGCATCGCTCCCCCTTCACCTGACCCTTTGCTCCACATCACCCAAGGCATTCAGAGGATGTCCCTGTCCCAGTCAGGGATCCAACAACCCCCCTCCTGCCCTTCACCACAACCACCAAGGAGCCAACGTCGCCCCCCCCCCCCCCCCCCCGAGCACCGGCGCAAACACTAAGGAGCCAACGTTGACCCTCCCCACCACCACCACAATCACCACGGAGCCAGCGTCAACCCTCCCCCCCTCCACCACGCTCACCAATCAAGGACTTAGTTAAAGCTGCCACACTAAAGCTCAGTCAAATTGATGAACTCTTAAATAGTAGCCCTAGACATCATCACTCAGGTGCCTGTCAGAGATGAGTCAGACCCCATGCCGCTTCCTTAAACATACCGGCAATCTTAAATAGCCGGTGGCATGGTCAAACACATCTTGTAATTGAAAAGCATCAGCCAGAGTCATCTCCAAGGTCTGTCATTCCTGTTTTGACTAGCATCAGGAAAAACAATGTGTACTCGAAGCGCACAGCTACTCTATCTAATCTGACTCCAGTTATGCATCAGCCACAGACTGTGTCAGACAATGTTAGTACATTAAGCTTTAGCTTTATTAAATATCAGATCTCTGGCTGGCAAGTCACTATTAATTAATGATTTTATTATCAAGAGAAACCTTGATTTTATGTTTTTAACTGAAACTTGGTTAAATGAAAACAACAATGCAGCAGTACAAACTTCCATTTTATCAGCTCAGTTAGAGAACTTAGGAAAGGAGGTGGAGTAGCCACTTTATTTAAGGATTACCAGTGCAAACAGTTGTCATATGGGAAGTCTGAGTCTCTTTGAATATGTTGCACTGCAGTTGAGATCCTCCTGTCAAGCAGTATTAGTAACCATTTACAGGCCTCCAAAATATAGTGCACACTTTGTTGATGACTTTTCTAAACTATTGTCTGTTGTCTGTATTGATTTTGACTGTGTTGTTATAGTGGGTGATTTTAATATTGATATTGATAATCCCAAAGATGGCAGTGCGAAAGAACTATTCTACGTCCTGGACAACTTTGAACTTTCCCAGCATGTAACAGAGCCAACACACAATAAGGGACATATTTTAGATCTAATTATCTCCAAAGGGCTCAACATTTCTGAGGTTGTGGTGACTGATGTTGCCTTTTCTGACCATTACTGTGTTTTCTTTAAAATGGCCATCTCCGCTGACACCAGTAAAGTACAACAGGGGTAATCAGAAAACGCTATATCAACGAAAACACCTGTACACTATTCACCCAGGATTTTATACCCACACCAGCTGTGCCCTCAGTCTCTGTCAATGATCTGGTTCATAGTTTCAGCTCTAAAGCTATGAATATTATGGACAATATTGCCCCCATGAAGGTCAAAGTTGTCTCTGGTAAGAAAAAACCACCATGGAGGAACGCCACACAGGTAAAAGCTCAAAAAAGAGAATGCAGAAAAGCAGAACGCAGGTGGCGAAAAACCAAACTCCAGGTTCATTATGACATCTATAAGGAAAGTCTGCACATCTATAACTTGGAGCTAAAAAGGGCGCGGCAGTCCTTTTTCTCTGAGATTATCAACAAAAATAACAACAATGCACAGACTTTATTTACTGTTGTTGACAGACTGACAAACCCATCAGGGTCAGTCCCTCCTGAACTGCTATCCACCAAGGCATGCAATGACTTTGCTTCTTTTTTCACAGACAAGATTTTAAAGATAAGACAGACAGTCTGTAACTCCAACACAGTGGCTATTTCACCTGTGCCTCATAAGACTACTCCAGTTAATTTGGCACTTTTTCACCCATTAAATTATGCTACTTTGACAGACATAGTTAGAAACCTTAGGTCCACTACCTGCTGCCTTGACACTCTGCCTACAAGCTTTTTTAAAGATGTTTTTAACTGCATAGCATCAGATATACTACAGATAGTCAACTGTTCTCTTCAGTCAGGCCTTTTTCCAACGGCCCTGAAGACTGCAGTCATTAAACCTCTCTTAAAAAAGCCTAATCTGGATGCCTCAGTAATAAATAACTACAGGCCCATATCAAACCTACCATTTTTAGGAAAGATCATTGAAAAGGTTGTTTTTCAGCAACTTAACACCTTCTTGGAGCAAAACAATATCTTTGATGCCTTTCAGTCTGGATTTCGAGCACATCACAGCACTGAGACTGCACTTGTAAAAGTTTTAAATGACATTCATCTGAGCAGTGATGCATCAAAGATTTCGGTTCTGGTATTACTGGACCTCAGTGCTGCATTCGACACAGTTGACCATAACATACTGCTCGACAGACTAGAAAAGTTTGTGGGACATTCTGGCACTGTGCTAAATTGGTTTAAATCTTATTTACAAGACAGGGAATTCTTTGTGTCACTTGGCAATTATGAATCTGTGCGAACAAAGATTACATGTGGAGTTCCTCAAGGGTCCATTCTTGGGCCTCTTCTGTTCAACATCTATATGCTCCCTCTTGCTCAGATTATGGAATATCATAACATCTCCTACCATACTTATGCAGATGACACACAACTTTACATAACAGTGTCACCAGATGACTACAGTCCCCTATATCTACTAAATAAGTGCATTGACGAAATCAATACGTGGATGTGCCAGAATTTTCTACAACTAAACACAGACAAAACTGAGATAGTTGTTTTTGGCCCCAAAGAACAAAGATCAATAGTCAGTGCTCACCTTGACGCCATGACACTAAAACCTACAAATCAAGCCAGAAATCTTAGTGTAGTTCTGGACTCAGACCTAAATTTCAATAGTCACATTAAGACAATTACTAAATCAGCCTACTACCATCTTAAAAACATAGCAAGAATAAAAGAATTTCTGTCTAAACAAGATACAGAAAAACTTGTTCATGCTTTCATTTTCAGCAGGCTGGACTATTGTGACGGTGTCTTCACAGGCCTGAGTAAAAAATCAATCAGACAACTGCAGCTTGTCCAGAACGCTGCTGCCAGAGTCCTCACTAACACCAAGAGAGTGGAGCACATTACACCAGTGCTTAAATCACTGCACTGGCTTCCTGTGTATCAAAGGATAGACTTTAAAATCTTGTTACTTGTCTATAAAGCACTAAATGGTCTCGGGCCTAAATACATCTCTGATATACTTGTACGTTATGAAGCATCCAGACCCCTCAGATCATCCGGAACAGGTTTACTCAGTGTTCCCAGGATCAAAACCAAACAAGGTGAAGCAGCCTTTAGTTTCTATGCTTCCCGCCTGTGGAACAAACTTCCAGAATATCTGAGGTCGGCTGAAACTGTCAACTCATTTAAATCAGGGCTTAAAACATTACTATTTACTGCAGCTTACCAGTGAACTAGATATGTAACTTATTGTTAGGATAATCACAGGCTCTGATTGGAGGGAGACCTAACCACGCCCACTTAGGAGACAGGAAGAGTAACCATTTTCTTAACATTGGATAATTAACGAACTTGTGCTACAGATTTAATCAGATTGGCTCCAAACTTGGTGTATGTAAGCGTGACTACGTTGTGACCAAAAGTTATCACAGGATTTTCCCAATGTTGAATGCCGCGCCCGCTGCTGAGCATTGAATCTTGAGGTCTCGCCATGAAAAACGAAATTGCTGTAGCTTTGGCATAAATGGTCCTGTCTCCACCAAACTTCACATGATTCATATTAGTCCCACCCTGAGCACATTTTCATTACCATATTGCCTGATACTCATAGACCCACCTAGTGGCAACAGGAAGTAGGTCTCATCAAACACTTATCTTTCAATTTATCTTAAAGTTACATGCTGTGGTGTATATTTGATGTACAAAAACATGATGTATAATTAGTGCGCTCTCCAACTCCTCCTAGTGGAAAGAGGAAGTGATACAAAATGTGAAATATGTTATTCCAGCACTGTATCAAGGATATGCAGAGTCACTCCTGCATGTGATATCTAACTTTGACAGAAATGAACTGACACGTCAGAAGGCGTCCTGCTAGCCCCCCCGAGTTGCGTGAAGGTGCGAGGGCCGTTCATCGCTGCTTGCAGTTTTAATTATTATTATTATTCTTGCAACATTTCGTGCCTCAATTTCACCCCTTTCCCAAATTTCAAAATGCTTCTAACTTTCCACATTTGTCCGGCCACATCTGAAATTCGATATTTTTGGGTGGTTGCACATGGTCGACGCGAAATGCCAAAATAGCGCCCCCTACAAATTTTCAAAAACCCCTCCCCATTGGGGTTAGTTTGTCGTAGGCAAACGAAATGTGGTATGCACATGTATCATACCGAGATGCACAAAAAAGTCTCTCAATGTCATGGTAACATCCCAACAGGAAGTCGGCCATTTTGTTTTGAATTTGTTCATTATGGCGATTTCCACAACTTAAATTTGAACGAACTCCTCCTAGGGATTTCCTCCGATCGACTTCAAAGTTGGTACAGATCATTCTGAGAACATGCTGATCAAAAGTTATTAAAAAACTTTTCTCTATGTCAAGGGGCGTGGCCGCTAGGGCGTGACAAATTTTGGCGACTTTTCATTTTCTTGCTGTTGAATTTCGAACGGCTCTCCCTCCCACATACTTGATCTCAGCAGCTACAAACTTGCTGGACATGATGATGGTTCTGCCCCGAAGGACCCGATATGTTAATATCCCACCTTACTCATAGCGCCCCCTGGTGGTAACAGGAAGTGACCAGTTTTTACTTTAACATGTACGAATGACACAAACTTGACTGCATCAACTTAAATCCACTTCTAATGCATGCAGAACAAGTTGGTGAGCTACCTTATGAACACTGTGAAGCTACGTCTAATGGTGTCCCTGTGGCGGCGTGGTGACTATCGATCCCTCGCCACTAAATACGTTTGGCTTTTTGATGGCTTCAGTGACCTCATATCCTCATGAAAATTGATACACAGGTCAAGAATGGCGAGCTCTTGCATCTGATAGGGGCGTTGCCCATGGGGGGGACAAAATGTCTCTATAGCGCCCCCTTGAAATTTTCAAAAAGCCCTCCCCACAGGGTTTTCTTTGAAGTTGGAACATGAAAATTGGTACACATGTGTATGTTGTCCAGGCACACATAAAAGTCTCTGGCACCAATAGTCTACTCCAAACAGGAAGTCAGCCATTTTGATTTTGACTTGTCATTTTGGTGTGATTTCCACATGTTGTATTTTAACGAACTAGTCCTGGAGATTTCATCCAATCGACTTCAGATTTTTTACAGATCATCCAGAGACCATGCTGATCAAAAGTTATTAAAAGCTTTTCTCTATGTCAAGGGGCGTGGCCGCTATGGTGCCTCCCTCGCCACTAAATACGTTTGGCTTTTTTATGGCTTCAGCGACCTCATATCCTCATGAAAATTGATACACAGGTCAAGAATGGCGAGCTCTTGCATCTGATAGGGGCGTCGCCCATGGGAGGACAAAATGCCTCTATAGCGCCCCCTTGAAATTTTCAAAAACCCCTCCCCATGGGTTTTTTTTTTTGGAGTAGGTACATGAAAATTGGTACACATGTGTATGTTGTCCAGACGCACATAAAAGTCTCCGGCACCAATGGTCTACTCCAAACAGGAAGTCAGCCATTTTGATTTTGACTTGTCATTTTGTTGTGATTTCCACATGTTGTATTTTAATGAACTCGTCCTAGGGATTTCATTCAATTGACTTCAGTTTTTTTACAGATCATCCAGAGACCATGCTGATCAAAAGTTGTGCTCTGCATGTCTGTAGTTCAAAGGGCGTGGCCGCTATGGCGCCTCCCTTGCCACCAAATACGTTTGGCTTTTTGATGGCTTCAGTGACCTCAAATCCTCATGAAAATTGATACACAGGTCAAGAATGGCGAGCTCTTGCATCTGACTCCAAACAGGAAGTTGGCCATTTTGATTATGACTTGTCATTTTGGCGTGATTTCCACATGTTGTATTTTAACAAACTAGTCCTAGGGATTTCATCCAATCGACTGTAAATTTTTTACAGATCATCCAGAGACCATGCTGATCAAAAGTTGTGCTCTGCATGTCTGTAGTTCAAAGGGCGTGGCTGCTATGGCACTGCCATTTTTGATCCATCGCCATGCATATTCAAGCAGCTCTCTCTCCCACATAATTCATCCAAACTGCTTCAAAATTTCTTATGATAAGAGCCTCGCCCTCAACGCCTCCATATGCTCGTAGGCAATCTTGCTCATGGCGTCCCCTTGTGGAAACAGGAAATGCCATCTTTTACACTGACAAACACCAACCTCAAGCTCCTGACCTGATCAACTACATTTTGTGGCCACATGACGATCAAGTTGATGAATCTCCACAGTGACACACGTGTTCTGTCGTGTTGCAGGCTGCCGCGGCGGTGGCTACTTTTCATCCTTCGCCATGGAACATCAACGTGCTCCCCATAGGGTTTTTTTTGGAGTAGGAAGATGAAACGTCACACCACGTCAGGATAAACTTACTCTGAGTTTTCATATAACCACTTCAGTGATGCGTGCTGCTGGCCCCCCGCGGTGGCACAGGAGAGGTTGGGCCGATCACAGCTGCTTGCAGCTTTAATTTAACATGTTCTCTTTGGCAATTACAGTTTTTGAGCAAATCAGTACACAAAATAAAGCAAAACCATTTAAGTAAAAAGAAAACACCAAGAATATGCTGATTTCTTTTTCCTTTTTTGAAAATTTCAGTTCAACTTGAAATTTGTCAGTTACCAATCAATAAAGAAACTTAAGCACTGGTATATTTTTCATGGTGTTACTCTGGTAATGACTGTACAAACAACCACCCACCTGTCTTGTGCTTAACTGAAGTTCCCCGAAAGACAAAAACAAAGCCCCTTTGTAAGAGTGTGTCACTGGGAGCTGATAAGGCTGATATCATAGCAAATTAAACAGAGGAGAGCAAGTCAATATGGAAGGTGAAATCTGCCAGAGCATTAGCATGATCAATGATTCGACTGGTGGAAGGACACAATACATTTTTCCAGAATGAATAGATTTGTTGAGTCTATTAATGACCTTCTATTGTAGCCCATTTTCTCTATTATATTCTGAACTACACAGTGCCATCCATAACTAGGCCAATTCCTATTTTATAAATCAATATTCCTATCCCCATCTTTACTCGATCATAACAATTTAGTTGAATGCTAGGAATCATGTTTTCTTAATCCAGATTAACTCATTCCACCTCTATATCTATAGAACATATGAGGATGATTCATGGATACAGTATGCTCCATTATATTTGAGACTGTCTTGTGTCAGAAGGAATTAACATTAGAAAGACCTTGATCGCTGCAGTTAGTACTAATGCTGGTGAAAATTTTCCAACCTTGACATGATGAATAATTAACTTTGCAAGTATTACCCAAACCAAGCCCTAAACAACACAACACTAATAGGCTGATATACAAGAAAATTGTCAATTTGAGCATGTTGTTTTCAGGTTTGGGGGTCATTACCTTTACACATGCTATGAGTTCTCCTTTGGGGTTCTCTCCGGCAGGGTCCCCCCTGGCACCAGTGCAAACACGTATTGGCCTATGTATTAAGACAGACTGGGGCAGAGATCTAGGGTAAGGTCTCTACTTCTAAAGTAACTCTGTGGCTCAGACTTCATTTGCTACCAGACTAAGCCTATTGTAACAGCAAATAAAACAATATTGATTTTGCAAGTGGCAACATGGCTGTGCATCTTATTGATCAGGATCAAGCACTTATCACTCTCCAGACCCAGAGTGTGATAATGTTATGCTCAGGTCTCAGGTCTTAATTACAACAGTGGCCTTTACATGGTTCCAAGCCCAATGATGCTCAATAACACTGCTGTGTCTGACCTTCCTTTTCAGCCAGGCAAAAGTTTGTGTTGTTCTTACACATGATAACATTTTACTTTGTCTGACCTCTCTGTTGCGTACTGTTGGTATTTAATCTTTAATGTTTCTCCTTGGCATCGTATATACCTACAAAGTGTTGCTCAATTACTGTCAGTAGAGAGCCATACATACCTGTGAGTAGATGAAGAATCAGGATGTCCTTGTGTCCAATGTGTGTCCTCTGTGACAGACAATTCAGAGTCTCATGTTTGACCCCTACTGAAGCTGCACATTCTGCTGAAGTGTCCCTGAACAAGACACTGAACAAGGAACTGAGTACATTTACTCAAGTTACTGAAGTACAACTGCTATAGGGAAATTTTGCATTTTTTACTTCAGTACAATTATTTAATAATTTATGTATTAGTTACTGCACACAAACTATAGGAAAATATACAAGTGCAGCTGAAATGATTGTCATATCCACACCTGTGTTTCTCCGCTCCCTCCCTGTGTGTCTCACTCTCTCCTAGGGGCGGGTCCCTGGCGCAGGCAGTAGGAGCCACCAAACTCGATCTCCGAAACGCCTACCACCTGGTCCACATCCGAAACGGAGATGAATGCAAAACACCCCCCTCAGCCACTTTGAGTATCTTGTCATGCCCTTTGGTCTAACCAACGTGCTGGCCGTCTTCCAAGTGCTGGTTAATGATGTGTTGAGGGATTTCCTGAACCGTTTTGTGGTTGTCTATTTAGATTTTGTCCTGATCTTCTCCTGCACCATGGCGGAGCACATCACACATGTCCGGCTGGTGCTTCAACGGCTCCTGGAAAACTGGCTGTATTTGAAAGCGGAGAAATGTGAGTTTCACTCTGCCTCTGTTACATTCCTGGGATACATCATCAAGAGCGGGCAGGTGGAGGTGGACCCGGAAAAGACTAAAGCAGTGGTAGAGTGGCCGGTTCCAGCTTCAGTCAAGCAACTTCAGAGATTCCTCGGTTTTGCCAACTTTTATAGGAACTTCATCAAGAACTACAGCACCATCGCGGCCCCTTTAACCCGACTCACCTCCTCCAAGGTCCCGTTCTCCTGGCCTCATCAAGCTGATGCTGCTTTCCGTCTCCTCAAGGAGCGCTTCACTTCGGCCCCTGTCCTCACTCAGCCTGATTCCTCTCTGCAGAGTATTCTGGAGGTGGATGCCTCGGATGTCGGGGTGGGGGCGGTCCTGTCCCAGCGTGATGAGTCCACCCAGAAGCTGCATCCCTGCGCCTTCTTCTCCCGGAGAATCTCCCTTACATCCAGACAGCCAAGCGCCTAAACCCCCGCCAAGCCCGGTGGGCGTTGTTCCTTTTGTCCGTTTCGACTTCACCATCACATACCGCCCCGGCTCAAAAAACATCAAGCCAGATGCACTGTCCAAACAGTTCTCCCTCCAAGAGTCCCCCTCGAGCCCTGACACCATCATGCCTCCCCCCCTGTGTGGTGGGGGCAGTCACTTGGGAGATCGAGACCAGCATAAGGCAGGCTTAGCGCGATCAGCCAGACCCCCCTGATGGATTTTTGTCCTGGACTCTGTGAGGTCTCAGGTCCTGCAGTGGGGGCACAGCTCCCGCATCGCCTGCCATCCGAGTTACACCAGAACCCTCCAACTCCTTCAGCGCCACTTCTGGTGGGCCACCATGGATGCGGACACACAAGCCTTTGTCGCTGTCTGTCAGGTGTGTGCCCGCGGGAAAGCCTCTCACCAACTGCCTGCTGGTCTCCTCCGCCCTCTGCCGGTTCCCCGTCGTCCCTGGTCTCACATCGCTGTGGACTTCGTCACCGGGCTGCCCCCATCCAAAGGTAATACCACTACACTCACCATCGTTGAGTCTGGTTCATTTCGTTGCACTCCAGAAGCTTCCCTCGGCCCGGGAAACAGCGGACCTCCTGGTGCATCATGTGTTCAGACTCCATGGCATCCCCTCGGAAATCGTTTCTGATCGGGGCCCTCAGTTCACGTCGCAGGTTTGGAAGGCTTTTTGTTCTGCTTTGGGGGCATCAGTCAGTTTGTTTATCCTCAGACTAAGGGGCAGGCGGAGCAAGCTAACCAGGACCTGGAAGCAGCCCTGTGGTGTGTTGCTGCCCAGAATCCTGCTTCCTGAAGTTCTCATCTGGCTTGGAATATGCACACAATTCCCTCTCCAGCCCGGCAAGAGGTATGACACTGTTTGAGTGTGCTCTTGGATATCTTCCCCCTTTGTTCCCAGCTCAGGAGGGGGAGATCGCTGCCCCATCAGTGCAGCATCATCTCCGCCGCTGATGTAGGATCTGGGGGAGTGCTCGCTCCGCCCTGCTCTGCTCCACTGAAAGAAACCGTCGTTTGGCTGACTGACGCCGTGCTCCTGCCCACATGTATCGCCCAGGTCAGAGAGTTTGGTTGTCCTCTAGAAATATTCCTCTTAAAACTGACTCTAAGAAGCTGTCCCCCTGTTACCTTGGCCCCTTTGAAGTCTCTCATGTCGTGAATCCTGCAGCTGTTAAAGTGAACCCCCCCCCTTCTCTCAGAGTGCATCCTGTGTTCCACGTTTCTCAGCTCTGGGTCTGTGTCCTGGTCCTCTTCACCCCCCGACCCCCCGGTTATTACACAGATGGTCATTTTGTGTGTTAAGTATTCCTTTAAATCTGACAGATTCTTCATGTTGCTCGGATCCCAAACATAATAAATACTTAAATATCAACAATGTAAAAATGGTAGCACATCTCAAATTGCCAAGTTAAGGAGGCGGACAAAGTACTCACATTTGACTTCTTTTAATGGCTCACATCAAAAAACAAACACTTTCATCTGACTTAAATATCAACATTTTTCATGTAATGTAATTTAAAAAAGCGTTGCAAGTGCTGAATGTGCTTTCATTTTTGGCCAGCATAGTTTTAATATATGTACTAAAATAGCAGTAAATTGTGATTCAAAATAAATTACAGTGTGTGTGTTATGGTAATGAAGATGCAACAGTGTGGCTCAGTGATGTGTTTTCTAGTAGTCCCCCCCCCCTCCTTGAAGGTCAAGTTAATTCTATTTCATTTTATTTTCTATATAGTGCAACAGAAGGATTAGTGAAAACTCTGAGTATGTTGAGCCTGAGATGAGGGAAACTCTGAGTCAGAAAGCCAGCTCAGCAAGTCAGTTACTATGGCAACTTACTCTAAGCCTGAGGCTGAGTATTGCAGGTAGGAGAGACGTGGCTTGTCCTTAGTGAATGAAGTTGTGGACGTTGAGGCACAGTTTATTCAGAGGCTGCTGCATAAGGAGAAGGTGACTAGACCCCGTTTGGTTGTCTCCCCGGAGGAATGTCTGTATGAAAGAAACTGTTTGACCTCACAGTTTTTCATTTATCTTACAATCTGTTCCACCCACATATATCAAATATTACACATTGTGGATTTACAATATCATCGGAGCAAATTTTATGCATTTTCCTTTGATTCTTCGCCAGCAGCAGTTTTCTTTATAACATCAGAGACACTGAACACATCAGAAAGACAGCGGTTTGTTGGGCCGTAAGAAAAGTGACTCTGGCTCTGAAAAGACTTTTGCCCGTTTTTTGTGCTTTTCCCTGGACATAAATCAGAATTGATTATCAAAGTATTTGCAACAGAGCATTGGTGGCTTAGTGGATGGAGCGGACGCCCCGTGATCAGACGCTGATGCAGCGTCCGCAGGTTCAAACCCAGCCTGCAGCCTCTCGCTGCGCGTCGTTCCCTCTCTCCCTCAACATTACGCTGTTTTGCCATTAAAGGCAACAAAATCCCTGAATCTTATCTAATGTTAAAAAAAGAGGAATTCCAAAGAACTGCAGGTTTGTCAGTGCTAATCAGAAATTAATCAACATTACATGATGCAATGATTCATGAATAGCCTACTTTTCATATATTCAAAGATTCCGTGGTGTAACTGGCTCATTTACTGGACTCAACAACCCATAATAGCTCCATCTGAGCATAAAGGAGATTATGTGAATCAGAAGTCATTTCACAGCAGTTCAGCAATTCAATGAACTGCAGCCTAATATTGACAGAATGAAGAAAGTATAAGCAAAACTTTTACCAGTCTGTAGGCCTACAACATTTTTGTGTTTGATGTTGAGTCACTGCCCAGTGCGTTTGGGCTCCATCAGATGTGCTGAATTAGATGATACAGCAAATGATATTAAAATAAGCTTATATGAACTCTGTGTAATGTTTCTATATTTTCTGTATATTAGACACATTAACTCATAACATTACATAACATCACTTCACATTACCTACTAACACACTCTGCAGTCTGTTTCCATCACACCTCACACTGTTTAGCTGCAGCTGACATGTTAGTTTTTTGTTTTGTTTTTTCATTTCGCGGTCATTAAAATCTCCAACTCAGCTGGGATGAAACAAGTGGCTTTCTGCTTTCGGCCACTGAATATCACGTTATCTGCACTCCACTGATGATGTCTTTCTCCCCCGGCGCACGGCGGAGTTCAGCCCCGATGAACGCACAAACACACACAAACACATGCGCACGCACACACACACTCACACACACAGACACAGGTGAGCGACTGCATTTTCTGACCCGAGTGAGACAATTATAACTGAGCCAGGCCTGAACCCACAGTACGGCACTGTACACACACAGTCAATCAAGCAGAGCCTGTGTTGCGTTCAGGCGTTGTCATGTAAATAAGAAATTCCAGTACTTGAATAGGCCATAGCACAATAGCACAGCACTGCTGCTGCTGCTGCACGCCACCATTTTTTTGTTTGTACTGATACGACGACGCGAATTATTAGCGTCCACGTATTTACGTAGTCAGTGACGTTGCCCCAGCCCTACAATACTTTATTGATAAGATCAAATCATTGTTTGCTTAAAATGTAAAATGTAAAACATATAATTAAATTATCAGGTTGATAATGTCAGAAGGGCCTTTGGCACAGATTGCTGAGACAATCCCTGAAGCCCCTTTTACACTGCCAGATTTTTGGTGAATGTTGGGCCGCTTTGCCGGCAAGGTGCGAGCGTTTAGACACACAGAGCTGGATTGGCGAGTTAATCTTTAGATATTGGTCCCTAGATTATGTTCACTGAGTTTCATGCAGCTTCCTAGGAAGAGATCAATTTTAAGTGTTTTTCAAAAAATTCAAAATGACGGAAAGTCTTCATAACCGAAGTTATGGGTTCTTGAGGCAAATTTGTTCCTCATGAGGAGAGGCATTTCTGTGCAAAGTTTCATGCCCCTACAACATAGGGGACATGAGATATGCCCATTCAAAGTTTGCAATTTTAATCGGCTGCTATAGCGCCCCCCTTTGGCCAATTGATGTAATATTGCTTCATTCGCATCCTCCCAGGACCCTCTACCACTGTGCCAAATTTCACATGGATTGACCAAGTCAGTGAGGAGAAAAAAACGTGGAACAGACACACAGACACACACACAGACAGAGTTTTCGTCATTATATAGTAACGTGTTTGGATAGGAAAAGATTTGGCCTCTATCTGTAAGGATTTATAAAACAGTACTCACCGAATGTACTGGGGATCTCAGTCATAGAATAGTGGGCTAAGAGGGAGCACTGCCACTCAAGGTTCTGTTGTCAATCGTTGAATCTAGGTACTAGGTCAATCAATGGTCTCTCTCTCTCTCTCTCTCTCTCTCTCTCTTCAGTGATCTTCTAAGATCAGTGGAGGAGGGAGAAAAATCAGTGGAGTAAAGTAATCACTTGGCGGAAGATACAGCGAAGCCTGAGGCTCATCCAGGTACCTGACTTCCATTTCATGCATCAGCAGCTGCATCACAAACACAGCCCTAGTCTGTACTCCCATCTTAAACAACATGAGCAGCCAGACGCTCCGTGCACCTAGTGACCTATTTCTCCCCAGAGGAAACTCCCAGATTGCACTGCAGCACACCGCTACTGTCTACCCAATAGCTGGCCATTGTTCTGCAGTCCTACACACTCAGGCTGTGACAACAGCAGCCATACCACATTTCCAGAATGCCAATTGGCAAAAATATGCCTCCTGCCTCTGACATCATCAGCTTATGTGTATGGAGACAATGTCATGTTGTACCCATACAGCGCCTGTTCAATGATGCAATAGTTTTACAGCTCCACATCTACAAAATGGTGCAGTGATCCATTTAGAAATTTGAATAAAATTGCTCCATTTAAATTGAGTAATTTACCATCAAGTTGAGGAGTCTTAGATAGATAGATAGATAGATAGATAGATAGCCTTTATTGTCCCATGGGGAAATTCTTTGGCATGTTGATGATGCTGCAAAGCTACCTAAATTTCTTTCACTCACTTATACAAATTATTCGACCTCAGACACGCTCTCTCTGGAGCAGCCTTCACTGTATGCCTGCTATTACCTTTGGCTGGCTTGAGAGGAGAGTGGGTAGAGGGTCACAGTGGGTGGCTGGGAGAGGAAGCCATGGGTTTGTATTTATTTAACAATTCTAAAATGCAAATGATTGTATACACTGAAGAACCACTGTAACAAAGGACCTAAGGGAAAGGTCAGCAGTTTTTCTCTGAAGGGTCAGGCAAAGAAGGGATGGCCAATGCATTAAATACTAACTAGACAGATTTCAGTGTCTCTAGGTCTCAGCATCCATATTGTTTATGTATGGGGTCATTATGGGCCAGTCAGGTCTGTTAGGGTTATCCATTTTAAGCTAACCTTGTTTAGCTTTAGTAGCTTTGTTAGTTTGCACAGGAGCAGAGGTGAGAGGTACTGCAGCTGTTAACTCTGATGTATGTATGAAAGAGTCAGCTTTTAATTTACTTATTAGACATGGTCAAATTTTGGCTATCACTTTATATTTAGATACAGATACTACTACTACAACTAGAGTTGTCTCCTTATAACCTAATAATAATAACTTTAATTTATATAGCGCCTTTCAAGAAACCCAAGGTCACTTTACAGTACATAGTAATGAAACAATAACACCAACAGGACAGTACAATACAACACAACACAAGCAGTACAGAAAAGCAACAAAACTATAACAAACAACAGAAGAAAGCAGAGAAACTGTGTGATGGTACACTGGGCATGAGATGGATTATTGAATTAAAAAGCCATGGTGAACTGATGAGTTGTGAGGGTGGATTTGAAAATGTCCAGTGAAGGGGCGTTGCGGATAGGATAACCTTCTTATCACTGCTTACTGATAGGACGTAAGGAAACTGTTATGATATAAATATTCTCTGCAAATTAGTGGCCTTTTAAGGTGGTAGTACTGCAAAAATCATCTTTCTCCCTTGAACGCTCTGCATAGTCTATTCATATGCAATGAAACACAAAACTACAAGTATTAATAGTATCCAAATAACTTTAAATTAAGCACTTCTAACTCAGAATATGCTCCTCATTCTAAAGTCAACACAACTGCAATTGCTTATGAAAAATTCATTTGTAGTTTGACACTACTTAAACCATGCAACTTCCCTATTCTAAAGTTGCCTCATCTTAATACCATTATAAATCCATACAACTACTGCAATGAACAGACCTTCTTAAATAAGGCAGTTCATTACACTTTTTCTGTTTACGGGAAATCCGTGTGTCATATTTCACATCGTGTCCTTACGGTTCTCTCTCTCTCTCTCTCTCTCTCTCTCTCTCTCTCTCTCTCTCTCTCTCTCACACACACACACACAATGAAACAGTCACACACGTGCACACTTACCCCCTTTCCAAGCAGTTCCAGTGCTGGTTCTCAGTTGGTTCAACTTGCGAACCAGCTGAGAACCAATTTGCTTTTCCACGGCTCGAGGTGGTTAGGGTCATTGCGTCATTGTATACATCAGTTACGTTGAACAACAACAACAACGATGGCGGACCACGTACTTGTGCAGCTGTTACTCCTGGCGCTACGAGGCCTCATCAGCATCCAAACACGGCAGATACGTCGTATTTGTGCTGCTCGACAAGATTTGTATGACGTTCCAGAAGACACGGTTTGTCTCTTACTAACACTGAACGTGAGATTGGTATGTTAGCCTTTGTTGTAAGCTAACGTTAGCTGGCAGAGCACAGCTAATTCACAATGCAAATGTGTAACGTTATGTGTTGTGCACTTATTCAGACAACTGAGGGCTTATTGTAGTTTCAGCTGGACAAAAGAGGATGCTTAGCTATTGATTTTAGTATTGATCACTCTCCACTCAACATGCTTATTTACCTATGCATTTTTGTTCTACCCCATGCAGAGCTGGCTCATGAAGCCCTTTGCGGACACTGGCATATTGACCCCTGAACAACACACCTATAACTACAGATTAAGCAGTGCATGACTGGTTGTGGAAATGGCTTTTGGGAGATTGAAAGGACAGTGGAGGTGCCTCCTAAAAACCTGCCATTCAAATGTTTGTTATATTTAATTCTGGTTGTGTATGCTGCACATGTTATGGCTGCTACACTCCATTGTTTTTGTTGTTTTGTTGCTGCTTACCTGACTACTTTTACCTGTGTTCGCTGGACTACTTCATGTCACCAATATTGTTTCATCCTTCAGTTCAATAAATTCATAGAAATGATTATGGCTGTCATGTTCTCATTTCTTTATAAACACAGTGACTGAAGACATCTATGAAAAGCATCTTCATAAATGGGTAACCTGTTGAGTTCTTGACTTGTTTTTACTAGCTTTACTTGAAGTTATTACACAGTTAAATTGTACATCATTAAGTGAAAATATACAGAAGCAGACATGTCTCTTTAGAATTTTTTTTAGAATTTTTTTTATTTAAATACAAAAAACAAGCTATTGATAAAAGTGACAAGTGTGCATTGAATGAAAACTAAAACTTCCCATGAAGAAACACACTGGTGTCAGTCTCTACTTTCTGCAGCAGGGCATCATTCAGGTCCTTGCTGTGTTGCTTTGACCTGAGCTGCTGGATGGTGTTGGCGAGCTGCAGTGGAGTAGCGACGTTAGCTCGTAGTTAGCATTGTCTTGTTCGACGGCAGATAACTCTGTAGACCACATGAAAAACAGCGTTTTAAACAGTGACTCATCCACTACACATTATACTATGTTTAGCCAACTGAAAGGGGGGCTGGTAAGTGAGCCCATGGCTAAGTAACTTGCTAACGTTAGCTAATGTTAGCAAGGCTAACCTGTTCATCAGTTAACATTAACCCGAGCAGACATCAAAAACAATAGCTGTGTCCCAGTTTAGCGCCGCATCCTCCGAGGGACGCGGGCCTAAATTGGGACACAGCTGTTATCTCAAGAAACTGGTAACACTAAACAACTATGTGCAAGGCGAAAATGTTCGAAAAACAAACTTACTGGGGTCCGTTTGCGGCAGCGTTACGCTTTCGTCCACCATCGCCTCCAGCATTCATTGCGGTGGCTGAGCGGCTCAATAACCCCGCCCCTTTCCCGTGATGTATTGGTTCTTTCTTCTAGTCCAGCAAACTGGAGCCACTCTGGAACCAGTTTTTCTGGCCCAGAGCCAGTTCTTTTGTCGGTCAAAACAGGAAAACCGGTTCCAAATTAAGCACTGGCCCAGAACCAGCACTGGAACTGCTTTGGTGGAAAAGCGGTAACTGACACATATTGTACACACATAAAGCTTTATTTTTTTCAAATGTTTATGCTTTCTAAAAAAATAAGCCTGTCAGTTTCTTTCTCTCTCTCTCTCTCTCTCTTTTCATCATATTTAATCTATCCCACTTTGAATTTCTACTTTCACCTACAGAAATCATACAAACATATCACATACATACCGTACAAATGCCAAACTTAACTCTTTAAAAACATTGGAGCTTTGAAGCTGCTTTTTTCCACTATTTTAAAAATACTGTTGTTTTTTTTAATGATTTCTCACAATCACAGTGATATAAACACAAAGCATTTATTTTTCAGCCCTTTAGATAAATCATGCTAACATTTAGCTTTGAGAGCATTAAAGTTTAGCTTTTAAGCAATGTATTTTAGCTCCTAGCTTTTTTAGGTAACAGGAACTCACATTGGTTGCAATATGAGAAAGTTTGCTCTGGCAGATGGGCAGTGCTTCATCTCAGCTCAAAACAGTTTTCAACATGGCAGCTGGGTCACAAACTCTCTCATTTTCCAGCTTAACAGTACATTATAGTAAGTTTCTGAAATCATTTTAGGTGAAAAGTAAATGCAGTAACAGAATCTTGTTTCACATTTGATCAGCACTGTCTAGTTTGACAGTTTGACCGCAGTTCATGATTTCCTGCTGCCCTCTCTCTGAAAATGGTCTGTGATTGCTCAAAGTCTCCCATCATGAGCAAGATTTTCTAAAGTCTGACAACGGAACCGAGTGCAGGTGCAGAAATCTAGCTATTGAGTACAACTTGATGCTATCTCCTTCAGTCACTTGAGATATGACTGCAGCTTTCAGCCAGGAGAAGATGTCATCAGGTGGCGTCCAACTGTTACTGGGCATTTCGACGCTCAACCACAACGCCCTCCAGTTGGCGGGTTGGCAGTGACGGCCAGTCACTGCCCATCTTCTCCTGGCCCCCAGGTTAACCACTCCCTCCTATTCCATACCCAACAAGGGGCTCTCTCTGCTGCCTCCCCCAACCTACGGATGGCTGTCTTCCTCTCCCTTCTTGCTATCCCCAAGGCTGTGAGCATCTTCCACACAGACTGCACAGGGAAGCCCCTGCACCTGACCTCAACTGGGAATAGTCAGGCCTGCCATCCTTTGTCCCTGTATTGTTGGATCAGGTCCTGGTACATTGTGGCTTTTCTCTCTGAGGCCTCAGCACATCTGTCTTCCCAAGGGACCGTGAGTTCGATCAGGAGGATCTTCCTGGCCTCCTCAGACCATATAAATATGTCGGGCCTCAGAGAGGTTCGGACATCGAAAATGTAGTTTCCTTCCCAGGTCCACACTCATCTCCCATGATGGTACTGTCTGCGGGAGGCCCTTCTTGGTCTTCTTGGAGGATAGTGGTTTTTCCCCCTCCCTGATGAACTGAATAGATGCTGTTGGTCTCACATGGACTTGCCGCTTTTTCCTTCTCTCCTGCTCCAAGATGTCAGCCAGTGCTCTGAGGACCTTATCGTGGCCCCAACGGTACCTCCCCTGGCTAAGAGCAGTCTTGCACCCGACCAGTATGTGTGTTCTTCAGACCATTTGAATTGCAATATTTTCAAATTTAAACTATCTACCAAAGCTTTAAAGGGATAGTGCACTCAAAAATGAAAATCCAGCCATTATCTACTCACCCTCATGCTGAGGAAGGCTCTGGTGAAGTTTTAGAGTCCTCACATCCCTTGCGGAGATCGGCGGGGGGGAGCGGCTAGCACACCTAATGGCTGACAGCGCCCCAGAATAACGTCCAAGAACACAAAATTGAAACCAAACAATATCTCAAACACGCTCATCCGTAGTGATCCAAGTGTCCTGAAGCCCCGACATAAAAAGTTGTTTCAAAAAACGTCATATGAACTCTCTTTTTAGCCTCACTGTAGCCTGTAGCTCGGACTGCTTCTCTGTGCTCCGTGCTCACGTGTGCTCGCTTACGCAAGACCAGCAAAAGCATGAGCTTTGCTTACCCGTGTTTACATCACGTGACACGTGCACCGCAGGGACAGACAACGGTAACCACAGTAGCTAAAAGACAATTTGCACTATGGTCTTTTAGCAAAGGACAGCCCAACATGTCTGAAGACTTTGAAATTGAGGAGGAACAGCATTTCTTTGTTGAGCCGTATTTGTTTGAGCCCAAGTATACAGATGCGGAACTCAGGCTACTGGATGAAGCAGCCGCCGCAGCTTGAGCCTAACCCTCAGCCAACCACAGAATACCGGAGTCGAGCACTGGAAACCTGGTGGTGTAGTTGTTTCAAATGCAAAGTGTAGCGGATTACCTGGGGTTTCTTTTTTCGGGGTGCCAGTCAGAGCTCCCTCTGACAATTTGAATTTGAGTAGTGGTCAGGTAATCCCCACAACGATACACAACTCAGACCCTTTTGACCCCGTGTCATGTATCCTTTTGAATTCAAACCACCAAGACAATGCAAGACCAGCAAAAGAAGACAATTGACAACGTCACACAGTTAAACCCAAGTGTATTCAAATTCCCACACAAACAAAAATGTCCTTTTCAGGCAAAACCCACAAAGCAAAATAATCAAAATGACCCACAACAGCAATAAATAACAAAAACAGCTCAATTCAAACGACACCAAGCTCAGTCTCTCTCTGTCCCAGAAAAACCCTCCAAGTGACCCCTCGTCCCACAACAAAAATCTTCAGGTCAGGTAACTTTTAATCCCCACCGAGTAACTCCTCTTGACTGGAAAAATGAATAGAAGATCTTCCGAAAATCTCCGACTTTTGTCGGAGTTACCTCAAACGAGGAAGGTCAGTTGGCTGGGTGGCTGCTCGCTCAGGAGTTTCCCATTCCTGGCGTAGCTCCAGTGATCCGGTGAGGGTCCCGGCTTTGTACTCCACGGTACGACGGGGGTTTCACTCTGACCCGATCGCGGACTTTTTCAAAAGCCAAGGATTGGCACGGCTACTCTCAGGTAAGAAAAAAAACGCCATCTTGCCATGACACCATTTTGTAAACTGAGGAGTGTATTGTTGAGGGGACACCATTGGCTGGTGCTGGAGGTGTGTCGGGGCATGAATTATGGCGGAAGGGACGTTTCAAGATTTAAAGACGTTTTTTTTGTATTATTATTACCCTGGCGGATCGCCACAAAAGCAATGCCAACGGATGAGGAAAGTCTTTGCTGCTCAGTCTGGGAATTGGCGATGCCTGCACTTGAGAATCTGGACATCAGTACTGACGAGACTGCTGCTCTTCAGAGACTGTGCATCACCGATCACCCTGAGCGCGCACACGTGAGCGTGTAGCTACAGGCTACAGTGAGGCTAAAAACAGAGTTCAAATGACGTTTTTCTAAACAACATTTTATGTCGGGGCTTCAGGACACTTGGATTGCTATGGATGAGCATGTTGGAGATACTTTGTGATTTCAATTTTGTGTTCTTGGGCTCTGTCAGCCATTAGGTGTACTAGCCGCTCCCCCTGCCGATCTCCGCAAGGGATGTGAGGACTCTAAAACTTCACCAGAGCCTTCCTCAGCATGAGGGTGAGTAGATAATGGCTGAATTTTCATTTTTGGGTGCACTATCCCTTTAGTACAAGGCATTTTCAGCTCTGTCAGACAATTTATCGCAACTTCCAGCTTTGACAGTTTTACAGTTTAGCTTTCAGTTTTTCTAGCAATGTCATTACACTCTTAGTTACTTTAGGTAAATGGGAGCTTATTCTTGCTCTGGTCTTGGATGGATTTTCAAATTAAAGCCCCCAGATGGTAAGATGAGTTCATTGAAGGCCCTGGACAAGGCTGGATTAAAAAAGGAAAAAAATAGCAGTGAATTGAAAACATCTTCTATCTGCTCCATATGATTTTTTTTACGTTTTACCTACAAACCTCATTTAATATTAAACAGGTCACAAAGCAGTTATACCTCTTCTTAACATATTTTGAGTGACTACTATGGCATTATATTTGTGTCATATGTCGCGCGAGCGGATAACACATCTGCACGCGCGCAGATCTCTCTCTCGTGTAAATTATTTTGTGCCACGCGCACTTGTTTGATCTTCGTGCACATATTCAGCAACAGAGTGAAGCAGAGGCAGGTGCGAGCGATTAAAAAACAGCAGCAACACACTCAACAACACTGTGCAGCTGCTTTGCGCGCACTGGCTCGCTCCTGCTCTCGTTCTCTCTCTCCCCTGTGCTCGCTCGCGGTGGAGCTCTGCTCGCTCGAAGCAAGGACTTTTGACACTTTGGGGGCGGAGACCAAGGCTGACCCCGGCCCTCTTATGATAAGTCATTTTCCAGCCCTCCACGTTGGTGCCTTTTCGGTTTTCTGCTGATGACAGCTTCCGTTACAGACAGGAAGCTCAGTGGGTTTTTTGGTTTGTTTAGCTAACTAGCCTGGTAAGAAGCTACACGCTGACTATGAGGGAGAAAAACACACATGGAACTTGCTATGGGTTGGGGAACTGCAATAGGCTACATACTTCCATGGGAAATACGGGCTAGAGTGATGCACCATCAAAGTGATTTATTAGTTCTCATCTATTAAAGGTAGAGTCTGGAGTTTTGTTCATTGCAGTTTGTAAACAAAACATTCAAACTGGGCCCCTCTTCTCTGGCTCAACTGTGTAGCATCCTGCCCCAGACAGCAGCAACAGCAGTTGTCAGGACCGTAAAGGAAAGGAATTACAGTCCGAGTGAAGCGCTGGAGCCATGGGCTGATACCCAGCCGTCACCGGCAACGGGAGCCTCCAGTGTTTTGTTGCAACGGGCAGGAGGGCCGTTGTGGTGAGCTGGGAAGCGGGTGTTAGCGGCGGATGCTAACCACTACCGCTAGCCGAAGTTAGCATCGAGCTAGCTCACCACAACGGCCCTCATACTTGTTACCAGTCGAGGCTTTAGTTGTCGGTGACGGCCGGGTATACGACTGTATTTCTTTTACTTTGCGGTTCTGCTGCTGTGAGAGAGACGTGCTAGCACTTGCTAACATCCGGGACAGCTAGTGGGGCTAGTAGCCCTCCTACTCTGCTGCACGTAGCTACATCTGAGCTCTGTCATCAACACATTAATACTGATAATAGTAATAATAATAATCAATTTAAAAGTCCATTCTCATTGAGGCGAATATCCGCGCGGATTATTTTCGCGGAAGGTGTCATCAGCAGAAAACCGAAAAGGCACCAGCGTGGGGGGCTGGAAAATGACCAATCATAAGAGGGCCAGGGTCAGCCTTGGTCTCCGCCCCCAAAGTGTCAAAAGTCCTTGCTTCGAGCGAGCAGAGCTCCACCGCGAGCAAGCACAGGGGAGAGAGAGAACGAGAGCAGGAGCGAGCCAGCGCGCGCATAGCAGCTGCACAGTGTTGTTGTGTGTGTTGCTGCTGTTTTTTACTGCGCGCAGCAGTTGAAATCTGCGCGCGTGACACGAAATAATTTACACGAGAGAGAGATCTGCACGCGTGCACATGTGTTATCCACTCGCATGACATATGACACAAATATAACGCCATAGACTACCACTACTATTACATCTGCAAACTTTAGGCTAAAGAATGCATTTAAATGTCAAAATACTATGCTCTATATTCCACTTTTATTTCTACATTTCATGCTTCAAGTACAAAGTTTTTATTTACTTTAATAATCCCCCTGAGGGCAAATTCAATGTTTTCACTCTTGCTTGTCAATTACACACAGGTCTGAAAGACACACACATGCACAAACAGGACCTATACATGCACAAAGTGGAGAGATGTCAGAGTGAGGGGGCTGCCCTTGGTCAGGCGCCCCGAGCGGTTGGGGGGTTCGGTGCCTTGCTCAATGGCACCTCGGCTGTGCCCAGGAGGTGAACTGGCACCTCTCCAGCCACCATTCCAAGCTCCATATTTGGTCCGGACGGGGACTCGCACAGGCGACCCTCCGGTTCCCAACCCAAGTCCCTGTGGACTGAGCTACTGCCACCCCAAGACTTTTTTGTTAATTTCAACTTCCATCATTGACAGTACTACAGTTTAGCTTCAGCTCTTAGTTTTTTTCAGTAATGCAATTCAGCTTCCAGCTCTGCGATTTTTAGAATTTAGTTACCAGGTTGTTTTAGGTTGTTGCATTGCGCAAATGCAGTGCAATGCATTAATGCCATAAGAGCCCTGTATTTTTTAGCAATGCATTGCAATTTCAGCTGTTAGCATTCATATGCATTTTCTGATGTAAAAAATTTTTCTTATTCTTCATCTTTCTCATGAATTTTTGCGGTGCTACTCATCTTCATTGAGGTGGATATGGTCAATTCTGTAGGAGATGTACATTAAAGTCTAAAACATGACATTTTCTGTTGCCAATAGGGTGCACTATATTTGTCACTAATTATTGACAAGTAGATGGGTTCAGGGCGGGACTGTCATCAATCCTGTGAAGTTTGGGCAAGATTGGACCGTGTATGCTGGAGTTATAAACTATTTCCTGTTTAGTGGCGAGACCCCTAACTTTGACGCCATCCAACGGTCACACGCATTGACGAAAAACTCAAGCTTCTAATAACTTTTCATCTTCAAGGTCTTGGAGTGGGACAGACCAAGGTTTGAAGTCAATCGGATGAAATCTCTAGGACTAGGTCGTTCATTTAGGACCCCTGGAAATGGCCAAAAATGCACCAAAATTGCACAGTAAATTCAAAATGGCTGTCTTCCTGTTGAGTTTAAAGCATGCCTCCAAGAGGCTTTTTTGTACGTCTCGGAGGGGGAAGTTTCATACATGCAGCTTAAAGTAGCGTCAGGGGTTGTTTGCTCAAACTTTTGTAGGGGGCGCTACTGAGCCATTTTTTGGAAACCGCACACGAGACCCTTAAAATATCAAATTTTTAACCAGTTCTGAGATGTGTGCAAAGTTTCATGAGTTGTCAGGTATGTTAAGCATCACAAAAAGGCAATGCATTTGGAGGAATAATAATAATAATAATAATAATAACAATAACAATAACAATAATAATAATAATAAAAGCTGCAAGCAGCGATGAACAGGCCCTCGCACCTTCATGCAACTCGGGGGGGCTGGCAGTACGCCTTCTGACGCATCAAGTCATTTCTGTCAAAGTTACACATTGCATGCAGGAGTGACTTGGCATATCCTTGATACAGTGCTGGAATGACATATTTCACATTTTGTATCACTTCCTCTTTCCACTAAAGGGAGTTGGAGAGCACACTATTATAGATCATGTTTTTATACATGAAATATATAAAGTGTTTAATGAGGCCTACTTCCTGTCGCCACAAGGTGGTATATGAGTATCAGGAAATATGGTCATATAAATGTTTTCAGGGAAGGACTAATATGAATCATCTGAAGTTTGATGGAGATCGGACCATTTACTCCAAAGTTACAGGAATTTCCTGTTTCAAGATGAGACATCAAAATTAAACCCTCTACAGCACATGTGGACACTAATGATATGTCATGTTTGTGAACATCAAATATAGACCACAGCATTGAAATTTCAGGTTAATCCAAAGATAATTGTCTTGTAACCCTTCAAGTCAGCTCCCTCTAGCATGGGTCAGGCTAGGCCCTCGGTCTCCCTATAAAGTCTCTGCGTTGTGTATTTTGTTTTTGGGTGGTGGAAGACGGAGAGAAGAACCAGGCGAGGAAACACAGGATCTGGGTTGAGCTGTCTTTATCTCAAAGCTTCACCTTTCAGAAAAGGACAAGAAGTTGTGCTTACAATACAAAATATGTCACACTGCAATAGAACATCTCCCATGGTCTTTTCCAGTAACCAGTATTAACATAACCAGCAGTTAACAGATGTGTGCATAAGTGAGTGAGAGTAAAAGAGTATGTGTGTGAGTGAGCGAGTGACCGTGACTATGTATGTATGAGTGAAAACTCTTTCACTCATACATACACACACTCTTTCACTCACACACACACACACGCACACTCACTCGAGTGTGCGTGTGTGTGTGTGTGAGTGAAAGAGTGTGGGTGTAAATGAGCGAGTGAGTGTGAGTGTGTGTCTGCATGTGCGTGGGTGAGAGTAAAAGAGTACATGTGGGTGTAAATGAGCGAGTGAGTATAACTATGTGTCTGTGCATGTGTGAGAGAACAATAATATGAAAAGAACCAAAACATTTTCCTTGCACAGGAATTGTAACATGCTTCTGGGCCACCACATACATTGGTAATAAACTTAAACTCCACAGTTGTCTCTTTCACAAATGACCACACCACCACATTAATATAGCTCTTAGCATTCATATTTGTTGAAATGACACACTGGATAGTGCAAAACAATAACTTTTTTCTCCTATCTTTAGACTGGAGAGACAGTTCACACTGCTTACCTTTCAGAAAAGGACAAGAAGTTGTGACCTAAGATGGCCGCAACCAACAAAGAAGAATAGCCACACAGCACCAAAACAGACCAACAAGGTGACGCCCTCTGGGGGTTCCTTCACCAATTATTTGAAAATAATGAAATATCACTATTGTGGTTACTTGATTGTTTGTGTTGATATAAGAAGGGATACATTGTTAGGTTCCTTTTTTCTTTTTTCTTTTCTTGCTATTACCTGCAGCTGCTGTGTCAGCCTGATTACTGATAAGTGACACCTGTGTGTGTGAACCATTTACTTTGTTGCTTGTGCATGCTGAGGAAGGGTTTCACCCGAAACGTTCGTGTGGCAATAAACACTATAATTGGAGTGCTGTCCTGTACCTTTTGTACACAACTTTTGAAAATAATGAGGAAACCTCTGCAGACTCGTTACATTAGTTCACCTCCTTACATAGTGTTCATGATGTGAAGCGTGAAGTGCAACATATGTGCAATATATCCTGCTCAGTCTTTGACAGCACCCATCTTCTTTTCTTTGGCTTCCTGCCACAGTCTTCGTCCTATTTCGATCTTTTGCTGATCAGAGACAGGTTTCACAGCTACTGAATGGTAGGACAACTTCTTGGGCGGGCATCTGTCTCTTGGCGGGTTTCTTCTGCTTTTCTACATGCTCTTTGGAAGCCACCTTCCGGCTTCCCGGCCCCCTTGGTTCAGTTCCACTCCCTAAAGTCTGTCCTTGACACTTGTCCTCCCCCTCCTCCCGTTCGCTTTGGTCCCCCCCTTCGTACATCTCCTCAGGCTGGGTTTCAATTGCAGTGTTCCTCTGGTCCTCCAACTGAACACCTTCCATATCTTCTGTATCACTGCAATCAGTGTTTGCCTCAATGTTCGGCTCCCTCGTCATACACAACCCCGGCTGGGGCTCCACGGGGAGGAACATGCATTGGGTAAGCAGATTTTGGTGAACAACTCTCTCCCTGTCTCCATCTTCAGTCTGGACCACATACACAGGTATGTCAGGCTGTTTCTTTATGACAATGTAGGGCTGGCGTTCCCACCTATCTCCAAGCTTCTGTCTGCCTTCCACGTGACAAATCTTAACGAGCACCCCGTCCCCAGGCTTGAATTCATGAGGCTTCGCCTTGCGGTCATATTGTTTTTTTCTGCTGTTCTTTTGCATGTCTGGACATCTGGTTGGCCTTATCATAAGCATTGCTCATGCAGTCCAGAAGGGCTTGAACGTACTCACTGTACTCACATGGCTCTGCACTCTCTGGCAGCCCTAGGACAAGGTCAATGGGCAGCCTGGGATGTCTGCCATACATTAGAAAGTATGGTGTGTATCCCGTCGAGTCATGGCACGTACAGTTATAGGCATGTGTCATGGCGTCCACATGTTCATGCCAGCGGGACTTCTCTTGTGGATCCAGTGTCCCCAACATATCCATCAGGGTCCTATTAAATCTTTCTGTGGTTCCGTTACCCTGAGGATGATATGGGCTTGTGTGTGACTTTGTGATTCCAGTGATCTTGCATAGCCCCTTCACTACAGCACTCTCAAAGTTGCGACCTTGGTCCGCGTGAAGTTTAGCAGGAAACCCAAACCGGCAGAGGAAGTTCCTCCACAGCACCTTTGCCACTGTGCATGCCTTCTGATCCTTGGTCGGGTAAGCTTGTGCAAAACGAGAGAAGTGATCAGTTACAACCAGCACATTCTCAATCTCACCTCTGGACCTCTCCAATGTTAGAAAGCCTATACAGACCAGTTCCATTGGTGGGCTTGTGTGAATACTGACCTGCTGTTGGAGTCTTCCTGAGACAGCACCTCTCACACTGTTCACACCATGCTTTGATATCATGGAACATCTTGGGCCAGTAAAAGCGCTCCCTCATCAGTGCGAAAGTGCGGTCCAAACCTATATGTCCCGAATCATCATGGAGGGCTGTCTTGGCGAACATTCGTAGCTTCTCAGGCAGCACCAACTGTTCCATTGACCCTCTTTGTCCATCTTTAACTTTGCGGTAGAGGATGCCGTCCTTAACCACCAACCTCTTCCATTCCTTCAGGAGAATGGACACCAGTGCCTCACCTTCCACACTGTCCCTTCTCTTTGGCTTGGTATTCAGGGACCGATGGTGCAGAACTGGTCCAACCACAGGGTCATCTCTTTGGCCAATCCTAACCTGCTGCTTTGTCATCACAGGCAGCGAGTCCGTCCCGATACCATCATATGACTCAGTTAGTGGATCAGGATTGCATGGTTGTGGTGCTTGAGGACAATCTGTGCTTTCCTCTGCCTCATTCAAACTTCCTGTCGCTGCTCCTGAACTTTACTTGCTGTGGGCATGTCTGCAGGGCTTGTGCGACTTCCTGACTGCATATTCTGGACAAAGCGTCTGCGTTGGCATTGCATTTTCCTTGGCGGTATTGAATATCGAAGTCAAGCATTGACAGGTGGGACACCCAGCGCTGGCCAGTCGCATCCAATTTTGCTGTTGTCATCACATATTTTAGTGGATTGTTATCCGTAATGACAGAGAATTTGTGCCCATACAGGTGGTCATAAAACTTCTCTGTTGCCGCCCACTTGAGAGCTAAAAACTCTAACTTGTGTGCAGGGTAACATGTTTCAGATGGATGCAAACCTCTGCTGGCAAACGCGATAACACGCTCCTTCTCCTCTTGGATCTGAGCGAGAACTGCACCAAGTCCTTCCCCGGATGCATCGGTCTGTAACAAGAAGGGTAGATTGTAGTCTGGGTAGGCCAGGACCGGGGCTGTGGTAAGTTTCTGCTTCAAGCCTTGGAATGCAGCCTCACATTCTTCTGTCCAATGAAACTGGGGAGGTGGGCCACAGGAAGCCTTGACCCCCCTTTTCTTCTTTCACGGGTCCCCCGAGGTGACACGATATAGAGGTGCAACAAGCTTTGCATAGCCCTCCACAAACTGCCTGTAGTAACCCGTGAAGCCCAGGAACTGCTGTACCTCTTTGCGGTTAGTGGGGTGTTTCCAGTCCGTCACAGCACTTATCTTCTCCGGGTCAGTCCTGATACCCTCAGCTGACACCAGGTGCCCAAGGTACTGAACCTCTTCCTTCATCAAATGACACTTGGAGGGCTTCAGCTTCAGCCCGTGTTCACGTAGCCGATTGAACACCACTTGAAGCCTTTCCAGGTGTTCCTCAAAAGTCTTTGAGAAGACAATGATGTCATCAAGGTAGATGAGCAGATTGATGTAGTTTAGGTCACCAAAACAGCAGGTCATCAATCTCTGAAACGTCGATGGGGCGTTTTGCAACCCAAATGGCATCCTGTTGGCCTTGTATAGCCCCATGGGTGTGCTGAAAGCTGTTTTGTGCTTATCCTGCTCTGCCACTTCTACCTGCCAGTACCCTGAGGTGAGGTTGAGGGTAGAGAAGTACTTGGACTGCCCCAATGCTTCAAGTGCATCCTCTATCCTTGGCAACAGAAAAGCATCCCTCGTGCTACACAGGTTTAGCTTCCTATAGTCCACACATATTCTCAGAGACCCATCCTTCTTAATTACCACCACCATCTGGGAAGCATAAGGGCTCTTGCTTGGGCGAATTACACCAGCCTCTTCCATCTCGGTGAGAGCCTTCTTGACCCCCTGCCACTGGGCGGGTGGTATTTTGCGGTAGGGGAGTCGAAATGGCCTTGGATTCACCAGGGGTATTTCATGCTGGACAGTCGTTGTGTGTCCATAATCCAAGGAATGCTTGGAGAAGACATCACTGTTCTTCTCCACCAGCTCTTCGAGCCTAGAACGCTGTCCTTCATCATCCAAGGCTGCTCCACTCAAGTCCACACAACATGCTGTAGGAAATGTGTTACCATTCACCCCTTGCTCATGCATTTGACATGCACCAGTCACCCCCATCTTGGTATTCTGACTCCTCTCCTGGCCTCCCTTCCCAGTTTGCAGTACTTCCTGAACCAAAAAGACATCTGCCAGGTGAGTTTTGGACCTAATAACAACTGTCTGTTTAGACAAGTTCTGTCTGTGTGAACCCGACAGGTGCAGGCTGGATAGGGCCGTCTCTTGCCTGTCCTATGGGGGGGAACACCACGGGGGGCACATTCTGGTAAGTGAGCATGGATGTCGATACAGCTGGAGCTGGGGCCGGCAGCGGGGAATTTTGTGACTTATACATGGCTGCTTGGGAGGCATACCAGTCAGTGGGCAAGGCAGTATTGTTTGTCACCATTGTAGGCATATGAGTTGTGGCTTGAAATTTAGGCTCTGAAGTCTGCGGATATTCGTGGGGGGGTGTCGGAACTGGTGGGTAAGGGCTGTGTGCTGGGGGTACATACATATTGGGAGCGACATACACTCTGTCAGGAGGGAGGTGTGGCTGGGGTAGTGGGGCCCACCTGACATCCCATACCGGGGGGGTGGCTACTTGGGACAGGCAAACTGGCAGCAGCACCATGCACTATGGCTTTGGGGTCTGGCATTGTGCTTGGGGCAGCATCATAAATGCCGGATACAGGGGTATTTATGGAGACTGGTGGGGCTGGTACAGAGGCAGGAGGGTTCCACCTGGTCACTTGAGAGTGCCCAGTTGGCATGAGGAACTCTGAAGCATGCATTCCATCAGGTAGGTGATGAGTCTGGAGTGGTGGGACATACCTGGTACTCTGTGCTAGTGGTATGGGTGTTGGGGCATGAATAATGGCCGTCCGATCCGGTGTTGTAGTTGTGGGGCCTTGGATGAGGAGTGGGTGACCTTGCACCATAGCTGTTGGAGTCTGAATTGAATCTGGGACATCATATCTATTAAATATTGGGCTGAGTATGGGGGGCGAAGGGGTTGGTACAGTGGTTGGGGGAGGCTGTATACTGGATGCGCGGGCATGTCCAGCAGTGGAAAGTACTGTCTGCCCAAAACTGGGGGTGGTGGCTGCAGGTTGCATGGTGGCTAGTAAAGGTGACTCATAGGGCTGTGCAGTATTTACCTGGTGGGGCTGCCCCTGTGTCGTCCTGGGCCTAACGGCCCATTGGGGGTCCACGTTGTGTTTGTATGGGACCATCATATCGACCATACACTGAGGTGACGACCCACCTGAGGCTTGGACATTATGATCATGGTCCATTGTGCCAGCACGTCGATTTAAAGTCTGTCTCACCGTGGAGTTTAGTTCCATTGGTGGTCGACCAGGGGTATCCTCCTGAGGACTTTGCATTTTCGGAGTTCAAAAGTGCTGCATGTACCGATAACTTATATGCATGTAATGGGGTGAGTAATATGTGTGTGTGTGTGCTGGTGGTAGTGTTGGGGGGGTGAATGCGTGACTGTGGTAGATGCAGCCAGCTATGGAATATGGACAGTGATACACACACACTCTTCAACAATAATCAGATGAACCCCCATATGTCAGTAAATAAATGAGTAGGTAACAGACACTCCCCATAAAACAACCAAAACTCAAAAGGATATGTTTACAGACACAGTAATGTTTTCTTTTTTTCCCCTCTTAACTCCCTCTCCTGCGCTTGTGTGGAATCCGCAGATCCGGGTCACGGCACCAGTTGTAACCCTTGAAGTCAGCTCCCTCTAGCATGGGTCAGGCTAGGCTCTCGGTCTCCCTATAAAGTCTCTGCGTTGTGTATTTTGTTTTTGGGTGGTGGAAGACGGAGAGAAGAACCAGGCGAGGAAACACAGGATCTGGGTTGAGCTGTCTTTATCTCAAAGCTTCACCTTTCAGAAAAGGACAAGAAGTTGTGCTTACAATATGGACATGGACATTGTGGACGTGCTGACGTATTGCGGTAAGCGAGTTGTGTCATTTCCGGTGTTTCTGTGACAGCGTCTCTGTACTGCTCTGGTGAATTCTACTAGCCTGCTTTCTCACTTCAGTTGCTTTAACGTCTACTTCAAGTCTTAACCCACACTGGTTCTGTTTAAGCACTTATAGCTCTCCTCCTTTCTACGACTTTCGCACTAATCTCTTAGCTGTTGTTTGCACGTTACTAGCCTTGGTAGCTACATTAGCTTTACAGTTAGCGATGGCTTGTCCCTCTGCTCTTTCTTGCTCGGTGTGCCAAATGTTCAGTTATGCCTCTGCCTCCTTTAGCGACAGTGGTAATTGTAATAAGTGTAGCTTATTTGCTGCGTTGGAGGCGAGGCTTAGTGAATTAGAAGCGCAGCTCCGCACCATTGAAAACCATTCAGTAGCTGCGGTAGTTAGCCAGCCCCCTGTAGCCGGTGCAGAGCCACATAGCATAGCCTTAGCCTCTGCTAACTGTCCTCTGGTAACTCCCGTTCAGCCGGGAGGTTGGGTTACGGTTCGCCAGAAGCACAGCTCCAAGCCGAAGCCCACGGCTCACCACCAGCCTGTTCACGTTTCCAACCGCTTTTCCCCACTCAGCGACACACCCGCTGAGGATAAAACTCTGGTTATTGGCAGCTCTATTCTCAGAAACGTGAAGTTAGCAACACCAGCGGCCATAGTCAAATGTATCCCTGGGACCAGAGTGGGCGACACTGAATCAAATTTAAAACTGCTGGCTAAAGCTAAACGTAGATTCAGTAAGATTGTTATTCACGTCGGTGGCAATGACTTCCGGTTACGCCAATCGGAGGTCACTAAAATTAATATTGCCTCGGTGTGTGAATACGCAAAAACGATGTCGGACTCCGTAGTTTTCTCTGGACCCCTCCCAAATCTGACCAGTGATGACATGTTTAGCCACATGTCATCATTTAATCGCTGGCTGTCCAGGTGGTGTCCAGCAAACGATGTGGGTTTCGTTAATAATTGGCAAACTTTCTGGGGAAAACCTGGTCTTATTAGGAGAGACGGCATTTATCCCACTTTGGATGGAGCTGCTCTCATTTCTAGGAACCTGGCAAACTTTATTAGTAATTTAAATCCCTGACAACCCAGAGTTGAGACCAGGACTCGGAGACGCAGTCCTATATGCCTCTCTGAGCTGACGGTGTCTGTCCCCCGACCACCTAAATTATTTAAATCTAAAATTAAACAAAGAGGAGTTGTGCATAACAACCTCATAAAAATTAAAACCTCTTCTGTGACAGAAAGACAAAACAGGAGATTTAAATGCGGACTGTTAAATATCAGATCTCTATCGTCTAAAGCAGTGTTAGTAAACGAATTAATATCAGATAATCATATTCATTTACTCAGTCTCACTGAAACCTGGCTGTGTCAAGATGAATATGTTAGTCTAAATGACTCCACTCCTCCCAGTCATAATAATACCCACATTCCTCGAGGCAGCAGCCGAGGAGGGGGAGTTGCAGCCATTTTTAACTCTAGTCTGTTAATCAGCCCTAAACCTAAACTAGATTATAATTCATTTGAAAGCCTCGTTCTTAGTCTTTTACATCCGACCTGGAAAACCTCGCAGCCACTTTTATTTGTTATAGTGTACCGTGCTCCTGGCCCGTATTCTGAATTTGTATCTGAATTCTCAGAGTTTTTATCCAGTTTAGTTCTTAAATCAGATAAAGTTATTATTGTAAGCGATTTTAACATTCATGTTGACGTTGATAATGACTCCCTGGCTAACGCGTTTATCTCATTATTAGACTCCATTGGCTTGAACCCACTCATTGTTTTAACCATACCTTCGATCTAGTTCTGACGTATGGAATTGAAATTGATAACAGTCTTTCCACAGAATCCCTCGCTATCGGATCATTATCTGATTACTTTTGATTTCTTTTTACTCGATTACACGCCACTCAGCAACAGTTATTATACTAGATGTTTATCAGATAGTGCTGTCGCAAAATTTAAGGAAAAGATTACTCCGTCGTTAAATTCAATACCAAGTCCCTCAGTAACAGAGGTTTCCTGTACCGACTTTGATCATTTTGTCGATAGCGCTGTAGGCTCGCTGCGAACAACACTTGACTCTGTAGCTCCTCTTAAAAAGAAGTTAAAAAAGCAAAGAAAGTTTGCTCCTTGGTATAACTCTCAAACAAATTTGAAAGGAATTGGCAATTAACAAAACTGGAAGAATCTCGTTTAATCTGGACAGACAGTCTCAAAACTTATAAGAGGGGCCTCCGCAATGCCAGAGCAAACTATTACTCAGCATTAATAGAAGACAATAAGAACAACCCCAGGTTTCTTTTCAGCACTGTAGCCAGGCTGACTGAGAGTCAAAGCTCTATTGAGCCTTGTATTCCTTTAGCCCTTAGCAGTAATGATTTTATGAGCTTTTTTATTCTAACTATTAGAGGCAAAATTCATGACCTCCTGTCCTCAGATAGTACTTATCTAACCTCAAACACAGCTGTAAAACTTAATATATATTTAGATTGCTTCTCCCCAATTTCTCTTCAAGAATTGACCGCAGTGATTTCTTCATCTAAATCATCAACGTGTCTCTTAGACCCCATCCCAACTAGGCTACTTAAGGAGGTCTTTCCTTTAGTTAACACTCATATATTAGATATGATCAATATATCCTTATTAACAGGCTATGTACCACAGTCTTTTAAGGTAGCTGTCATTAAACCTCTACTAAAAAAGCCCACCCTGGATCCAGAGGTGTTAGCCAACTATAGACCAATATCTAATCTTCCCTTTATGTCAAAGATCCTTGAGAAAGTAGTCGCAGACCAGCTGTGTGATTTTCTCCATGATAATAATTTATTTGAGGAATTTCAGTCAGGATTTAGAGTGCATCATAGCACTGAGACAGCACTAGTTAAAATTACAAATGACCTTCTGATTGCTTCAGACAAAGGACTTGTCTCTGTACTTGTTTTATTAGATCTTAGTGTGGCGTTTGACACAATTGACCATCAAATTCTGCTACAGAGACTGGATCACTTAATTGGCCGAAAAGGTTCTGCACTAAGCTGGTTTAAATCTTATTTATCTGATCGTTTTCAGTTTGTTGACGTTCATAATGAATCATCCTTATGTATCAAAGTTTGTTTTGGAGTTCCGCAAGGTTCTGTGCTCGGACCAATCCTATTTACTCTATATATGCTTCCTTTAGGTAACATCATTAGAAATCACTCTATAAATTTCCATTGTTATGCGGATGATACACAGTTGTATTTATCGATGAAGTCAGAAGAAAGTAATCAATTAACTAAACTCCATAACTGCCTTAAAGACATAAAAACTTGGATGAGCACCAATTTCCTGATGTTAAATTCAGACAAAACTGAAATTATTGTTCTTGGCCCCAAACAACTCAGAGACTCTTTATCTGATGACATAGTTTCTCTAGATGGCATTGCTCTGGCCTCTAGCACTACCGTAAGAAACCTCGGAGTAACATTTGATCAAGATTTGTCTTTTAATTCTCATTTAAAACAAACCTCACGGACTGCATTTTTTCATCTGCGTAATATTGCGAAAATTAGGCTTATCCTGACCCGAAAAGATGCAGAAAAATTGGTCCACGCTTTTGTTACCTCAAGGCTGGATTACTGTAACTCTCTATTATCAGGTAGCTCTAGTAAGTCCTTAAAAACTCTCCAGCTAATTCAGAATGCAGCAGCACGTTTACTAACAGGGACTAAGAAACGAGATCATATTTCTCCTGTTTTAGCTTCGCTGCACTGGCTCCATGTAAAATCCAGAATTGAATTTAAAATCCTACTGTTAACTTATAAAGCTCTAAATGGTCAAGCTTCGTCATATCTTAGAGAGCTCATAGTGCCATATTATCCCACCAGAACACTGCGCTCTGAGAACGCAGGGTTACTCGTGGTCCCTAAAGTCTCCCAAAATAGATCAGGAGCCAAAGCCTTCAGCTATCAGGCTCCTCTCCTGTGGAATCATCTTCCTGTTACGGTCCGGGAGGCAGACACCATCTCCACATTTCAGACTAGACTTAAGACTTTCCTCTTTGATAAAGCTTATAGTTAGGGCTGGCTCAGGCTTGCCCTGTACCAGCCCCTAGTTAGGCTGACTTAGGCCTAGTCTGCCGGAGGATCCCCCTATAATACACCGGGCACCTTCTCTCCTTCTCTCTCTATCGTATTCTATCACTGCATCTTGCTAACTCGGCCATTCTGGATGTCACTAACTCGGCTTCTTCTCTGGAGCCTTTGTGCTCCACTGTCTCTCAGATTAACTCATATCGCAGCGGTGCCTGGACAGCGTGACGTGTGGTTGTGCTGCTGCTGTGGTCCTGCCAGATGCCTCCTGCTGCTGCTGTTATCATTAGTCATTAGTCATACGTCTACTGTTATTATACACATATGACTATTGTCACACATGTATACTGCCAGATATTAATATATACTTTCAACATATTGTACCACAGTAGCCAGAACTATAACTATAATATTATTACTTTCAATAATGTTGTTGTAAACTACTGTCATTACCTGCATCTCTCTCTCTCTCTGTCTCATTGTGGCATGTGGATTACTGTTAATTTATAATGCTGATCTGTTCTGTACGACATCTATTGCACGTCTGTCTGTCCTGGAAGAGGGATCCCTCCTCAGTTGCTCTTCCCTACTGTTTTTTTTCCCCGTTAAAGGGTTTTTTTGGGGAGTTTTTCCTTATCCGCTGCGAGGGTCATAAGGACAGAGGGATGTCGTATGCTGTAAAGCCCTGTGAGGCAAATTGTGATTTGTGATATTGGGCTTTATAAATAAAATTGACTGATTGATTGAATTGATACAATATAAAATATGTCACACTGCAATAGAACACCTCCCATGGTCTTTTCCAGTAACCAGTATTAACATAACCAGCAGTTAACAGATGTGTGCATAAGTGAGTATGTGTGTGTGTGAGTAAGCAAGTGACCATGACTATGTGTGTATGAGTGAAAGAGTGAGTGTGCGTGTGTGTATGTGAGTGAAAGAGTGTGGGTGTAAATGAGCGAGTGATTGTGTGTCTGCATGTGCGTGGGTGAGAGTAAAAGAGTACATGTGGGTGTAAATGAGCGAGTGAGTGTAACTATGTGTCTGTGCATGTGTGAGAGAACAATAATATGAAAAGAACCAAAACATTTTCCTCGCACAGGAATTGTAACATGCTTCTGGGCCACCACATATATTGGTAATAAACTTAACAAACTCCACAGTTGTCTCTTTCACAAATAACCGCACCACCACATTAATATAGCTCTTAGCCTTCATATTTGTTGAAATAATCCACTGGATAGTGCAAAACAATAACTTTCTCCTATCTTTAGACTGGAGAGACAGTTCACACTGCTTACCTTTCAGAAAAGGACAAGAAGTTGTGACCTAACATGGCCGCAACCAACAAAGAAGAATAGCCACACAGAACCAAAACAGACCAACAAGGTGGCGCCCTCTGGGGTTTCCTTCACCAATAATTTGAAAATAATGAGGAAACCTCTGCAAGCTCGTTACATTAGTTCACCTCCTTACAGTCTGATAAGAAGTACTTCCTTTCGACACTAGGTGGCGCTATAATTATCAGGAAATATGGTAATGAAAATGTGTTCAGGGCAGGACTAATATGAATCATGTCAAATTTGGTGGAGATTGGACCATTTATGCCAAAACTACAGCATATTTCGTTTTTCATGGCGAGACCTCAAGATTCAACTCTCGGCATCGGTTCATTCAACACTGGGTAAATCCTGTGATAACCTTTGGTCACAACATAGTTACGCTTACATACACCAAGTTTGGAGCCAATCTGATTAAATCTGTAGGACAAGTTCGTCAATTAAAAAGCCCTGGAAATGGGCAAAAATGCACAAAAGTGGCACAAGTAAATTCACAATAGCGGACTTCCTGTTGGGTTTGGAGCATGGCTCCAAGAGGCTTTTTTGTACGTGATAGAGTGTTACAGGTGCATACCAAGTTTCATACATGCAGGTCAAACCAGCTTTGGGGGCTGCTTAATTGAAAATTTCTAGGGGGCACTGTTAAGCCATCTTGGTGTATCAAATTACAAAAATCACATCAGACAACAGGACTTGCAACCTCTTATGTGTATGCCACGTTTGGTGAGTTTTCAAGCATCCCTTGTCCCTTCAAAACAACATCGTGTTTGATGGCGAACAAGGCGGCACCACGGTGACAGCATTTGATGAAAACTCAAAAGCTTCATTTTTCTGCATCACTGAGGTCTAAGGACTTAGATCAGCAAGTTTGACGTCGGTCTGATTAACCTGCTAGAAGAGGGACATCACAGAATGTATAAAGTAACTTTCTGTTGCCAGAAGGTGGCGCTATGGCAGTGATTCAAAATTCCTCTTTAGATGTGTTCAGGGCTGGACTGTCATCATATGTGTGAAGTTTTGGCAAGATATTCCCACATGGAGTCAAGTTACAGCAACGTTTATCATCACGGTGCAACATCAAATTTCGCCACCAGGCCGTGGCCACACCCTTCGACAAAAACTCAGTTTCCACAATAAAGCGTCATCAACGTCTTATGACTTTTTTCACCAAGTTTGAAGTGAATCTGGTAAAGTATGTAGGAGATGTACATTAAAGTCTAAAACATGACATTTCCCATTGCCAGTACGGGGCACTATGTTTATTACTAATTATTGACATGTAGATGTGTTCAGGGCGGGACTGTCATCAATCCTGTGAAGTTTGGGCAAGACTGGACCATGTATGCTGGAGTTATAAACTACTTCCTGTTTAGTGGCAAGACCCCTAACTTTGACGCCATTCCACGGTCACACGCAGTGACGAAAAATAAAGCTTTTGCTTGAGCTCAACTCTTCATCTTCAAGGTCTTGGGGTGGGACAGACCAAGGTTTGAAGTCGATCGGATGAAATCTCTAGGACTAGTTCGTTCATTTAGGACCCCTGGAAATGGCCAAAAATGCACCAAAATTGCACAGTAAATTCAAAATGGCCGACTTCCTGTTGGGTTTAGAGCATGCCTCCATGAGGCTTTTTTGTACATCTCTGAGCGTTACACAAGCCTGCCAAGTTTCATACATGTAGGTTAAACTAGCTTCAGGGGCTGTTTCCTCAAACTTTTGTAGGGGGCGCTACTGAGCCATTTTTTGGAACCAGCGCACGAGACCCTTAAAATATCAAATTTTTCACCAGTTCTGAGATGTGTGCAAAGTTTGATGAGTTTTCGGGTATGTTAAGCCTCCCAAAAAGGCAATTCATTTGGAGGAACAATAATAATAATTAAAGCTGCAAACAGCGTTTGGCGGGACCTCGCACTCGCGCCCGTTTCGGCCCCCAGCATATGTCGTCACTGTGAATTATTTAGACATATCAAACATATTGCCACAAACATCAGAAAATCCTTACAGAGCTGAACGTTTTGATGTTTGAATGCTTTCTGTAGATGTAGGTATGTAGAAGTGATGTCACAATATGCAAAATAGATGAGCGAATTTCTTCCCATTAGATTCCTCTTCCTTTATTTTGAGGATGAGATGAGATGGGCTCATGAAGGCCCGAACATACTCGGGCATACTATAAGCGGAACGGACTCCGCGAGGAATGTCCGCAGTCATTCGGGCTTCCATAGTCGAGCGCACTTCCACGTTGTAGTTTCCTGTAAAAATGTCCGTGAAAAATCCCCGCAATGTGAAAAATACATGCCGAGCAGTCACTGGTGCGCGGAGCGGAGTCCGCGCGGTTGTAAAATCTGACCTTAGGCCTTGCAGACGTCCGCTGTGAGTCCGCACGGACCTCCGCGGAGTCCGTTCCACGTATGTTCCGCCCGAGTATGTTCGGGTCTTGAGAGAGCAGATCAGGAACGGCTGTTTATAATGGGTTTAACTCCTCAAACAAATTCTTGCCATACCCAAACTGTTGGTCCAATCAAGAAAAAAAAGTGATTGTGAGAGACAGCCACTTCTCGTGAACGCACGTGTCGTGTTTTATATTTCTAGAGTCAAAAATGTGGTCAGAGGAGCGAGTTTAAAATGTGTTGCACCTAAGCTTTTTCCAGAAATCTCTCCTCTGAGTTTACATGGGAGTGAATGAGAAAAAAATCAGCGCTCCCTTCGCTTTGGAGCCACTCAGCAAAATTGTGTACGTGTGAGAGATTTCCATGTCAACATATCTGTGAGCAGGACAAATTTTCCTACGTTTTGTGGTATAAATTGTGTCTGTACAGTGAAAATTGTGGCCATGGCAGCGAGTTAAAGACAAAAGTTTTAGACAATTTTTAGAGCCTCTCCACTCTAGCTCACAGCATTCTGTGCAATACACACCCATTATAGGCGGTGGGCCGAAGGTCGCTATCTGCTTTTGTTTTTGAAATGATCGATCCTCAGCGATAGAGCAGCTGCTTTTTTAACATTAACTTAATATATTTTTTCTGAACAAGTTTCCGTTTGTTGGCAGTCTCAATTCGATCATATTTTTATGAAAACTAAACTTATGTTTGATAAACTAAATCAGGCAAACGCTATGGCGTACTATACCACAAACCAATCAACAAGTTCCAGCGTCACCTGACTTGAAGTGTGCCATTGATATTCGCCCAAATAGGAAGTAAACACGGCTCAGAGGAGTTGACCGGAATAGACCGGAGTTAACCGTAAACAGTATGTAGTCTGTGTCTTTATGCTATCTAATCGACAGTATTCACCTGGACATTTTCTGCATATCTTCCGTGAGAAGCTGAAGACGTTTCTAACGTTAACTTAGTTGAAGTGTTTTGAACAGTTATTCACGTTGTGTATTAGCTCATTAGCCACCGATGTGTTGTTAGCATTCATCACTAGCAAAGTGAACGGACTTTTAGCCGCAGTACAGCTAACTCAGCTTACTAATGAGGCTGCAGTTCATAGTTTCCGATGAGGAGAACCTGAGGAATAAACGGACTGTGCTGTGAGTAACCCAGCTAACGCTCAGAGTATCCTGACTGCACTGCTCGGGCCCCGCTGTCATGGACGACATCGACGGGCCGTCTTCATCTTCGCCACTGACTGAATGAATGACTGAAAGGCTGTTACACATCGTCTGGACACATGTGTGACATCTTGATCCTCGCCTGCTGGTTCGAGAGACCATGGAGTTGACAGGAAATCAGACGCAAACTATCTAACTATCAAACTATGTGATGACTATGGTATTAGTACTTTTACTGAACAAAAGGATCTGAATACTTCACCATTGTATGATATATGAATATTTATGATATGAAAATTGAAATTGAATGTACTGTCCAAAGTCAAAACCACAATGTTGTACAAACCAATCTGCTGTATTGCCCTCTCTTTATTCTTGCGAACTCTCTCAATGTTTCTTCTGTTGGCATATTGCATATAACATTCTCGGTGGTAGCCAACATTAGCTGGCACACAAAGACATTTTCCTTTAACTCATATTTTTCTACAGCTATTGCTGCAACTTGGCTTTCTTTAGTATCAAAACTGACCCGCTCCAGAGAACTTCTTACAAATGCTGCCCAACTTTCGGCTGAAAACCGTATGATATTAGGAGCTGTGCTGCCTGCTACGTGCATGCAGCACTCCATATTTTCCAGGATGCATCCTTAGCTGCAGATGTGCTAGCTAAGGTAAACATGTATTTGGGTTGATGCAAATGAGATGACATTAAAAAAAAAAAAAAATCAAATCAAGTGGAGAAAACGACTCAGACTCATCACTTGTTGTATATTGTAGTTTATTAGGTCATTCATTAGACTCTAGAAGCTTATAAACTAGTCAGTTTAGAGTCTATTATTAAGAAATATATACATATATATTACAATTACTCTTTTGTTTAGTATTAGAACAATATGAGAAGCAGATGTAACATATGCCTCTTGCATGTTACATTAAATACATCAGTTGAGCTTTAAATGGTCACTATGTCGAATAGCAACATCTTGTAATATAGAATATAATTTTGCCAGTAATTTTACCTTTATTTAATAGTTGTAAAGTGTACATAATTGTGTTATTTTCATATTTTTATGCTGTTATCTTATATTTCAAATTTAATACTTGGCTACACAGTATCCAAGGTAACGATGCAGCTATAAAGCCCATCACCGGGGGAACAAGTCAGACCGGGCTTGTATCCCCCTTGTGAGTGTGTGACTGTTAAATGGAAACCTGTAAATATTAATGTATAGCTGATCTGAGAGGGACTTTATTACTAATTATAACTATATTGACATTCAGAGTGATTATCAATGTGTACTGGTTCATCTGTATCAATAGTGTCTTTTATGTAATTTGTAATGTGGCGATCAGCATACGAGTGGGAGGTTTAAGTATTAGGGAATGACCAACCAAACCAGACAACGCCACCTTGGGAATTTCACCCCAGGAAAAAGTTTTGTTTTACCTTATTGGAGCTAATACCAAGGCACTCAGGTTCGTTTTACTTAAGGAGCAGGAGACGTGGTTCCAGTTATAAAATTTTTTTTTTTTTTGTTTTATTACAAAATTTCATAAAACCAACATATATTAAAAGAAGCTTTGCGTGTAGCTCTTTAATAGAAAGAAATGCACAAACAGGGCTGGAGCTTACCAGTGGGAGAGACTAGGAGAACGGGGAGGTGAAGGAACCCAGGGAGAAAAGCACCCCACTCGCTCGTGTCACTCAAACACCAAAACCAAATAACTGAGGAGGGGTCGCACCACACACACACACACACCAAAAGAAAAGGGGGAACCCCACCACCAGGACACCAGGACTGCCACCGTAAGCTTCCAGCACCTGAAAAAAACAAGAAAAAGAAAATATTAAAGAAGGGGATAACTCCAAAACAAGCAAGCAAAGCAAACAAAACAACCCAATAAGCAAAATAACCAAATAAATAAATGAGACTTAAAGATAGGCAGCAACCAAGGTTACAAATTAACCAACTTAACAAAATAGTCAAGGTAGCTGCCAAAAATAACTCAATTTAATGGTTAACAAAATAAGCTAACAAAAGTGAATAAACAAAAGAAAAACAAATGATTTACTAGGAATAACATTTATACACAAAATAAATCAAATGATGAAAGTCCAGCTACCAGAATTTACAAAACTCAGGGAACTTGACCAAAAAAAACACAAAGTAATCCTAATGTAAGAGAGAAAAAAAAGGAGCTACAGTCAATCAAAGGTAATTAATTACTAATCTGAAAAGAAAATAAGATCTGATTAAACAAAACCAAAACAACAAAAATTAATCCAACATAAGAAAATCAAAACCAACACATGCTGCATCAGGGCTGAGGCAAAAGAAAGAGGAGCTAATAGGGGGGAAGAAGTTCTGTCGGTGGGCACAGAACATCCCATCCAGCCCAGCCATACGCATACAGCAAGCACGTGCAGAGCCCAGCAGATTAAAGCCAGCACAGGAGTGATGCGAGCAGCGCACTAAGCAAAACATGCAGCAAAGCAGCAGCGGGTCTTCAGACAGCGTCACACCGCATATCAATTAACATCGATCAGGCAGTGTCGATGACGCACACACACTGGAGAGGGTCGGAGCACTTCAGGTCTCCCAGCGGCAGTGGCAAACGCGGCTGACCAATAGCGCATTGAATGGCAGATTACCAGCGAGCCAGCCCCACAGGCGCAGTGTCCGCCCGTCGGACGTCTGCACAGGCGATGGCGAAGAGGAGGAAGTGAGGCGACCTGGAAGTGGGTGGGCCTCAGAGCCAAAGAGCAAGAGGAAGGCGAGATGGACACTGCCTCCCTAAATAAGGTGGCCTCAGGTGCGGATTGGCTAATAAGGTAGGGGAGAGCAACGTAGCACACTCACCCATGGGAGAACACTTCATCCTGCTACAGTAATATAGTTAGTCTTTGACATAGCTGTCAAGTCTCCCGTTTTGGCCAGGAAACTACCATATTTTACCCCTCTTTCCCGCTGTCCTCCCGTATTAGTATTTTCCCGTAAATCTCCCGTATTATAATAACATAATAACCCTGTATTATAACGTAGGAATGTTCACAGCATTTCAATGTCAACAAAGGTAGGCCTATCAGATTCTGATCACCTAATTGTAGTTAGTAAGTGGTTGACAAGTGGTTATTTTAGATTTCCTGTACACCTGTCTTAAAATGTAAAGGATACTGGAGCTTGGTTGGGGTGGTGGGACGGCTCGCGGCGGGTGCCGGAAAATTTCCCTTATTTTCAGATCCAAAACTTGACAGGTATGATCTTTGATCCTGGTCAAAGTTAGACTGTTGACCATATAATTTGTTATTTAACGGTTATTAAGCTTCGTCATGTTGACATCATTTATTAGTATTGTAAGTTTCCTTTGATTATGATTTTATTTATATTAAATAGTTTTACTGAGACCGGGCTTGTATCCCCCAGACCCCGTAGTGCTTGTAAGCAATAAACAGTGATCACTGAATCGACATCGGAGCATCTGTGTGTCTTTGTTGGAGTCAACTGACATTACTAACTGTTAGCCGTTAGTCCACCATCATTATTGCAACACAACGCAGAGACTGTAGGCTGTCGCTATTATCAGCAATATAAAAGAAACTTAACGGGGGCATACATAGAAAAATAAATCACAACACTGGCCATTTTTAGCACCTGCAAAGGGATTTGTGCAGACCCTAAGATTATACAATCATGTTACATACATATGTTAATGATGATGGTGATTATATACCATATATTTACATTAAATTGTTCATTTGGACACAATAATAAGTCAAAAAAAGACGGAGCTGTCAGTTTTCCCTGTTTACATTTTCGGGTCCTAAGGCCGTCTGCCATTGGTTGAGATTCTCTAAACTACAATCTGATTGGTTCATCAGCTAGAGTTATCTCGCAAGTTGCCTGAGCAGAGTGACAATTAAAATACAAGTTTATGAAAATATATGATCAAACCAGAGCTGCCAACAAATTTTCCCGGACTCTATAGAATTGTTCAATATCACACACAAAAAACTGTGTACTCTATCGATGGAGATCGATCAACAACACGAAAAACGCGTTCGGCCCACCGTCTATTATAAACTGACAATTTCTCCACTTTTGCTCATGGTACTTTGAGAGGCACAGATTAAAAACAGTAAAAGATATGAAAAAGATAAAAACATGAGTGAATAGATGAGACCTGTGGCAACATTTGAGAGTTGGAATGGAGTCTGTAGCACAAAGTATGGAGACGTTGTAAAGGCTAGAAAAAGCCCAAAGATTGGTCTCTTTCTCCCCCCTGCTGCCATTCATTTCCTATGGGACAGCTTTCGAAGATCGTCAGGACGTTTTTCTGACATCTCACGTTTAGGAGGCCATAAAATCCAAACTAATCGAGTAATGAAAAAGTTATAAATAAGATTAGATTGATTAGAAGGAGTTGATCTGTCATCTGTGCAAGTTTGAAGCCGATAGGATAAACGGTGTATGACAAGAAGCTTTTTTAGGAAAGGCAGTTTTAAGGCAAAATCTTACTTTGAAAGGGCAAATAGCTCACTTCCTGTTGGATTTAGGTCAGGGGTGTCAGCGCGTGATTTTTAGGTCTTCATGAGACGAACACGGCAGTTTTGGTTTCATGTTTCTACGACGCTCCTACAGGCTGTAGCGGCCATTTTTGTGTGCCTAGGTGGCGCTAGAGAGCCCATTTTGGCACTTTAGGGGTTAATTTCATGATTTTTTAAAATTTGTCACGGGTTCTGATATGCGTGCCAATTTTGGTGAGTTTTTGAGCATGTTTAGGGGGTCAAATTCCAGTTCAAAGAGGTGGCGGGAGAAAGAAAGAATAAACGCACCAAAAACAATAGGGAAGGTGCCTTCGGGCTCAGTCCCTAATAATAAACATTACAAGAACAAGAGGGTCCTCGCCCTTCAGCCGAGGTCCCTAATAAACCTTACAAGAACAAGAGGGTCCTCGCCTTACAGCCGAGGTCCCTAATAATAAACCTTACAAGACCAAGAGGGTCCTCGCACTTCAGCCAAGGTCCCTAATAATAATCATAAACCTTACAAGAACTAGAGGGTCCTCGCCCTTCAGCCGAGGTCCCTAATAAACCTTACAGGAACAAGAGGGTCATCGCCCTTCAGCCGAGGTCCCTAATAAACCTTACAAGAACAAGAGGGTCCTCACCCTTCAGCCGAGGTCCCTAATAAACCTTACAGGAACAAGAGGGTCATCGCCCTTCAGCCGAGGTCCCTAATAAACCTTACAAGAACAAGAGGGTCCTCGCCCTTCGGCCGAGGTCCCTAATAAACCTTACAGGAACAAGAGGGACTTCGTCCTTCGGCCGAGGTCCCTAATAAACGTTACAAGACCAAGAGGGACCTCGTCCTTCGGCGGAGGTCCCTAATAATAATAATAAACCTTACAGGAACAGGAGGGTCCTTGCCGTTCAGCCAAGGTCCCTAATAATAAAGAATAAACACAGCAAAAACAATAGGCGAGGACTGCTCTGTGAGCAGTCCTCTGCCTTCGGGCTCGGTCCCTAATAATAATAATAATAATAAAGAATAAATGCAGCAAAAACAATAGGGTCCTTCGGCCAAGGTCCCTAATTAAACCTAGTGACAAAGTGTTACAAGGACTGGCTGGAAAAACGGTGAGGAAACAACGACCTCAAAGAAAAACTGATCTCTGGAGCAGGTAGAAACAGACTGGACTGGACATTGCTCTACAATGTTTAAATGTTTTGCATATTGCTTTTGACTGCTATTGTATCTTGTTTGATGTGATGAATGAACCTTTAATGTAATCACCCACACATCCTATTATGGCTGAACAACATCCTTCTTCAGTGTCACCAAGTGTTTCTCTGGACATAGAAGCTCCCGATGTTCAAACCCCTGCAGCCCCTTAAGGTTCAAGTACTGCATTTAGTGCACACTTACAGGCTTATTTCCCAACTTCAAGTCAACTTCCAGGAGGGACATGTGGTGGCACTGACCGTCGCGTATTTTTCCCTCCCATGCATCATTCACATTCTGTCAATCAATCTCTCGCTTGGGAAACTGAGGCTGTGCATTCTTCACCTGATCCAAGAGGCGGGGTTTTAAACCTTATATCTCCCTCTCCTCATTCAATATCTCAATCTCAGTGTGAACTTCCACAAGCAATACCTACTCCTGCAAGAGACTTGAAACAACTGGCAGAAAAAACCCAGAAGGGTTGGGACAGGATGCACATGGAAATGGAAGAACAAAGTCTACCTATGAAAGAGCTGACCGCATGCTTGAAAGGAAGTGAAAATTCCTTGAAGAAACAACTTAAAGATCTTGTGGGTCAAATAAGTGCAAATCGTCGCCACCTTTTTACAGTGATTACCTCCCATAAAGGTATGGAAACTGAAATGGATAAGATTGTGAAAGGAATCAAAATGATTGTGGAAGAGGAAGTGAAAAACTCTGAAACTTCCCTTCTGTCAGAGATTCGCTTTATGGTGGAGCAACTTCAAGTGGAAATACAACAAGAGCTCAAATGTTTTCCCGCATATACTCAGGAAAGCATCTTCAAGTTGTTAAAAGCAGTTGAAGCAAGTAACACTGAGCTAATAAAACTGACTACAAACATGAGAAAATTGGAGATTGAGAATAAGAAACGTTCACAAAGCCTTGAACAGAAAACTTCTTGTCTGGAAAAAAACTGGAATCTCTCATGGTTGAAAACAAGTCTACCACATCTTCTTCAAGCTCTAGTGCTTGTACAGATAAACCATCTACTTCTGCGGCTGCAACCCCAGGTATGATAAAAAATGATCATATCAGGATGACTTTTCCTATATATGGACCACCTAATGATGATCCTGACCCTCTTAATTATTTGTCGAAATGTCATGATTTTCTTGCCTTGCATCCTCTATCTGATGCTGACATTCTGGCAACTTTCAGAACAGTCCTCCATGGTACTGCCCGCGACTGGTGGGAAATTGCCCGTTTACAGGTAACCACCTGGGGCCAGTTTGAGACCGTGTTCTTATCGGCTTTCCTCTCAGAAGATTATGAGGATAAGCTAGCTGAACGTGTTCGTACCAGCAGACAAAAAGAGAATGAAACCATCAGAGATTTTGCTTTCTCATATAGAGCTCTCTGTAAAAGGTGGAAACCCTCTCTCACAGAGACTAGTGTTGTGAAAATGATTCTGAAATACATCAAACCTCATCTTGCTAGTCAGCTCAGGGGTCGAGTTGATACTGTTGAAGAGTTAGTACGCCTTGGTCACCAGTTTGAAAAAGACCATGAACAGCAGCTTGAATACAATCAGAGAATGGGTGTTTGAAATGCAAACCCCTTTCACAAAAACACCAACTCAGTTCAACCTCTTGACAAAACTAGACCCTCTGTGTTGTGTTGGAGATGTAAAGGTGATCATGCTCCTGGTTGTTGCTCACATTACAGTTCACCTGACAATTCCACGAATCCTCACCGACAGCAGGGGCCGCCCAAACACCCTCAGCGAGCTCAAAAACCAAAAGGGATGCCTGGAAATGGGTCTTTGTCAGTAGTGAAATCCAAAAAACCTTTCCAACCAACATCTCAACGAATGCAGGAAATCTCCAGTGAATCAAATTCAGAGATTACATGTAATCCACCTGGGACCTCCTCTAGTCCCCATCAACTTCTTGTACCAGTTTCCATAAGTACATGGCGTGGAAAATCCATAGTTGACACGGGATCTAGCAATACTCTCATTCATGAGTATCTTTGGGTGGAGTTAAATGGCTCAAAGGCTGACCTCCAACCATGGACAGAAGGTCCCTTGTATCTAGCCAATGGTGAAGCAGCCATTCCAACTGGATGGGGAAACCTTTCTGTGAATCTTCAAGGAAAAGAATCCACTTTACCTGTTGCCGTACTTGGGCCAGAAGCACTAGCCTAAGGTCTGGTTCTTGGCCTTGATTTCATTTCCAGTGTTGGGATGATAATAAATGTGGCTGATAAGGTGTACAGTTTCAAGTCCAACCCCTCTGTGACTTATCCATTCCAGCCAGGCAGTGCCCACCTCCCACAGAACAGAGGTCAGACGAAAAAAACAAACACCCAAATGACAAAAAACAGCCCAGTTCGGAGTCTTTCACTTATAAGGTCTATTCCACCTCCCATTCTCTGTTTGGAGCCAGTGCGAATGGAAGTGAAAGATTACATCAACATGGCTTTGTCTGACGCTCACTTGCAGGATGGAGAAAAGACACAATTACGACAGCTCTTTGAGTCTAACCCACAGGTCTGTACAAATAAACCTGGTAAAACAGGTGTTTTGCAGCATACCATCTATACCACTAAGGGCTCATTTATGCTTAACGTTAAATACGGATCCGGATACGGACGGAACCTTCCGTCCGTGCTCTGCATTCATTTCGTCCGTATTTCTGCACGTTTCCATAAAGCTTATGGATACGGGCCAAACTGGAGCAGTACCACCGGGAACCATGGGGGCAGTGTTGCTGTCACTACCCGATACGTAGCTCTAGTGAAACACAAAGAAGAAATAACAATCCAATTTCTCTCATCGGCAGTACTAGAGAAAAGAATTCTCCGTCCTCCAGTCACAATGTATTTAACGGCCTCACCGACCCACGCCTCCTACAACTCTGTCTCTGTTTTTGTCTTTTGATGCTGGGCTGCCTCCTGGTGGATATATTGGTTAACATCCATGCCAATGTAAAGGGCGCATAGAAGTATGTGGGCAGTGATGGTAACATTGTTTGAAATGGACGTATACATTTTCGTACGTAAAGGGAGCATAAATGAGCCCTAACTGTGTACCGATCAAACAAAGACCTTACAGATTGTCCCCTGGTAAGCAAGCAATTATGGAAGAACAACTAAGAGAGATGATCAGTGCTGGAGTTGTTGAACCCTCCCATTCTGGGTGGGCATCTCTTGTAGCGCTGCCACCAAAGAAAGATGTTGATCACAGATTTTGTGTAGACTTTCGGAAAGTCAACGCTGTTACTGAAACAGACGCCTATCCTCTCCCAAACATCAATGAAATCCTTGAGTCTCTTTCTGGAACCTCGCTTTTTTCCACCATTGATTTAAATAGTGGATACTGGCAAGTCCCATGGATCCTGACAGCAAAGCAAAATCCTCTTTTGTCACACACTCAGGATTGTATCATTTCAATGTCATGCCCTTTGGTCTCAAAAATGCTCCAGCCACCTTCCAAAGGCTAATGGAGGAAGTCCTGGATGGCCTGCGTGGAGAAATCTGTCTAGTTTATCTAGATGACATAATAGTGTATTCATCATCTGTAACTTAACATTTTGAGCACCTGCGGACTGTAACTGATCGACTTCACAAAGCCAATCTCACCATCAATCTCAGGAAGTCTAGATTCTGCTTGCAGGAAATCAGATTTCTTGGACACATTGTCTCTGGAAAAGGAGTCAGTGCTGATCCTGACAAAGTGGAGGCAATTCGGTCATATCCAGTCCCGACAAATCTCAAAGAAGTCCAGAGGTTCTTGGGACTTGCTGGATGGTACCATAAGTTTGTGCTGGACTTCTCAAAAATCGCTCAGCCCTTGAATGACCTAAAGAAAAAGGGAGACCTTTCATCTGGAGTCAAACATGCCAGCATGCCTTTGATCAACTGGAGTCCAGTTTGATCTCACCACCTATCTTGGGTCACCCAAATCCAGACTTACCATTCGTAGTCTATACTGATGCCAGTGATACAGGTCTTGGAGCTGTGTTGACACAGAAAGAATACAATGGAGCTGAAGTGGTTGTCGCATATGCCAGTCGACAGTGTTGGGTAAGGGTTACTTTAAAAGTAATCAAAGTACGTTACTGCGTTACTTTTTTAAAAAGTAACCAGTTACTTTACTGCATTACTCCCTGAGTAAAGTAACTCAGTTACTTTAAAAGTACTTCCAACTTTACTCCCTGAGAAAAGTAACTCAAGCACTTTTAAAGTACTTTTGAGTATTCTAGATTTCCTATTGGGCAATGGACCACAGGGCGCTAAGCCTACATTTTTTGGTCTCCAAAGTTATGGACCACTTGCCCTTCACTGAGATCCAATTCTCCCATCACAGCCGTCACTTGGACTAGTAGAAACACAGAACGATCTGCTGCCGTAGACAACTGTATGACAACACCACCCCAGCATTTTTAATATTTCCTCTAGTGATGTTACCACACAGAGTAAAAGGGGGAAATGATGGTGTGAAACAGCAGAGGCACTTTGTCAACCCGTTGAGTTAACGTTACTGTCATTAGCATCAGGCTAGCAAACAATGTTACATCTTCACGGTCGGACATAAAGTAATAACATTAACAAATAGCTGCGGGGCTTTTACTCACCACAACTGCAGAGGCTCCCAGCTTCATTTGAAACAAACTATATTAGAGACGGTCCGTTATTTATTAATCCCTCTGTGTTTATATATTTACTTTTAATCCACTCCATTGTCTTTGTAAAGTTAACATATCGCAACATCATTTCAAACTCAACACTTGTTTCAAATTAAAAGCCCCTTATAACCTTGGCTGAGAGAATCCCTCCATTTTCTAAATAGGCTTTTATTCTGAAACATTTGTCAGAACTTCCTGTGGAAGATACAGTAGCTTGACAGTTTACATATGGCGCTTCAAATGTAGCTCCTGCCATCTGCTGACGCTTTTAGGTGACTACAACAACATTTGGGCTGGCACATGAACAGACACAGTGACTCAAATAATAGTAAAAGTTATTAAAAATAGGACAAGAATAACCCGATGACATCACACACGCCGTGAAAGACAACAGGGGATAATTGGTGAGTACCAGCGTGTAGCGTGTAGCGTGTACCAGCCATAATGCAAGTCCTGAGTCTGAAATATGTCTGTCAGCGAGTCCTCCTCCACCTATATAGACTCCACCGTAGACAACGGCAGCATTTCTCCGACCACGTAGCGAGCCACAAGCTCCGTGGCTTCTTTAAGACTGATAGGTTTAACATTATTTCCGTTATTAGAACCAAACGACAGCCGTTGCTGTTTCGGACCTGAAGGACCAGGGTTCTAAAAGTAACGGAAGTAACTGATGTCTTGTTTGTGAAGTGTCAAAAATCGGTGCCTGGAAGTGGGCCTGTAGGCTCCCGACCTTGAACCTCTTGTCTCTTGTCAGTTGTTCTCAGATGTCGATTTGGTACCTTAGGCTCAGCTGGCAAATACTTAAAGAAACACTGGAAACAGGCAAAGTCCGATGCAATCAAGTTTAATGTGTCAACAGGCTTTAACACATACAACTTAGCGAGTCAGACTCCGGAGTGTGACTGAAAACCTGCTCTCAGAACCCTGGCTTATATGCTGGTGGAGATTCAAATGAGTCTCCACCTCTTTTTGCTAATCTTTCCCTCTTAAGTCCAATTCTATTGGTGGAAAACCTTTCTTTGTGTCCAATTCTGATTGGGCCCATTTTTAATGGTGTAATGCAGCCTGGAATTTCCCAAGTTTTCTTCCCTTAGGTCTGGTCTCGCTTTCACTCTATTTTTAAAAAACATGTGTATTTTGGGGACTTTTCTATACAGTCCTCAGTGCTCTCAGTCTTATGCAAGGTGAACCTTTAGAGTGCAATCTGTGAATGTGTGTATGTATTACAACATTTGAGTATGTGTTTCATCGTTAAACAAGACAGTGTGTTCTTTCAGTAGGTGCATACAACATGATTACTTAGTCTGGTGCTATGGTGCTATGAGTACTTTGACACATACATCAATGTTTTATCATATTTAAATGTAGATCAAAGAACTTTATAATGCCTTATACATAAAAAACATGATTATATAAGTTTCTTAATCAATTTATACATCTTAACCTTACTGTTTGATTTGTTGGCACAAACTTTTACACTACATTCCCCCCTTTGGGGCTACAATAGTCCCATATAATACTTTAATCACAGAGGGAGAGAAAAATATATATTCCCCCCTTTGGGACTTTATAGTCCCATAACTACTGATTAAGATTAACTATTACCATACTTGAATCATCTTCAGTGATTAGCAATAAGGTTAACACATAGATCAGACTTCATCTATTATCATTTTGTCACACATATCTTCATTAGTGAATAACACACGTCATATATCTTTTTATAAAAGAGCAAGCATAATCATCAGTACCTTTAGGTTTCGTCATCAGTCATTATTACTTATTATCCAATCATCATGACATTAACATGCATAAATCTCCATTTTGTCGATTCATCATGTCCATATTAGTCCTTGTGACCTAAGAAGTGTTGAACCGCCACCTTCCCTCTCAGCATAGAGACCTCCGTCATGAGGGTGTCTCGGGACTCAGTCATTTCTTTGAGCTGGGCCCGCAGCTTCAGCAGCTCCTTGGCAGTGTGCTGCTGCTGCTGTCGGCTCAACACATGATTCTCACCCTTTCTGATTGCATAGGTGTCACGGCGAATCCTGCGCATTTTTTCACGCAGTACTGGGGGAAGACTGCGCATCAACATGCGATAAGGTCCTTGGCCAACTGCGTGAAGCTGGTTACGCAGTACAGCCTCAATTTCACGATCTTGCTTAGTTTTGGCCTTCCTCTCAGACAATAGCCACAGATTGGCTTCAATGAATTCTGGGATTACATCATATTCATTCTGCAGCCTCTGGCGCATATAGGTGTGCAGTGGTTGTACTGGCATGGGGCCTAGCAATCTGCCCCGTGCACTCCTTTGTTGTTTAGCTGGCTCTGAGGGGGGGTCAGGAGTAGTAGGTGAGTAACTTAGTGACTCGGTATCACCGTCCGTTGTTGATGAGGTGTCATCACACACACGGTATTGGCAAGGAAGACATCCACTCTGACATGGCACTTGTGGGGAGGTGGGGGTTTGAACCTCTCCAGCACCTGCTCGTGAGGTGGTAGGCCCTTGGGCCCCCGCGACATTCTGCATGAACTCTAACTGGGAGTATGGTGGGTTTGGGTTTTTTGGAGTAGGATCAACTGGGGCCTGGCCTCCCCAAGTGGAGGATTCTGCTTCTGGATTGGAAACTTCTTGGGGATTGTCGGCATGACTGGGGACTATTGGTGACATCAGCAGCTGACGAATGGTACGTGTAGGTGCAGGGTCGTCCAAGACTGCAGTGAAGACCTGCTCCGGCGTCATCGTATAGGGGTTGGAACTGCGTCGTCCGCCCGTCTGGACACCTTCACCAGGGTTGCAAAGGGGCACCAGGCGACTGCCCACGGGGTAGGGTGGCGGAGGTGGACGAGGAGGTCCCATCACGCCTGGCACCTGCTGTTGATACTGGAATATAGCCTGGTCCTCTGGGTTCTGCTGGTATGGATGTGGGGTTCTCCAAGGCTCAGCCATGGTTTATGTCTATCTTAAAAGTTTGTAAAGGACATCTTTAATGTGCTATCCCTTCTTTGTTAGTACTGTGTCTGTCCCTACAGCATTTGATATTGTGCATGCAAGCAAAATTACTGTGTTTAGCGGCTAAGTGTTAGTAGGGTTGGTGACAGCAAGACCTCTAGGTGCTCTTACATTATCTCCTCGTACTCTTCCTCGACTGACCCCCATTTCTGATCATCTGGGCTCAGTATCTTGTCTGACGTCATCATTTCATATTGGTTTCCCTCATTCAACCCTGTGCTCTGGTGGAAATCGTTAAGCTCTTTCCCTTCGGGGCCACCCATGTCTTTATACAATTCTGTGATTGTCTTGGGCTGGGAGCCTTGATCTATTATAATAAATTGTCCAGCAACACTTGCCATCGTTCTTCTGATGAGGAGTTGCACCAAAGGAAGAATACAACAGGCTAGTACAAGAAGAGCCAGTACTACAAATCCCAACAACATCCCCATCATGTGTAGAATCTTTCCAGGGGATAACTTTGATAACCAGTCCCAAATTGAGGAGATTTTAGTGTTCCAATTTGAGTGCTGTACGTATGCTATTTAGAGCTTTGGTTAAATTGCCATCCTCCCCGGTGTGCATGGGGATGACGGTGCAACAATGTTCTCCAACTACATCACAGACCCCGTGGTCCTGAGCAAGCATAGTCTCGATAATGAACCTGTTTTGCAGTGTCATTAGGGATGTAGCATGTAACTGCTCGCTCACCCCTTGTAAGGCTTCTATAGTCCAATTCACAAATCTTTGTTGGTTATACCATAAATAATTTATCCAACGGCTATTACGAGCTATATACTGGGCATTAGCTATGGCTCCCCAGATTGGCCAGGAGCCTAACACTCTACCTGTCTCTATCCATTCATCTGATATAGCCTGTGTGTCCCTGGGAACCCCTTGTGGCACCTGATCCCATGTGATGTACACACTAGCATCCTCCTCCCAGGAGAGCGTTGGAGAATTGGTAGACCTACGAGACCGTGAGTGATTATTGTTATCTTGGCTATTATTTAAACTCATGATTGTGATTTGTCCTGTTAACATGACTGGGGTACAGATTCCTGTCCAATTCACTGGCAGCACAGTTTTCACCTGAAGATCATTTTCACACATCCAAAATATATCTGCCAGTGGCGCTGTGCCATTAGTTAAGTTAAGTGTCAAAATCCAGGTGGTATCGTTATAATTTCGTCCCATAACCATTGAATCGTTCCCACCATTGACCACCTGATGGCATTGAATTTTAGCCTCTTGAGTTGTGTTACATACTTTTTGTACCCCCCTTAGCTGCGTACTACCCGCTGTTGAAGATACGTTCCCCACAATCTTCTCATACCGACATTGGATCAGTCTCTCTGCCTCCTGGGAAGAGTTAGTAGAAGTGACATTATTTAACCAATGTTCTATATTATCTCCCCGTGCCACACAAAAGGGGAACATAAGATCTGGTGCCAAATGTACTACTGGGGGCACGTGAAACTCTTGCTGGAATTTGTCAGAGGCGTTTTTAAGATTTCCCGGACAAATTGTAGTTGTATTGGCCCACCTCTCTTGTCCTGCCGCCATCCACATAACACATGCAGCAAAACATGTACTATGCTCCCAGCACTTATCTATGTTTGGGAGAGGCTTAACTGTGGGTATCCCCCTCCTTCTATGGCATGCTACGCACGTGATGTTAGTAACCTGTTTTGCGGAGTATTCTAACCACTGGTAGAACATGTTAGACGTCCAAGTAGTTGTTATGATTATCTCAGCCTTTTGCATCACCACGTCTCTTGGCTTTCTTTGGGACCTTGGGTTCAATTTTAGCCATTTACGGGCCACTTTCACAGATAAGGTAAGCCCTGTTTCTATATTGGTACAACCTCTCATGTTACACCAAACTCTTGCTGTCATCATTCCCTCTGCAGCACAGTGTGGACTTATGGAGTGACCATGCAACCTGATGTTTCCTGGACCCTCCACCAAGATGTCATCATGAGCATGTGATTTATAGTAGGTTAGTTGTATCATTTCCCTGTGTGGGATCTGTCCCTGTTTTGCAGCCATAGTTCCTAATGCCGCTAAGCATTCACTTGTCTGCTTCTGATGTTGATTGCCCAATTCTGCTCCTGCACTCTGCCTCACTGTCAGAATGAGTAAGAGGGTTAGTAACACTGCACCTATCACTCCCACATTAGCTCCTCCTTGCCTGATCTTCAGACCCTCCCGCTTGCCGGGGGGCTGTTCCTTCTTCTGGGTCTGATCCTCTTGTGTCTGTGTCTCCCGAGTCTGAGTCTGAACCTGAGTCTGAGCCTGTGCCTGAGCCTGACCCTGGGCCTGAGTCTGATGCTGGGCCTGAGCCTGATGCTGGGCCTGTGCCTGAGCCTGATGCTGAGCTTTCTTCTCCTTCTTCTCCCTCCGCCTCTGCTCCCTCTCTCTCCTGTCCTTCTGCCTCTGCAGCCACCTCTCTCTCTGCACTTGTCCTCTCATGATCTTCCCTATCTCTAGCAGATGATGACTCATGAGGTTGAGATTGGCTGCCAGTCCTGGAGGCTGAGGAGCCCCCCTTGATGAGCTCTCTGCCACTGTTGATACCCTCTCTGGTAGCGACCCGCTGCTCTCACTCGGGGCTGAACTGCTGCCATCGCCCTGGGTTGCCTCTGCCCTGCGTCTCTGTGCAACGCGTGCTGACCTTCTTGTCCCCTGTTCCTGTGGGGAGGCGTCGCCATCCCCTTCTGGTTGATCTCTTTCTGCCCTTGGGGCGGCCTCGCCGTCCCCTTGTGGATCTGGGGGAACTGCTCTCTGCCTGGTTCTGGGCCAGGGTCTGGGTGGTCTCTCTGGGCCTTGTGGGTTAGCTCTGCAGCAGTGGTTAAGATGGAACCAAACGTCCTTACCTTCGACTTTCAAGGCAGTTGGTGTGGCAAGTATCACCTTGTATGGACCTTCCCTTCGTGGCTGGTCCCACTTTCTTTTGAACACCTTGACGTATACCAGCTCTCCTGGACGTATTCTTTGGAGGTCTCTTGGGATGTCGATCCCTCTGTTCTCAGTGGCACCCTTCACCTGCTGGAACACAGCCCTGTGGATACGAGTTAGACTTCGTAAGTATTCAAACATTTCACCTTGTAGTTGTTCCAGGGACGGTCCCTCATGGGGACCTCTTTAGTATGGTAGCGGCATGGGCCGGCCCGTAAGCATTTCATGCGGTGTTAGATGCGTGACTCGGCTGGCTTGTGAACGCATAGACATTAGTGCAAGCGGTAAAGCATCCACCCAATTAAGCTTATTTCCACTGTCTGCTACTATTTTAGCTATTTTAGTTTTCAAAATACCATTCGCCCTTTCTACAGCTCCCTGTGATTGGGGATGGTATACGCAGCCAAATTTTTGTTTGATCCCTAATTGTTTCAGTGTCTCCTGTATAACGTTAGACACAAAATGGCTACCGTTGTCTGATGATATGGTATCTGGCATTCCAAATCTTGGGAATACTTCTTGACACAAAAATTTTGCAACTGTTCTGTGGTCTGATTTTGTTGTAGCTTTTGCCTCCACCCATCTACTGAATCTACATATGACCACCAAAACGTATCTCATTCCCCTAGCTCTTGATTGTGGTCCCATGTCTATGTAGTCTAGCATGATGTGTCTAAAGGGACCGTCTGGGGGTGGTATGTGTGCCAATGGAGCTGAAAAAACTTTCCTGATATTATGTTGTGCACAGATGTCACATTCATTTAGTACCCTATCCACTGTAGCGGCCATAAATGGTGACCACCATACTGCTTGTAGTTTCCTTAGTATCTCCCCCCTTGCGCAATGGTCACTACCATGCGCCCAAATTATGGCATGTCTCAATAATAAGGTTGGTAGTACAAAGCGGCCATGGGCATCTAGCCAAACTCTGTGCAATGGCCCTGGTCTCATGTTTTTTACAGCACCCCTTTTTATCCATAAACGTTTCTCAGCCTCCTCTACTCTATCCTGAGCGGCTTTAAGCGAGGGCAGGGAAGTGAGGGATTCACAATCTTGTATGGTAAGTATAGGTGCCATTACTGCACCTATTGCTGCCCGTTTAGCCGCCTCATCTGCCAGGTTATTACCTTTTGCTATCAATGTGTCAGTTTTTTGGTGTGCTGGACATTTAATTACAGCTAGAGCTTTGGGAAGCGACATGGCTTCTAAAAGGTCAAGAATGGCAGCTCCATGGGTTACCGGAGTGCCGTCTGCTCTACGAAACCCTCTTTGTTTCCAGATGTTAGCATGAACATGGCATACGCCATAGGCATATGCTGAGTCTGTGTAAACATTCAATGATTTTCCCTTTGCCAATTGACATGCCGCTGTTAAGGCTTTTATTTCTGCGAGTTGGGCCGAGCAAGGCTGAGCAAGGCTACAGGATTGCAGTGTGACAAAACTTTGATCAGTGTTATTGAGCTGAACAATACCATATCCTGCATGGCTGCCAGTGCCATCTCGAAAACAAGAACCATCAACAAACAGTGTGAGATCTGCAGGAATTGGTTGGTTATGTAAGTCTTCCCTAGCGCGCATAAAATTGTCTGTCTCATGAATGCAATTATGTGGTGCACCTTCTGTTGGCAACATCAGTTTTGTGGCGGGATTAACGATGGTGCAACGCTGTATATTAAGTTCAGGGGCTGACAGAACAACTTCATAGCCCGTACGTCTGGCTTGCGTCAGAACGAAACGTGGACTTGTTAGCAACGCATGGATTTGATGAGAAGTGTACAGTGTCACCGGATGTCCCATGGTCAGTGATGATGCTTTCTGAAAGGCAAAAGCAGCTGCCGCCAGTCCCTGGTAGCAGGGTGGCAAACCAGCCTCTATGTTGTCAAGTTTGGTGCTGTAATAGGCTAGTGGTTGTTTACCTGTAGGTGTGTCTTGCATCAGGACAGCACACGCAAAGCCAGATTTTTCTGCAACATAGAGGTGAAAAGGTTTAGCATAATTAGGAGTCCCTAACGCAGGGGCAGATTGCATGTCACTCTTTAAGGCTTGGAACGCTCCCTCCGCCTCATCTGTCCACTGCAACTGTGCTGCGTTGTTCGTTTGTCCTGCTGCCCTAATCAGAGCCCTGAGGGGAGCAGTTTTTATGGCATAGTCACAAATCCAAGGTCTGCTGTAACCTGTCATACCCAGAAAAGACAGCATCTGGCCAACCGTTTGCGGTTGAGGGGCCTTGATTACTGCTTCCAACTGTGAGGGTGCAATAAACCTTTTATCTCCACATAATTGTCTCCTCAAATACTCCACTGACTGCTGACAGAATTGCAGTTTGTTTTTACTGACTTTATGTCCTCCTTCTGCCAAAGCTGTAAGTACAGCAATGGAGTCTTTTTCACACTGTTCTTTGGTTGCACTACAGATAAGCAAATCATCCACATACTGTAACACAGTGCTTGGCACATTCAAACTTGCCAAGTCCTGTGTCAGCGCACGGTTAAAAAGCCAAGGTGACTCGGAGAGGCCCTGCGGGAGGCGCTTATATGTAAATTGCCGACCTTCATACGTGAAGGCAAACAAATACTGAGAATCTGGGTGTAGTGGTACACTGAAAAAAGCTGAACACAGATCAATGACTGTGTACCACTGGGTGTCTGGTGGAATATTTGAGAGCAACGTATGTGGGTCTGGAACGTGTGGTATGTCCCCGTCTATTACTGTATTTACAGCTCGTAAATCGTGGACCAAACGGTAGTCTGTTGAATTTGGTTTTCTTATGGGGAAGATAGGTGTGTTACAGGGGCTTCTAGTCTCAACCAATACCCCTGCCTCTACCAACCCCTTAATTGTTGGTCTGATACCATCAATGGCATGTTGCTTGAGAGGATACTGTTTTTGGTATGGCAAGTTAACGTGTGGTTTTAGCTTAATGTGAACTGGCTGAGCTGATTTAATTAAACCCACGTCTGTTTTGTGAGCTGTCCACAGTTGTGATGGGACTTGGTTTAGCATCTCCTCATGTTCTGTTGCAATTGCCATTTGTGTGGGTGTGGCTGCATCTACCACTACCTTGTCTGCTAGTGCCTCATTACCTACCTTAAGTGAAAATCTGATGAACTGTTTGTCCTTAGAAATATGAATGTATTTGTTTTGTGTAGGTATCCACTCTTGCACCTGCATGGCACGCTTGACCATGGGACCAAGATGATGAGACTCATAATGTTCTGCCACCAACAATGTGACATGTGGCGTGGAGTTTGGTACCTGAAACCACCCTGATAATTCGTCTGGAAGGCGAACTGCCGCTGCTACACCCTCTGCTCCCAGAAATATGTCTTCACTTGTGATCAAACATGGTTTTTTGTTAACCATTGCATCCCAGCATTCTTGGTAATCTACATGAGTCTGATCTTTGTCATACATGAGCGTGCAATGCAGTGGGAGAGTGGGGGTGTGTGCTGTGTCGTAGTGCACGCGAATCCACGCCCCCCATTCAGCCCATTTCTGTTGAAGATGTGACTCCTCAGGTGTCAACTGAAGCCAATAAACTAGGGCCTGCTGTTTTTCTGGTGTAGTTTGGGGAAGCTGGGACATCATGCCTTGTGGGGGATCATCAGGGAAATCCAAATACAACCCATCTTGGGTGCACATGATTTTAGCCTTCAAGGGACACAAAATGTCTCTTCCTAACAAATTTACTGGGGTGTAGGCCGAATATAGCAAAGGAGCGCAAATGACTCTTCCTGCAATGAGCATTGGAACGGGCTCTGTCAATGGTATGACCTGTGATTTCCCAGAGAAGCCTATTGTTTTTATTGATGATGTAGAGAGGGGGAGCCTTGAGCCTTCTTTTCCAATGCATGAATATGTGGCTCCTGTGTCTACCATGAAAGGATACTCACGGTCCTGGATGACAACAGGTATGATTGGTTCGTCATGTGACTGAAGTGATATAGCTGGTAACATTACTTCCCCCTCAGGCTCCTCTGGGCACCCCTACCAGGGGCGTGGCTGTTCTGTGCAGGGCCAATTCTGTGCCGGACCTTCCCATGGATTGCTAGGGCACTGAGCTCGTATGTGGCCTGGCTGTCCACACCCCCAACAGAGGTTATCAGGTGGAGCCTGATTGGTTCCTGGTTGTTGATTGAACTGCTCCTGATAACCCTGCTGGTTGCTTGGTGTGTAATTTCTGCCTCCTCTCCATCCCCGGTTTCCTACTCGGCCCCTCCCTCTGGGGGGTCGTTGGCCGCCACCACCTCTTGGTGTTTGTGACTGATAATAATGATGGTGATGTGTGGCATTGACTGCAGTGTCTTTGCTTGCTGCGTTGGAATCAGCAAGGGCTGGCTGTGGAGGAGCTTGGGGTTGGCCGCCCTGTGGAAGTGCTTGGGTGGCCATTACCATGGGGGCTTGAACCTTGGCTTTCTCTTTTTCTTTTTTCACCTGTTTGCTCAACTCACCTAGCTGTAGCTGAGTCAGTTTGTTGGCCAATTGTTTATCATCTTCCTCCTTTTTCCTTTTGTCCTTCTTGTAGAGTTCTACATGGTGAACGATGTGCTCTGTAAACAGTGGCCATTCCATCTTCATCAATCCTACCACACCCTCTAGGCGTCGCTGTACCTCCTCAGGCATGGCCTTTTTTACCATCATCTTAAAGAGGCTCTGGGTGGTCTTGTTTGCATTCCATGCCTCTCCCGTTTCTTCCTTCCATCTTTTTTGGAAATTGTGTAGGAATTTTGAGGGACACTCATCCTCCCCCATGGTTTCTCCTTCCAGTTTGGATGGGTCTCTTTTTGCTGGGTAATGTTTTCTTAGCTGTTCCCACACGCGAGAGCGGTGGCATCCAAATTCCACTCCGTCATTAATATTGGTTCCAAACGCTGCATTCAGTCCAGCGTCTGTAAATATCTCCTTGGTGGTCTGCTTTCCTGCCACATACATGAGGATGGCTTTGATGTCTCCTATCGCCAACCGTATGCCGGCTGTGGTCTCTTCCAGGGCCAATATCCACTTATCAGCGCCATCTGTGAGTGTTGGTAGACGTTCTGCCAGGCCTATCATGTCCATGAATGGCCAAGGTTCGTACTGCAATCTTCCACTGGTTTTTGTTATTATAGGGCACATGGGGGATTCCTCACCGTCCTCACTCTCTTCTTCCGCCATTCTGAGTACTTTTAGGACTCTCCCATTTCTTAGTGTCATCCCTGCTGGACTCAGACTGCTGCTGTGTGTTACGCTGTTGTATGGCGTCAACTCGTTGTCTGTATCTTGCATGTCCTCTGTTCGTACTTTGTCAGTCTCCAAGGTGCCCTGAAGTCGTATAGTGACATGTTCTTTTGTGGATTTGGCGTTAGGTTCTTTTTGTCCTTGTCTGGGGCCTTGGGGTTGTCTCATTTCTTCCTCTAAGGCCTCTATTTCTTTGGACATGTGGTCCAGTTTTTCGTTAGTTGTGTCAATTAATCCTTGCATTTGCTTGACCACGTCCCCATAACCATTCTCCACATCGGGACTGTGGTTGCTCCTGTCAGCCTGCATGGTACTCACCCCGTTATTTGGGTCAGGTGGTGGGCTAAAAGCAGCCCGTCGCCTACGCCACTCCTCTTCGAGGCGTTCCATCTCTTGTTCCATTAATATCTCCATTTCTGGGGTGCTCCGGTGTCTCAGCAGCCGCTCCTGCTTTGCCTTTTGTGGGTGTCTAATCTCTCCAGTAGGGAGATCATAGCAGCTTGAGTGGTGGGGCTTGGCATCTCTCACCTTTGGTTGTCTGCGTCTCTGCTCTTCATGTCGTCTCATAGGTGGGACTTGTTCTTCAATGGGAGGAGCTTCCCCTTGGCTGACAAGTCCTGTCAGTTCCATGTCCGTGGTCCAGGCGCCATCACTGTTTCTCCTGTTGCGAGGTGCTTGTCGGCGCAGCTCTGTCTCTGGGACCCCAGCCTCTTCATCCTCTTCATCAGCTATTGACCCATCAGTACTTTCTGTGTCTGAGAGGAGAGCTTTCTCCATTGGTAGCCGTTTTCTGGGAGCTAATGGTTTTCTCCGTTTGGGTTCTTTCTTAGCGTTCTTGGTTAAAGTTACTGTAAAAGTCCCTTCCATTTGACCTCCCAATTCTGTGGTTTCTAACAATGCATACTGTGCCATTGTTGGTTGCGTCGGCTCTTGTGGGTATGGGGGTGGTGGTGGTATGGGTAGGGGCGGGGCTGTAGGCATTGTAGGGGTTGTGGTCATCGCCTGCTCTTTTGTCTGTTCTTTTTCTTTTTCTTCTAATTGCACCATCATTCTTGTCCCTGTTTGTTTAAACCATCCCAAAACCTCTCTCTCCTTTGCGCGCTTGTTTTTTAATGTGTAACTTGCCTTAATGTCGCGAGCCTCAATGTGTCTTAATTCTGACTCCACCTCATCACAGCATGCCAGGTTGAAGGTACCCTCCATAGGCCAACGATGCCTGCCTGATGTTCTTTTGTGCCATTTGGTTACACACCGTCGGATTCTTTTAGCTGGAGTTGGATGTTGCCTCATCACTACCTCTATGGGGGTTAAAACCCCTTCCTCCATTTTATCCTGTCTGGCTCCCATGAAGCCTTGCTTGGCTTCACTGTTTCTGGAGATCTCTGGTTGTTCGTCTGTTTCTGTAGTGCGTATCAGCACCACTATCTTGCCTACTGTTATAGCAGGTTTGTATCGTGTTCCCCCAACTGGGTTATATTCTAATTTGTGCGACCCGTCCCCCTGTGGAACTTGAACTATGCACCCAAATTTCCCAGTTTCCCACTCAACTTTTCTGGGCACTACAGTGATCTGCAGTCGTGGATGATATATCTCTCCAGTTCTACTCTGTATTCTTATCTGTTGCAGAGGCAGTGAGGCTACTGGTGCACCTTCATAATTTTCACACAAGTATTGCAATAGTGTATGTAATGAAAAAGGATTCCACAATCTGCGCAAAATCGCTTCCCACGGGGCACCCGGAAACAGTTCTTTTACTCTTTTCAAATTTACAAATTTAGTGATTTGCCAAAGCTTCTGCTTAATTTCTTGCTCGTCTTGCCAGTGCTCGACCCCCTCGCTGTCGTAGTATGATCTCTCTATCCAAAAATGTGTTCGTATTCCCCTATATTCTATCGGGCCCTCGTTTAAACAGTGTTCTTCTCCCCAAATCTCGTCATCAACAATTTCTCCTCCATCCATCTATTTTTAGCTGCTTAATGTTTCTCCCTTCAGAGCTCACCTCCCTACTGCAACAGGTTGATTTATCAGTTTAATTTCTTTTCTGTTGGCTCTGCTCCATCCAGCTCTCAACAGCTTGATTTCAACCTCTCTTTTCTTTATTTACTTTATTTTGTCATAAACTAAGATTCTTTATCATCTATAATGTATAATTGTCTTATTCTAAACTATACTTGTCACTTATTTTTGTTTTTCTCACAATAACAAATATCTTTTTAATCTCCCCTTAACAGCCAACCAGTTTGTATGGAGTTCACCCGAGCAACTGGTCCAATCAGTGAAACACATGGACTTTTGTTGGCACCGTTAGGTTTCCAGTCCCCAGACAATTTGTTGACACCGTTAGGTTACCCTTGTCTGGTTTTGTTTCACTGAGACACTGTTAATAACTACCTCATGTAACAAAACTTTGATGAAACAAATCACATAAAACAAACACACATATATCCAAAATGTCTACTTTCCTTTGTGATGACTTTTAGCCCAATAGAGGTCAGAATCAAAATATCAATTTTAACAAAGCTCTGTTTGCGTAAGCCCTCTTTTGTTGGCTACGTTCCTTACTCTATACTGGCTGTATTTCTCACCCCCTCCTTTTGTGCTCTCTGTTTAGTCAGTCTGCCAATGATTTGCCAGTCTTTTTTACCGCTATATTTTATTTAACACTCTACTGTATTTACAACTGATTTGTACAATGCTTCATGCATTACTTTGAATAGATTTTATTGTGTTTACTCTTACTTACAATGCTTCATGCATTACTTTGAATAGATTTTATTGTGTTTACTCTAACTTACTGCTAAATATATGTACAGCAACTTTATAGCTTACAGTTAGATTTTTACAGTTTTTACACTTTTGATCGATCTGTTAACTGTTTTGACTTGTTTTTTGTCTTTTCTACTTTTCCTTTATCTCTTTGGTTGCAACTTTTTAAGCGTTCTGCCCGTGTCAGACCTGTTCTGTCTACGGTGACTCCCCTCCTTCCTGGCCGGGAGGTCACTTTCCTCAAAACAGCGGTATCCACAGAAGCTTTTTACTTTAAGCCTTTCCTTAATCTCTATTCCCTAAGCTCTCCGTCTAAGCAGTCCCAACGGTTGACTCACACACACCTGCCCCTACAGGCTTAAAGGTGTGCATGGCAAGTCGCTAGCGGTATCCACGGATTCGCTTTTGAGTACCTCTGACTCTTTTATCTCTGCATTCCGCCCGAGCAGCCTATTGGTTGGCTCAACGCCCCTGCCTTTACAGATTTAAAGGGTACATTGGTCAAGTCAATAGCGGTAACCACGGATATTCTCTTACATCTCTTTACTCTTTTACCGGTTTTACTTCTTATTTTCTCAGTACTTTAAATACTTTAACTATCTTACCTACTTTTGTTACTTCTTACATTCACACACACATACACTCTTCCCGCACCAAGATCACATATATTGCATCAAACTTAGCCGTCTCCCAGTGATGTTAGTTGTGACTCAGTAATGTTCTTGATAATTCAACCAATTCAGTGACACTTTTAGCAATTCGATTAATTAAATCGTTATAACTAGGTTCTTTAGAGGAGGAACAATGCCAAATACCTTCGACCTGGGCGGCTCCAGCACTGCACCCCAGACACACCCGGTTTAGGCAGAAAAAGACTCTGCTTACCTTAGTTTGGTGGCCACCTGTGTGTCTGGCGTACAGCCCAGTGCTCCTGGTCTCCGGCCCCGACACGTCCTTCTCTCCTGGCTGGCAAATCGCCACTTGAAGTGTCAAAAATCGGTGCCTGGAAGTGGGCCTGTAGGCTCCCGACCTTGAACCTCTTGTCTCTTGTCAGTTGTTCTCAGATGTCGATTTGGTACCTTAGGCTCAGCTGGCAAATACTTAAAGAAACACTGGAAACAGGCAAAGTCCGATGCAATCAAGTTTAATGTGTCAACAGGCTTTAACACATACAACTTAGCGAGTCAGACTCCGGAGTGTGACTGAAAACCTGCTCTCAGAACCCTGGCTTATATGCTGGTGGAGATTCAAATGAGTCTCCACCTCTTTTTGCTAATCTTTCCCTCTTAAGTCCAATTCTATTGGTGGAAAACCTTTCTTTGTGTCCAATTCTGATTGGGCCCATTTTTAATGGTGTAATGCAGCCTGGAATTTCCCAAGTTTTCTTCCCTTAGGTCTGGTCTCGCTTTCACTCTATTTTTAAAAAACATGTGTATTTTGGGGACTTTTCTATACAGTCCTCAGTGCTCTCAGTCTTATGCAAGGTGAACCTTTAGAGTGCAATCTGTGAATGTGTGTATGTATTACAACATTTGAGTATGTGTTTCATCGTTAAACAAGACAGTGTGTTCTTTCAGTAGGTGCATACAACATGATTACTTAGTCTGGTGCTATGAGTACTTTGACACATACATCAATGTTTTATCATATTTAAATGTAGATCAAAGAACTTTATAATGCCTTATACATAAAAAACATGATTATATAAGTTTCTTAATCAATTTATACATCTTAACCTTACTGTTTGATTTGTTGGCACAAACTTTTACACTACATTTGAAAATGTACTTAAGTATTTGATTACTCAAACAGCAAACTAACACGTTAGGTTACTCGTTACTGCAAAAAGTAATCAAGGTACTCTAACGCGTTAACGCGTTATACCCAACTCTGCCAGTCAAACCTTAAACAGAGCTGAGAGTAATTACTCTGTAACAGAAAAGGAGTGCCTCGCAATCATTTGGTCTCTAGAAAAATGGCAGCATTATCTTGAACCAAAGCTCTTTACTGTCATTACATATCACTCTGCCTTGAAATGGGTCCTTTCCTCAACAAAAACCACAAGTCGACTGATCAGATGGGCACTAAGGTTGCAACGATTCGACTTTATTGTGGAATACAGGAAGGGAAAACTGATGCGCTTTCAAGAATTACCTCTAACATCGGATGCTGTCTGTACTCTAAGAAAACAGATGAGAACATTTCCATATCTCTTGAAAAAGTTTGGGAAGAGCAACTTGAAGACCCCAATGTGGAAACAATCCTGAAGCAGCTAGCTGAAGGGAACAAAAAAGTGGAACAGGAATTTGTTGTCCTGGAAGATAAAATATATCTAAAAAAACAAATGTCAGAAAACCAGTTCCACTATAGGCTCTACATTCCCCATAGTCTCGTTCGAGAGATACTCCAGAGCTATCATGAAAACCCCTTAAGTGGTCATGCTGGTATCTTCAAAACCTATTAAAGGCTTTATGAAGTAGCATATTGGCCTGGAATGTGGACAGATGTAAAAACCTTCATCAGACACTGTGTTGTTTGTCAAAGTCTGAAAGTGGATAATCAGAAACCTGCTGGAAAGATTCAACAAACCACTGTCCAAGGTCCTAATGGAATGCTAGGCATTGATCTTATGGGTCCCCTACCAAAAAGTCCACAAAGACATGAATACTTGTTGGTAGTGGTGAATTACTTCACCCGCTGTGTTGAGTTTTCCCCCTTGCGAACTGCTACGGCTCAAAGTGTTGCACGATTTCTGATAAATGAAATCTTTACAATATAGGGTGTACCTGATTACATCTTGTCTGATCGAGGACATCAGTTTGTGTCTGATGTATTCCATGAACTCTGTGAACAATGGACTGTAACCTCCAAACTCACCACAGCATATCATCCTCAGACTAACATGACAGAGTGAATCATGCTCTGAAGAGTATGATCGCCTCTTATGTGGATGACAATCGTGCTAAATGGGATCAATATCTTCCAGAATTCAGATTTGCCATTAACTCTGCTGTTCAAGAAACTACAGGGGTAACTCCTGCAGAACTGCAAATTGGCAGGAAGCTCAACAGTCCAATGGACGAAGTTCTGAAAGGAAAGATTTATTCTCCTGAGGCACCTGCTTATGATGTTGTCCATCAACTAACCAAACTCAAAGCAGATGTTGAAGAGAGCATAAGGAAATCAAAACAAAGGCAACTGAGGAACTGCAACAAAAACCGCCATACTGTTGGTTTCAAACCCAAGCAACGAGTGTGGGTTACACGCCCAGAAAAAGTTCACAGCTAAGTTAGCTAAGAAGTGGAAAGGTCCCTACCGAGTAGTTCAACAACTTGGACCCGTAAACTCCCATGTAGTTTTGGAAGACACAGGTCAGGATGTAACGACAGTGCACGTTTGCAACCTTAACCTTTCTATCCTAGTGCGGAAGACTTGGAACACCTGGAAAGGGAGAAGGTATTAGACATCTTACAAGAAAGTTCAGAAGAAGAGGATTTCATCGGTTTCTTGGACTAAAAGGTCAGAGGAAAAGAAATCTGTGTAACCACTGAGAGTGGTCTTGTCGAAGGGGGGGAGAGTGTAGCAGGAAGGAAAAAGGAAGTGAGATCACAGCCTTGTCCACCTGAGCAGGAGAGGAAGGAGGAGGGGAAGGTGATAAATTAATGGACACCTGTGAGCTGAACAGAGAGAGGGAAAATCTAACAAAGGAGACTTGAAGGAGGATGGAAAGGAGAAGTGAGAAAGGGGAAAAAAAAGAGGAAATAAGTAAAAGGGCGAACCAGCACTGGATTAAATGAAAAGACAACAGTGAATTAAACCTAGTGACAAAGTGTTACAAGGACTGGCTGGAAAAACCGTGAGGAAACAACGACCTCAAAGAAAAACTGATCTCTGGAGCAGGTGAAAACAGACTGGATCTGCTGTGCTTTTCCTGCTTGGATTCAGTGGCTGAGCTGAGGTGGATGACTCCCTACCAGCAGATAAGTTCCTTTTATCCCCACAATTTCCTGGCTTCTCCAAACTCAAGCTTCAAGTTAACCTAGGTCCTTTCCTCCCCCCTCACTCACACTCACACTCCACACACACTCTTCCATCTGAACTGAACTGGCCTGAATTACATTCATACCCCCCCCACACACACTCTCACACACAAACACACACACACACACACACACACACACACACACATCCGAACTGAACTGAACTGAATTACATTCATACTCCTCATACTCCCCTCAACCCTCTCCCCTATCTGAACTAAATGAACTGAACTGTAAACCTCTCTCTCACCTACACACACACACACGCACGCTCACATAATTTCCTTTTATTTATTTTTTTTGAGCTGAAAGAATATTATTTGTATTTAGGGTCCGGGCAGCTAAGCTGCCAGGACACTATTTTAATCCTAGGGGGGTCATCCCTATGTTTCCAGGGTTCTATGTTTCCCGGGTTCTATGTTCCCCACTTAACCCTGCAAAATGCTTCTATGTTCCCCGCTTACACAAAAAGGGCTCTATGTTTCCTGCTTGGTTGAGCGGGCAACATAGAACCCGGGAAACATAGAACCTTTTTTGTGTAAGCGGGGAACATACTTCCCATGGGTGAAAACTCACCAAACTTTGCACAAAGGTCCAGTCTCATGCCAGATATCCTCAGCTGTAAACTCAAGCCAATAGTCCTGATGGTGGCGCTACAGCAAACGTCTAAATTTCAAAAATTTGAAAATTCATAACAAATCAACCATACGTGCTACAACTTCACAACTTTCATCATCATCAACTGTAGCCCCAATACGGAAGACACTTTTGTACATTTAAACCTATTAAAAATTATTAAGTTCATCACTGTTTTTTTCAAAAACTGTAAAACTTCTTAAACCTATCTCCTCCCGCAATTTTTGCTCAACTGACACCAAACTTGCTACAGAGCATCTTCAGACTGTCGTACAAAACTACATTTCTCAGATTTTTGATTTACCAAAAATTGAGCCTACAGTGCATCAAAATGTTTGACTGTAAACAGTACTGTAAACACATACATGCAAATTCTTGCTAAATAAATCTTCAATGTTCATGAAACATGGCGTCACTGGTTTCCCCGTAACTTCGGTCCGGTAAAACACAGCTTTTAATCCAGTTTCTCGCTTTTTTTTTTTTAACGAACCACTTGCTCTAAGTTTTTATTGTATGTACTTTTTAACTTGGACTAGGGTTTTAAGCCATCGGGCCTGTGGTTGTCACGGATCATAGACTACGCAGAAGTGAACGTGGAAGTCGCCAGCTGAACCGCATTAGCGAGGTGCCAACTTTTAAAAAATCTTTTAACTGTGGAGACCTACAACTCACCACCTGAAGCGGACTGCCCCCCTGAAAATTGGGAAAGATCCCCTTGGACATTTCGGCCCCACGACCGAGGGTAAATTTTAACTCACCTCCGTGTGTTGATACTGTGGACCGGCTCCATAACCACCGGAACTCCGACACCAGCACTAGCCAAGTCCCACTGGCACCGCCAGGGAGCCAAGCCCAAATCATCGGCACTCTCCAACTCCTGCCTTCGCCCCGCAGAGCTGCAGCACTTCATCGCGGAGGGTAGAGCGGGAGCACCGATGAGCTCAACTCCGCTCAAGCCGAGGGAGCCCTGGTCAGTGGTGGCCAGGGGCTCTGGGGCTCATCCATCTCCTCCTCCTCCGCCTCCGGAGCTGCCGCTGGATAACAGGTATGACATCCTAAGCCTGCAGGACTTCCCTCCCGTGGATGCTTCGTCCAGCTCGCCTGTGGAACCTGTAGGCATACATCCTGGCCTTGGCTCTCACCAGTCCAGGAATCAGCATCTGCTCGTCCAGCCTGACCCCTCCCCTCCATCCCGGTCAGGAGGAACCGCGGCCTGGCGCCACAAACCTCGGGCTCCATTCCGTCACCGTCGTACCTCCAGGCAGTCGAAGGCGCGCACTTAGGAGCAGCGCACTCCCTCTGTGCTGGTGATCGGGACCTCCATGGTCAGGCACGTGGAAGTGCACAACAGCCGCACCTTCTGCCACCCTGGTGCCCATGTCAGTGAGGTTGCATCCTCCGCCCTCCAGCTGACTGCACGGCACAACTCGGCCTCCACGCTGGTCCTGGAGGCCAGTATCAACGACCTCAGGAACCAGCAGTCAGAGGTCCTCAAGCAGGACTTCATCTCCCTGGTGAACCTGCTGGACACGGGGAAGTGGCTAATTATTTCCGGCCTGCTTCCCCCACCTCGTTATGGTGACGTCACCACCAGCCACCTTCATCAGCTGCACCTGTGGCTGAAGGGATACTGCTTGGCCAAAAGTATCCCTTTTGTGGACAATTTTATAGCTTTTATAAACAGACCCCACCTTTTTAAACGGGACGGCCTCCACCCAAACCAGGAGGGATCACGGCTTTTATCAGTCAACATTGACCTGACCGTCCGATCCTGCACCACAGCCACCTCCTGACTCACTGCTCACCCACCTCCTCCCTCCTCCACTACGCACTGCACCACACACACTTCTCCCTCAGTAGCACCTTCTCTGCAACTGGAAACACAGGACATTCACACCATAAAAACCATCATTACACTTAGAAAGTTGAAACCCAGGAATGATTTTAGATCTAACTGTGTTTTTAACATCCATTTGAAAAGTCATGAAGAGCGCACGTTCAGCACAAACATTAAAATGGCAGTGCTGAACGTTCACTCCCTTTTAGACAAATCTTTTATCATAAATGATTTAATTTTAGACAATAACCTAGACAGTATTCTCCTTACAGAGACATGGCTTGGCACCGATGCACCTGTTGTTCTCACCGAGGCTTCCCCACCAAATTTTAACTGTTTATATTCTATTAGGAGAGGTAAAAGAGGAGACGGAACTGCATCAGTAACAAAAACCACAATGTCTTCAATTGAAGTTTCTTTTAGCAGTTACACGTCATTTGAGCATCATGCCTTTGTTTTTAGCAGCCCTCCTATCCTTTGCTTAACGGTTTACAGACCACCCCAGTACTCCACTTCTTTTATCAGTGATTTCTCTGAATTATTATCAATCATTCACTCCACCTACAACAGTTAAACTGTTTGGATTTTAAACAACATATCACACAGCCGACCCACAGCAGAGGGCTGTTGTGGATCTGGCTGTGTCCGACCACTTTTGTGTGTTTTTTAACATCACCAGTTTTAACCAACAGGAGGCCCCGGTGAGAACAGTGGGGAAACGCTACCTAACTTCTGAAGTGGCTGCAAATTTTATCCGGACTTTACAGAGCACTCCTGCAGAGATTTTACCAGCACCCTGTGATTTTATTGTGGACAATTTTAACAGCAAACTCAAGTCAACGCTGGACTCAGTGGCTCCACTTTTAATCAAAACAATTAGAACAAAACCTACACCCCCGTGGAGAAATGAGGAAATCAAACAACTGAAAAGATACTGCAGGAGTGCTGAGATAAGATGGAGAAAATCAAACCTAACAGTCCACTATGAAATATTACGTTAACATCTCAAAACCTACAGTAACGCAGTCAAACAGGCAAGAATTTCCCACTTCAAAAAACTTATCTCTGACAATAAAAACAATCCCAAATTCCTCTTCTCCACAATTGATATTTTAACAAAGACTAATTTTAACAGATCACCTAAGACAACAACCGATGCCCTTTGTGAGGACTTTGTAGACCACTTCAGAAGTAAAATCAATGACATCAGATCCAGTCTTTTATCTCAACAGATTTTAACTGCCTTTTAGACCCAATTCCCACACTGTTTTTTAAAACATTTTATGGATTCTTTGAGGAACAGCCGTCCCTTCAGACGGGTGTCTTCCCGGCCTCCTTGAAAACGGTAGTGGTGAAGCCCCTTCTGAAGAAGAACAATTTAGACCCCAACATTTTTAATAATTATTGGCCTGTATCCAACTTACCACTTTTAAGCAAAATTTTAGAAAAACTGTTTTTTACCCAAGTAAATGATATTTTAAATACAAATGACACTGGTTTTAGGATGAACCACAGTACCAAGACAGCCCTTTTAAAGATTTTAAATGACATCAGGTGCAATTTAGATAACCATAAACTCACAGTCTTGGTACTACTGGATCTAACCGCCGCCTTCGTTACAGTAGACCATCACATTTTATTAAATAGACTGAGGCACCTGGTCGGCTTCTCTGGTACTCTTTTTAACTGGTTCATCTCTTACCTTACTGATCGACACTTCTTTGTAAGTATGGATACATACACCATGAGATAAAGTGTATGGTCCCCCAGAGGTCAATTTTAGGTCCAACTCTTTTTAATCTCTACATGCTTCCTCTGGGGGACGTCATCAGCTTTCATAGTTATGCTGATGATACACAGCTGTACATCGCCGTGTCTCCTGATGACACAAGGCCAATTGATGCCCTTTTTAACTGCATTTTAGACATAAAGTCATGGATGGCAGCGAATTTCCTGCAGCTCAACCAGGACTTTAGACATAAAGTCATGGATGGCAGCGAATTTCCTGCAGCTCAACCAGGACAAAACAGAGGTTTTAGTCACTGGTCCTGAAGGCCAGAGAGAGAAACTTTTACCAAAACTACAGGATTTTAAACCAACACAATCTGTAAAGTTCTGTTTTATTCCACATATTAAAAACATAAAAAAGTAGGTTTCTACCACCTTAAGAATATAGCCAGAGTCCACCCGTTTCTCTCTCAGGCCAGCACGGAGGTGCTGATGCATGTTTTTATCTCCTGTAGGTTAGATTATTGTAATGCCCTGCTCTCTGGTCTTCCCAAAAAGAGTATCTCAAATCTACAATTATTACAGAATTCAGCTGCACGAGCGCTGACGAGGACCAGAGGGCGGGAGCACATTACACCAGTTTTAAAATCGCTGCATTGGCTCCCCGTGCGCTTCAGGATCGATTTTAAGGTTCTTTTATTAGTTTTTAAATGTCTTAATGGTCTTGGGCCTTCTTATTTATCTGACCTGCTTTTACCATATCAACCCTCGTGGACCCTGAAGTCCTCCGGCACCGGCCTTTTAACCGTACCACAAGTTAGGACTAAAATACACGGGGAGGCGGCATTTAGTTATTATGGCCCCCGATTGTGGAACAGCCTGCCGGAGAACCTCAGAGCTGCAGAGACTGTTGATGTTTTTAAAAAGAGGCTCAAGACTCATCTCTTTAATCAGGCTCTTAACTGATCCCTTTATTTATCTATTTTAAATTCCTTTTATAACCGATTTATCGATCTATTATCTATTTTATTTATTTATTTTTTATGTTCTTACCCTTCCTCTTTTTACGTTCTTATCTCATTTAACCTTTATCTTTTGTTATTTTAGTTATAGGTTTTAGTTTTGATGCATTTTATGTCTCTGTTTTAGATCATTCTTACCTAGCTATTAACTCAATTTTATGAGCTAAATAGCTTTTGTTTATTTGGTTCTTTTTATACCTTTTATCCTATCTTACTGTTTTAGTCCCTCAGTTTTTAGCTCCAGTGTTTCCTCATGGGGGCCTACCACACTGAGAGTTGTTCCTGGTCTCCCGATGGGGGTGCCATCGGGAGACCGCTCTGACCTGGCTGGCTGAAGGGCACTGCACCTTGGGGTGGAGCCTCATGTCTGCCCGGGTCGGGGAGGTCTCTATGGCAGTGCTCCCTGTGACCGTGGACCGTGGGCCCTCTCAGTGTGGACGGCCCCCAGAGGTGGCTTTTTCCTTGCCTCGGGTCTCGGTGCTCGGCCATGTCTCTTTAGTGATAGCTAGTGTGTGTGTGTGTGTGTGTGTGTGTGTGTCTGTGTGTGTGTGTGCGTATGTGTATATTTATGTATCTCTATGTGGGATGGGAGGGTTGGGTTTTCTCTTTTCTTTTTGTTTTCTGTTTTGGATCTTTGTTGTTTTTAACCTCTGTGAGGCACTTTGTGTTACTGTCGTATGAAAAGTGCCACATAAATAACGTTGATTTGATTTGATTTGATAACAAAGTTCTAGAGTCATGGTAGATGATGTGTGACAAATTTCAGAAATGTATCTCAAAAACTGAATTTTTGACAGCATTTTGAATTTTGATCTAATGTGAACAATTGAAGTCAATGTAAAAATTGTAATTTTAAACATCAGTTTTTCACTTATGGAGCAAATCAATCATTGTTACAAACAAATTACCAACATCTCCATGCTGTCTAGATGCAATATGTGTATTTTCAGATATTTGTTTCGATAACTGAATTTTTTACAGTGGTTTGAAATCTGCTTTTCCATACATGGACGGCTGCTAAACCTGCACGTCTGGCTTAGTCAATTTGTGAAGCTACACATGAATTGTCACTGACTAATTAGCTCAGTGAGATAGAAATTGATCCTTAGTCTCAGAGGTTGTGAGTTTAAGCCTCAGCTGATGCAAAAGGCAGATTGTGTTGCTAAATTCCTAAATGTCTTCCAATTCTTCTGCTTGTTGCTCAGAACTGCCTTATGCTGTGTTCCCACCAAACGGGATGAACGCGATTTAATCGCTCGTAACTCGCCAACCGTAACGCGCCGCCCATAACGCCCGAGTTTGGACGCCTGACCATTTTGTTAATTCGCGTTATCGCGTCATTCGTGCGAGTAGCGGGGAAGCCGGCTGTGCTAACTGGAGCTAAGCTAGTGCTAACGTTCATAGTACAACCATTCTGCAAACTAATTAAAGACACATATTTACAGAACTTACCAAGTAGACCAGTCTCCTCGGCGTCTTTCACCCAAGCCTGCTCCTTTTTATTGTGGTCTCTGTAGAGTAGACACATAGTATCATATAGCTCCAGGTAGCCACTGACGACCATGGCTGAGATAACCACCATCGCTGCTTTGTACCTGCTCTGGAAGTCCCAGATGCGTCGGAGGGCCAAACGCCGTCATTTTTGGGTTCACCCTATCCTGCAGCAGCACATCCAGCTCGTCGAGTTTCACCACCTCCTGCAGGAACTCCGTCTGGATGATAGCCGCTTTCAGCGGTACTTCAGGCTGACTGGGGCCCAGTTTGAGGACCTGTTGGCGAGGGTTGGCGCCAGGATCTCCCGGCAGGACACCAACTACAGGCACTCCATTTCAGCTGCGGAGCGTCTGTCCATCTGTCTCCGATGAGTAGCAGTTTATTGCTGTGTCAACAACGTCCAGTTGTTGACACACGCCAGTGACGTTGGGAGAATCTAATCGCATCTAACGCGTCTTTGCATTGACTTTGTATGTAATCTTGATGCACGAATTTGCGAATTCGCGTTTGGTGGGAACACAGCATAAAAATGCCCGGACCCGATCAATCGCTGCACAGCAGCTATAATTTGGGCCTGAGCGACGACGAAGTCGTCCGTGAGGACCCTATTGTAATTGTGCTGTTTATTATTATTTATTATTTATTAGGGCTCGAGTGACTACGAAGTCATCCGAGGACCCTATTGAAATCGCTCTGTTTATTAGGGCCCGAGCAGGTCACAGACCTGCGAGGTCCCTATTGTTTTTCTCCTGATTATTTTTTTTTTCTTCCACCAAAATGATCGCATTTTTCACTGCCTGAATATACCCCAAAACTCACCAAACTTGGAATATAAGTAACACCTGGCGAAAAATTTTATAATCTATTGTCCTCCTGAATTTCCACCACTAGGTGGCACTATTATTAAGGAAAGTGCGTTTTGGGTCATAACTCCCACATACTTTGTCGCACATTCAAAAACCTTATATCCACGCGTTCAGTGAATTGTGCTGAATCGTGTGATATAGGCCACGCCCATTTCCGGCTGCCGTTTTTTTTCCGCAAATTTGCAAAATGTCCAGAACCTGGACAAAAAAATTTGGGGTGATGACCACAAGGTGGCGCACTTTAAATTGAAGTATTTTATATCTCAACATTGGTTGGGCGGATTAACACGAAACTTGGTATAATTATTGTCAATGCCCTCCTGAGGATATCTGACGAAGGACTTACCGATCCGCCACTAGGTGGCGCTCTGGTGGCCGTCTAATTTAATATTTGGCACTGTGCCAACACCATAACACTCATGCAAATAAAATTGATAGGGGTGGTATAGACTGGCCCCTGTAACTCACACACCAAAAATGACCAGCAGGTGGCGCTATTTTCAATGCAAAAGTGTTTTTGGCTAATAACTCCCACATATAATGTTGCACATTGTTAAACCTTCTATTTATGTGTTTTCTGAATTCAGCTGAATTGTGTGGTGTAAGCCACGCCCACTTCGCGGTAAATTTCCATTCGCTAAATCGCGACAAATGAAAAACATACTTTTTCGAACTCCTCCTAGGCGATTTGACCGATTTGCACCAAACTTTGCATGTAGCATCTGTCAACCCTCCTGACGAAAAGTTATCAAAATAATTTTGATAGTCCAAAAAACGCTTAAAATACAAAACAACAAATTCCTGCACATTGTGTTCAAAACAGATAGTCTTTCATATCTTCACCAAATACAGTCCGATTACCACAACACTTTTGCTAATTGTGTTCCATGGCCCGATGAGGGTTTGTGCAAAATTCGGTGCAAATCGGCCAATAGGTGGCACTCTGGTGGTCTAATTAGTGTGAATGGAAGTAAATTGGAAAATCTTCAAATCCTCTTCAAAACTCATCGACTTTCAACCTCTTCTTGTCCCTCATACTTCGAGCTAGAGACACCATGTCAACTTTTAAAGGTAGGATGTGGAGGATTTTAAAACAAAACAAAATATAGATATATACATATGAAATCCTGCTTAAACATCACCTATGGGCTTCTACTCATGTGTGGTGGTGACTATGTTTGCAGAGCTCCTGCCCTTTAACTGTATTTTGATGTTTTTGTGAGCTCGGACCGCTTCTGGGCGGAGATTTCCCCAGCCAATGAGAGAGCGCAGGTGCCATGCCGAGTGTGCCCGAGCGTGCCCGAGCATGTCCGAGCGTGCCCGAGCGTGCACCAGCGCAAGCCTTGCCTGAACCTCTTCTGTGAAGCCTTTTTCGGTACCTCCAGGCTCCGTACACCCAGGAGAGTTGAGCCTGATAGGAGGGGCCAAATTTGAATGTGTGTTTACAAACAGCAACTGGAAAATCCTCCAGACCCTACTTTTTAAAGAGTCAGAAGACCTTGAACTATTGGGCATGTATTCTGCTTCTACTTTTTGGAAAAATACATACGTGGGTTGGGTGCTTACCTTTATACCGGAAATGTAAGTAAGAGATAACGTTTATTTTTTTATTTATTACAGCTGACAAGACATCTAGGTGTATGCCCCCGACGGCAGAATGCCCCAATGCGCGTGGACTGCGAGGGCCCGTTCATCGCTGCTTGCAGCTTTAATCATTATTATTATTATTATTATTATTATTAGGGCCCGAGCGACGATGAAGTCGTCTGTAGGACCCTATTGTAATCGTGCTGTTTATTATTATTAGGGCCCGAGCGACGACGAAGTCGTCCGTGAGGACCCTATTGTAATCGTGCTGTTTGTTAGGGACCCTCTTGTTTTTGGTGCGTTTATTATTATCATTAGGGACCTCGGCTGAAGGGCTGTTACTGCATGTCACTAACTCGGCCATACTGCATGTCAGTAACTCTGCCTCTTCTCCAGAGCCTTTGTGCTCCACTGTCTCTCAGGTTAACTTCTATCACAGCGGTGCCTGGATAGTGTGAGGTGTGAGGTTGTGCTGCTGCTGTGGTGTCAAATGCCTCCAGCTGATTCTGTTATCATTAGTCATTAGTCAAACTGAGCTTGAAGTGCCTGTGCTGTCACCTAAGTACATGCAGTCTGTCTGACTGTGTGTGTGTGTATGTGTGTGTGTGTCATACTTCTACTGTTATTATACACATATGATTACTGTCACATACGTATACTATCAGATATTAATTCAACATATTGTACCACAATAGCCAGAATTATAATTATAATATTATTACTTTAATTAATGTTGTTGTAAGCTACTGTCATTACTGTCTGTCCTGCATCTCTCTGTCTCCCCTTCTGTCTCATTGGGTCCTGAGGACCTGTAAAGCTCTGTGAGGCAAATTGTGATTTGTGATACTGATTGATTGATTGATTGATTGATGTCCTCGTCAGTAGTTTGGTTTTCAGAAGCCACCAAAGTTCTATTCCCAAGTCATGGGTTCATTGCCAAAAATGACCTTGCATCATATTGACATAGCTTGTTTTATCAACATTTTGCCTCTCACAAATAATTCAAAATCTCTACGGAAGCTGGAGCTGGAAGCCGAAAAAGCGCGAAGCTGAGGTCCCGACAACGCTGCTCGCAGCTTTAATTATTATTATTATCATCATTATTATTATTATTAGTATTATTAGTATTATTATTAGGGCCCGAGCGATGACGAAGTCGTCCGAGGACCCTATTGAAATCGTGCTGTTTATTATTATTATTATTATTCTTGCGACATTTGGTGTCCCAATTTCGGCCCTTTCCCAAATTTGAAAATGCTTCTAACTCTCCACATTCATCCGGCCACATCCAAAATTCGATATTTTTGGGCGGTTGCACATGGTCGGCGCGAAATGCCAAAATAGCGCCCCCTACAAATTTTCAAAATGCCCTCCCCATTGGGGTTAGTTTGTCGTAGGCAAACGACATTTGGTACACACATGTATCATACTGAGACGCACAAAAAAGTCTCTTAACGTCATGGTGAAATCCCAACAGGAAGTCGGCCATTTTGTTTTGAATTTTTTCGTTACGGCGATTTCCACAACTTACATTTGAACGAACTCCTCCTAGGGATTTCGTCCTATCGACTTCAAAGTTGGTACAGATCATCCTGAGAACATGCTGATCAAAAGTTATTAAAAGCTTTTCTCTATGTCAAGGGACGTGGCCACTAGGACGTGACAAATTTTGGCGACTTTTTGTTTTCTTGCCATCGAATTTCCCTCTCCTGCCCACATACTTGATCTCAGCAGCTTCAAACTTGCTGGACATGATGATGGCTCCGCCCCGAATGCCCCAAAATGTTAATATCCCACCTTACTCATAGCGCCCCCTGGTGGTAACAGGAAGTGACCAGTTTTTACTTTAACATGTACTAATGCCATAAACTTGAGCATATCAACTTCATTCCACTTCTAATGCATGCAGAACAAGTTGGTGAAGCTACCGTATGAACGCTGTGAAGCTACGTCTAATGGTGTCCATGTGGCCGTGTGGTGACTATCGATCCCTCGCCACTAAATACGTTTGGCATTTTGATGGCTTCAATGACCTCATCTCCTCATGAAAATGGATACACAGGTCAAGAATGGCAAGCTCTTGCATCTGATAGGGGCGTCGCCCATGGGGGGGACAAAATGCCTCTATAGCGCCCCCTTGAAATTTTCAAAAACCCCTCCCCATAAGGGTTTTTTTGGAGTTGGAACATAAAAATTGGTACACGTGTATATTGTCCAGACGCACATAAAAGTCTCTGGCACCAATGGTCTACTCCAAACAGGAAGTCAGCCATTTTGATTTTGACTTGTCATTTTGGTGTGATTTCCACATGTTGTATTTTAACAAACTTGTCCTCGGGATTACATCCAATCGACTTCAAATTTTTTACAGATCATCCAGAGACAATGCTGATCAAAAGTTGTGCTCTGTATGTCTGTAGGTCAAAGGGCATGGCTGCTATGGCGCTGCCATTTTTGATCCATCACCATGCATATTCAAGCAGCTCTCTCTCCCACATACTTCATCCAAACTGCTTCAAATTTCTTTACCTGATAAGAGCCCTGCCCTCAATGCCTCCACATGCTCATAGGCAATATCGCTCATGGTGCCCTCTTGTGAAAACAGGAAATGCCATCTTTTACACTGAAAAACACCAACCTCAAGCTGCTGACCTGATCAACTACAGTTTGTGGCCACATGACGATCAAGTTGATGAATCTCCACAGTGACACACGTGTTATGTCATGTTGCAGGCTGCCGCAGCGACGACTTTTTATCCTTCGCCACGGAACATCAACTTGGTATAAATCCTTCATGCATTGTCCAATTTGCTCAAAATTTCACGTGTGATGAGGGTCCACCCCTGAACGCACCTGCCCACATCTGATTACGCTTGTAGCACCACCTGGTGGATGAACGAAACATTACGTTTTTCACTCCTGCCAGGTTTTTTCTCCCTTCTCGCTTCGCACCACAGCCCCCACGTGCCTCAGGCCCCCGTGGTTGCATGGGGGAGCAAGGGCCCGATCACAGCTGCTTGCAGCTTTAATTGAATTTTGTGTTTTCCTGTGGGTGATTACTGAAGTTGAATTTGATTTGTTTATTGCAGTGACATTGATTAATTAAGAAATTGTTGATTTATTTGATTCTGCTTGATTGAATTAGAATTTGAATTATGAATGAATATAACGA